>NC_091471.1:145306608-145622858 GCF_036971445.1 Narcine bancroftii | reverse complement strand
ACAAGCTGGCAAGCTTGTGTAAAGCCCCATTTAGAAGACGGGTTTGTAAATGCTTTGTTCAGTCTGGTCAAAGCCCTTGTGGTTCATGCAAGAGGAGAGGACTGGCTGTCTAATGTTTCACTTAGAATAAAAGAAACAAAAAGGCATTCTGTGGTGACCTGAAAGAAAGAGGTTATCATCTAGAAAACCCTGAAGCGAGTAAGTTTCATCAGCAAGACACTGGAGAGGCTGATTAAAAAAGAATCAGTTGTGGATGTCCTGGAACAACAAATCTCTCTCTGAAAACCAACAAGAACCTTCCTGAGCGGTAACCATTTACCTTTAAAGCACCAAAGCCTGGTGAACTTTATAAGTGTTAAATTCTGTGCACAGTATAAGAATTGCCTGCAACCAGTGAATTTGGAGGAATGAGAAGACTGTGAACCAAAGAACTTTTCTGAATTTACACACACATTACATACACATGCACTTAGAATTAGAAGGGTTAAGTAAGTCAGGAGTAATAAGTTAAAGTTTGATTCTATTTTCATGTTTAAAGATAATTAAAGGCAACTTTTGTTTAACCATTTATCTTGGTGAACATCTATTGCTGCTGGGTTTGGGGTCCTTTGGGTGGCTCATAACACTAGGAACTGTTTATACAGATTTATCACAACCAAGGACTACAATATGCTACTTGTCATTCCTTGTCTAATGTGGGTAGAGCTCAGATACTATCACCCTACAACAGTCCCAATTCTTATGTTTGCACACCTTACCAGTAACTCCTCCAGCATTGTCCACAGCAGAGCTCATCTCAGCCCTGAAGAGTAAAAGTGAAAGAAGTACTGCACATGGTGGATTTTGTAGTGCAGTAAGGTGAGGGTCTGGCCCAGGTATTCACTAGATGATTAAAGGGGCCAATGGTCAGGTGTGCACCAATGGGTGGCCAGAGTCACCCATTGGTGATGCAGGTGATGCAATTTCTGACTAGGTTCCAAACTGAGTAATCACCTGACCCTCCAAAATCCCACCAGGTTCCAGACGGGGAGGCCATATGACCTTCCACAATGCACTTGAGAAAAGATATACTGGCTTTGGAGGCAGTGCAGAGGAGATTCAGCTCGAAAATAAGGACAACATGGTTAACACAATTACAGTACCAGCAACCCTGGGTTTGAATCCTGCACTGTCTTTACGATTGTATGTTCTCGCCACAACTGTGTGTGTTTCCTCCAGGTGCTCTGGTTTCCTTCCACTCTTCAAAAATGTACAGGGTTTGTAGGTTAATTGATGTATTTGGGTAGGCCTGTCACTGTGCTGTATGTCTAAAATTTTAAAGAAGAATGTACATGACTAGGTTCCTGGGTTTGTAAACAGCATAAAGCATTGCATTGTCCAATATTCCTTGAGAATAAACCAGTGTCTCAGTTTCAGAACGAGTAGAACTGCTATCACTTGCTTTCACACTGAGATTGCAGTAAATTGGCATATCAATGACCTGTGTTTAAAATGGATCAGGTCGGATCGGAGTCTTCACACTGGTTCAGTGCGACCTTTTACATAGGGACCCGGCATCCATGTGCAAAAGGAGTCGGGACCTGCAGCATTACACCATTGGTGTCCCAGAAAGGCAGGTAAGCTTTTTACACAGGAGCCGATGGGTAAGTACTGGGATGAAAATTGGTCTGGATATATAGATGCCTGCATATTTTGGGACCGAGGCTTTCAAAGTGTTCTTATGTAATAAGACTATATGATACATCTTGTCAGTGCCCTCCCACCAAAGCATGAATGGGGAAGCTGAACGTTTTGTACAAACATTTTTAAAAGCCATGAAAACTAAGAAATCTCTAAACATATCAAGGAATCACAAAATCGCAGAATTTCTATTCATGTATAGAAACATGCTGCATTCCACAACAAAATGGATACCAGCAGAATTGATGTTTGGGCATGACTTAAGGCACTCTAAAGTGCACACAAACCAGCCTTTGTATTAAGCAATCCACATCTCTGAGTAAACCAACCAGATTCCTGGAAGTAGAAGAGTGAGTGCTGGTACGGGATTACTGAGACAATAAAGAGATGTGGATAAGGGGCGTGATTCTTAAAAAGCTGAGTCCTTGTTCATTTTCTGTACTGGTAGGAACTGAAATATGGAAGCAACACATTGACCAGTTGAGGCCAGTAGATGATCCAGTGTCCTTGTCCAAAACGGACAATCTCCAAGACTGTGCATTTTGGGCACATTCCAATGACAACATTCCAGAAGTAACATCAAAGGAGGGCCATCCTCAGCGTCGAAAACTCAGGAGAGCAGTGCAGACCAAATTCCGAATGGTGCTCACCAAAGACAGGGCTCATCGTCACATGGCTCACCATCTCTAGAACCAGCCAAGGAGGAGTTATTTCCCAAAAAGTCCAAGAGTTCTGAGATTTCGCAAAGTCTTCCCTCACCAGGAAGATCAAAAAAGGAAAGACGCTCTCCAAAACTCTGAAGGACTATGTACAGTGACTTGATCACTGAGCAGGTTAATATGTTGTGTGAGATCGTAGTTTAATCAATTAGTATCTGTACTCTTTAGTTACCATAGTTTAGTTTGCTTCTAGCTGTGGGCCAGTTAAGTAACATTTAGATTTGAGAGATTTGTGAATATACGCACGCACCTGCATATGACATCAGTGTCTTGCGGAGAACTATTTTAGATTTACAATAAAGAATGAATGATGTACCACATCTCCGTGTGTAAGTGTATTTCTAATTCTTGAATGCACAACAAAAATGACCCCCCCCTCCCCCCATACTGTCTTGGTCATGTTCACATAGGCAGGTGAAACAGTAAAAAGGTAATTTAATACTGTCTTTCAGGGGCAGTGTGAAATCCTTACCTACAGTAGGAGAAGTTTGCTTATTTTCCTCCTTTCTCCTCCCATATACCACAAAGATGTGGGGATTGGCGGGATAATTGGCCACTACAAGTGGCTCCAAAGGTAAGTGATAGCATTTGGATGGGTTGACAGGAATCTGTTGCAAGAAGTCCGTGTTCTATGAGCTGGCGTGGGACAAATAATGGTGTAAATTGTGTAAGAATGAAATTGCTCAACTTTCTAGAAGTGACCTGCAAAAGTAAAAGCAGAAGCCATGTGGTGGTACTGCAGGGGGCAACCTATGTACCTGCAGGAGTGTAAGGGGACAGGACAACACCTGGCCGGCTGTCAATCAGTCGGCCTGAATGGATCAAGCTCCACCCGGTCGGGTGTCGAATCACCCTCCGGGATATAAGCCTGCGCCGGCCTCCTGAGGCCTCACTCAGAGTTGCTGCAGCCGCAGCCATGTGGAAGCCTTTGTGGATTAAAGCCTGTTGTACAGTCATTACCTTGTGTGAGTCTGATTCTGGCCAACACCGCACCACAAGCCAGAAATTCAAATGACCATAAAAGGTCCCGAAAGCACGAACATCGTTCTCCCCAAGCGAGAGATGGCCGGTAGTTGCTACCGTTCATGCGGCTTCACTCCTGATACACTGACTCATACACTTGAAGAGTCCCAGCAGGGCCGTACCACCTAACAAGAGAGGTGTGCATGGCTTGGTTATGGGTGTTAACATGCGGGAACATCATGCGTGTGCCTGACCGATATTTGGTGACGTCTCCCCGTGCAGCAAGGAAGCCCAATGGGGGTGCATTGAGAGGTCAGCGTGACGTATTTGGAGCCCCACCCCTGCAGACGTTTGTGACGTCGTTTGGAGCCCAACCCCTGCAGACGTTGTGTGACGGTGCAGCGTCACTGGCCGGCGCTGCTGTCACTGCGGCTGGCGGGGCGGGGCGAGTCCCAGTCGCGTTCGGGCGCTCGTGTGGTTGGGACGGCCGAAGAGGAGCGGCGGTAATGTATCAGGTCCCGGCTCGGCTGTGCGCCTCCTTACTCCAGCGAGATCTTCTGCACCTCATGTCTGGCTCTTCCCCCGCGTTCCGGCGCAGGCCCCCGCTGCGGAAGATCGAGCCTGCCGGGGGCTCCTCCGACACAGCGGTTGCCGAGGCGACGGCGGCCGGAGGGGAAGCGGGAGTGCCCGTCAGTGCAGTGGCTGGTGAGTAAGAGGGGGCGGTCAGCGACTCACAGGGGGGAGGGGAGGGGAGGACCGGACCGAGCCTGATGGAGCCGCGGCTGCGAGCACCGTCAGATCCATCCTTGGTGTGCTTCCCCTGTTGGAGGAGGCAGGCGCTGGGCTCATTAAATCTCGCAGCCCACCGCCAGTTTCACCGTCTTGTGTGGGTGCTTCTCAGTCTCTAGAAGAGACAGAACGTTATTTAGACGTTGGAAACAACTGGCCAGCTTCTGGGCAACGTGAAGGTGGTAGGATTAAACTTCTGGACAGCAGCTCAGCGACTTGCTTCCTTCCAACTTGTCCTTTCCCCAACGTTAACGTGTCTGATCGGTTCGTCAGGGCGTGTTGAGTGTAAGTTTTCATCACCGCAGTCAAGTGAGCTCCAAGATTCTCGCTGTTTTCGTTGTTTCTCTTGCTGGAACGGGACAACTTTATCTCAGCCGAGTTACCAACATGCCTGTTGGGTCGTGGTAGAAGGGTGTGCTCCAGGGTTTAAGGAATTAACACTTGCAACACGAAAGATCTCAGGGGACTGACCAATCTGCCCTTTCTATTTCTATTAAATGGAAAAGCCACATTATGAAGAGTAGTCTCATCATTCTTTCCAAGTTCTTGTCTGTGACCTTGAAGGTTATCCATGTCTCCACCTTGCCAGAGCTGCAAATGTGCTAAGGGTCGAAGCCTCTGTATCCTTTATTCATCCATCTCCAGCAGAAGATATTCGTCCAACCTCAATGACCTTTAATCCACCTCCTTATTACTATATGCATCTGAAAGTTGTTGACCAAGTTGCAAGGGAAATGTATTTCTTGTGTTATAGTCATCATTTTGTATAAGTTAAATCCATTTTCCAAAGGAAGTAACTAAATTAATGGTATTTTCCAATTCTGCCAGCATCCTTGTAAATCTTAATTCTTTTTATCACATTCAGCAATGTTCCCAGGAATGGTCCAGTTTAAAGATGAAATAGTAGAGGGGGTCAATGTAGGAAATGGGATTTGATGTGATATACATGGACATAACATAAGAAATAGGAGCAAGAGTAGGCCAACGACTAGTGCCTTTCAACAAGGTCATAGCTGATGTGTTTGTGGACCTACTTGCCTTTCCCCAAAACCCTTAATTCCTCTACTGTGCAAAAAATCTCTTTAACTCTGTCTTAACTAGCTTTAGCTGCTTTCAGGTGGAATAACTGGGAGAATGCGGCTCCGGAGCCGGCTGTGGGTGTGTGCGAAGCAACATTCAGGTGGCAGCGCTGAAGGCACTGTTCTGGCACCTGAAAGGTCCGCAGTGGGGAGAGGAGCCTCGGAGAAAATGCTGGCTCATGTCGACTGTGGTCGTAGTCCTGCCCGCTGTCAGGGCTGGGGTGGCCGGCGTGGGACATCAGGGCAGTGTCAGTGGGGAGGGATCTGTCAGGTGCGGGGCGTTGGGTCGCCGGCTGATTCACATCAGCCTGCCCCCTTGCAGCCCCTTTTAGGCTGCTGCTTTCGGGTGCCCCGGGGACTGCTCAGATGCAGAGATTATACCGCTTCGAGGAGGGTTGGGTGAGTACTCCTCTGGGCCAGGTTTTGGGTGGCCTCCTGACAGCTGCATTCGGATAGAATATGTGGCTTTACATTGGGGTATTCTGGCCACCTGAAAGTGCCTTTTAATGAGGCAGCCTCCACCGCTTCCTTGGGTAGAGATTCCATAGATTCACTACTCAATAGGAAAAGCAGTTTCTCTTCAGCTATCTTAAATTTACTCCCCTGTATCTTGAATGTCTGTTCCCTAGTTCTAGTCTCACCTACAACTTTCCTGCCTTTTTTAATCTATTCCTTTCATTTTATATTTTTCTGAGATTCCTCTTTATTTTTACTGATTTCTAGCCTGGTGAATCTCCTGCTCTGCCTCCAAAGCTAGCACATTTTAAGTAATGAGACCAGAACTGTGTGCAGTACTCCAGGTTATACTGTACCGATACACTATACATTTGCAGCAGAACCTACTCACGTGTTCATTCCCCCTAATAAATTGCTTTTGCTGTATCTTGTCACACCAGCAAATCAACCTTTTTTGATTAGTGCATGAGCACTCCCAAGTCACTCTGCACAACACGCTTCAATTTCTTTTTCCCATTTAAATAATAATCATCTATTTTTTCTTCCTATTTTTACTAACTTTGTACTCCATCTGCTAAATTCTTGCCTACTCACTTAACCTATGTATATCTCTGAAGACTCTTCATAATGTGGCTTTTCCATTTAAGGTAGTGCCATCAGCAAACTTAGATGTGCTGCACTCAGTCTCCAAGTATGAGATCAAGGATGCTATATTGAACCTTTCTGAAGCACTGGCATCACCAAATCAAAGAAAGATGTCAAGGTATTAGAAAAATGGCAGAAGAGATTTAGTAAAATTATTTCAATTGTGTGGGACTTTGGTTATAGGGATACACTGGTGAAAATGGATCTTTGGATCAGATCATATTATGAGAACACTTCAAATCAAGTCAACTGTATTTGTTGTTCATACCATGCATGGCACAGGAAAAATGAGATAGTGTTTCTCCAGAACCTTAGAGCAGATTTACATAAATATGTGTACATTATCCACATATGTTCTGGGAATTCAGGAGCCAGGTGGCAGGGAGAAACTGTTGCCCAATCTGAGCGTGACGGCCTGAATGCTACTGTACCTCCTACCAGATGGCAGAAGGGAGAACAGTTTACATGAGAGGGTGTGTGAAGTCATTCACAATGTTTATTGCTTTCATGCATCGTGTGTTGTAGATGTCCATCATGGTTGGAAGAGAGCCCCCAATTATCTTTTCTGCTGACTTCACTATCCTCTGCAGGGTCTTCCAGATGTAGGTGGTACAGCTTCCAAACCAGGCAGTGATACAATTGCTCAGAATGCTCTCAATAAATGTAGAATGTAGTGATGGTAGGAGATGAACTTTCCTCAGCCTTTGCAGGAAGTGGAGGCGGAACTGGGTTTTCTTGGCTATGGAGCTGATGTTAAGGGACCAGCTCCTGTCTGAGCGGTAACATAGATCCATTCCAGTTCACCTCTCGTGGCAACAGGCTATCTCACTGGCTCTACACAAAGCCCTGGAACATCTGGATAGTAAACATGCATACATCATGATGCTATTTATCGATGACAGTTCAGTATTTAACACCCATCACCTGATCATCAAACTCCAAGACCTGGGAGTTAACACCCCACTGCGTAATTGATTCATGGATTTCCTCACCTCAGACCAAAATCAATGAAAGTTGGTAAGAACTTCTCCTCAATCTCCATCAGTATCAGGGGGCTGCGTTCTTAGTCCCCTGCTTTAATCACTTTACATCTATGACTGTGTAGCTTGATACGACAATAACATCATCTACAAACTTGCTGATGAAGCCATGTTAGTGGGTTGTATGAAGGATCGGGATGGAGGTTGAAAACTTGGCTGAATGGTGCACCAATAACCACCTTGTACTCGATGTCAACAAAACTAAGGAGCTGATTGTTAACTTCAGGAAAGGAAAGCCAGAGCTATGCGATCCAGTGATCATTGGGGGAATCGGAGATGGAGAGGGTGAGCACATTTAAGTTCTTGGGAGCCACTATCTTAGAGGATCTTTCCTAGACCCAACACATCAATGGCATCATGAAGAAAACGTGACAGCGCCTCTACTTCTCAGGAGTTTGTGGGGTTTGGTATGGCATCAGGAACCTTGGCAAATTTCTACAGGTGTGCGGTGGAAAAATGTGATGGGCTGCAATACTGTCCGATATGGGAACACTTACACCCCTAAATGTAAAGTCCTCCAAAAAGTAGTGGACGCAGCCCAGAACATTGCAGGCAAAACCCTCCCCACTATTGAGTAGATCTACAGGGAATGCTGCCGTTGGAGAGCAGCAGCAATCATTAAAGAGCCACCCCACCCAGCACATGCTTTCACACTGCTGCAATTAGGAAAGAGGTCCAGGTGCCACAAGACTCACACCACCAGATTCAGGAACAACTGCTACCCCTCCACCATCAGACCCATCAATGACATACTCAGTCAGAGACTAATTTAAAGATTCTTACTTATTGATCTTTCTTTGCTCTCCCTGTATTGTACAGTCAGTCTGTTTCCTTTATCTGTTTACAGTTCCTTTGATTGTTTACATATTCACGTTGTGCGCAGTTAATTTTTGCACTACCGATTAGTGATAATTCTGCTGCACTTCACAGGAAATGGGAATCTGAGTTGTATGTGTTGTCACGTACTCTCAACGGTAGAGCCATTAATTGTCAGCAGAGAGCGATTCCCAGGTTCTCATAAAGTCGACAACCATCTCTCTTGTTTTATTAACTTCCATATACAGGTTGTTGGCTCTCCACTAGTCCGTTAGCGATTGCACGTCATCTCTGTATGCTGACTCGTCATTCTTACTGATCAAGCCCACCATGGCTGTGTTGTCAGCGAACTTGATATGGTTCTAGCAAGGTAGTCTTTTGAAGGATACACTGGTTTTCACTTGCTGATTTCACTGGTTTTCAAAGGCTGATTTTCAAAGTTCAAATTTATTGTCAGAGAACATACATGACAGCACATACAACCCTGAGATTTTGTTTCCTGCAAGCCAGGCAGAATTTTTAATTACCAGTAACTATAAACTACTCAAGAAGAAAGGAATCTAAACAAAAGAATGAAATATAAACTGTGCAAATAAAATAAATATTCATTAATAAATAAAAAGAAAATTACTAGTCTCTGAATCTGTTGTTCAGAAGTCTGATGGTTGAGGGATAGCAGCTATTCCTGAACTTGGAGATACAAGCCTTATGGCGCCTGAACCTCTTTCCTGTTGGCAGCAGTGAGAACAGAACCTCCTGAGAGGTGTGGATCCTTGATGATTGATACTCCGCTCTGATGGCAGGGTTCCAAGTCGATATTCTCAATGATGTGGAGAGTTTTGCTTCTGTTATACTGGGCTGTGTCATGTACCTTTTGCTGGACTTTTCATTCAGACGTATTAGTACCCCCATATCAGGCCATGATGCAGCCGGTCAAGGCACTTTCCACTACATAAGTTTCCAGTGTCATTACCAAACCTGCAAATTCATGAGGAATTAGAGGCACTGACGTGCTTTCTTTAGATTATATTGTGTTTTGGCAGGAAATGTCCTTCAAGATGGTGACTCCCAGTAATTTAAATTTGCTCACCCTTTCGACCTCTGATTTGCCCAAATGATCACTTCTGGTTTTTCTTTCTTAAAGTTGACAATCTGCTCCTTGGTTTTGGTGACATTGAGTGCAAGGTTGTTGTTAATACATCATTCAGCCAAGTTTTCAATCTCCCTCCTGTATGCTGACTCATTGCCTCTTTTTCTACCATCCACTACTATGGTGTCATCAGCAAGCTTGTATATGGTGTTGTCATACTGAGAAGAGCAGGGTGCTGCATTACTGATGGAGATTGTGGAGGAGATATTCTTGCCAATCCACACTGATTGGAGTCTGGAGGTGAGGAAATCCAGGGTCCTATCTGGCCCTCAGGAAAAAGAATCTGAGAGTTGTATGTGATGTGTGTACCCTGACAATAAATTTGAACTTTTTAAGTTCACAATTTAATGCTTTTCATATGTCATTAAGATCATGTCCACTTTTGAAAATCTGTTATTGCCTTAAACCAAAGACTGTTGTGGGTATTTGGTTTCCCAAAATTAAATCAAATCAAATACAAGATGCACAGTGGTGGCAAAAGTAGTCCAGCTGTCTTGCATCTCCAGCAACCTGGGTTCAACTCTGATCTCACATGCTCTCTTTATGAAGTTTGCATTTTCTTCCTGCATCTACATGGGATTCCCCTGGATGCTTTCCCCTTGCCCTCTCCAAATATGTGCTGTTTGGTTGGTTAATTTGCTGTTGTAAATTAACTGTGGCCGAATGGATTAAGTAGTTGATTGGCCTGTGTAAGAGAATATGTGAGAGATGGGATTGGTATAGGAGCCAGTAGAGATTAATGACCTGAATATCATTCTGTGTTGTAAGGAAGTCTGAAAATTTCTCAGATATGATTATGAATCCTGTTGTTAGTTACCTTTTGCTGTAATGTAGAATAGAGACAAATTCTGGAAGCCTTATATGGGATATTATTTTAGTGTGGCTCTGTTTATAGAACAGCACAATAAATGCCCTTCAGCCTTCAAAGTTGTGCCAACTGATGCAAACATACTCCACAACAATTTAAGCCAGGGGAGGCCAACCGCAGCTCACAAGTCACGAGGCTCTTTGATACATAATGTGCTGCTCATGGAAATATGTTGGTTGGAGGAGATATTGTTATACAAATTTTGTATGTAGGTGTTTACTTTTTGAAGCCACCCCCGGTATATTCCAAATCTCTGCAGCCAGACCAGGGGGTCCTGGGACAGTCATAGCCCAGGCTGCTTGAGAAGGGGAGGAGTGGGCACTGGATTATTAGCTCCTGCAGAGGGGTGGAGTGAACAGCACACACCGGAGTCAGGTTCTCTGCTCTCAGATGGGCCACACCACAGCTGAGTGCTTCCAATGTCAGGTGTGCAGTAGGAGGGTCAGACAAAGCTGAAGGTCCTCTGCAGGGAGCAGCCACATAAGCTGGGAAGCTGGGGTTGGGCCAAGCGAGCACCAATGAGGCATGGTCTGCCCCAGAGGTGGGGTGTCTGTCTAAGGCAGGTACTCTGGCAGGGGGGGGTAACTAGATGTTGGACATAGGGAGGAGAGGCTGGAGGGGGCTGCACCCAGCGAGGACCTCATCCAGGAACCAAGCCAGGACAGTGCTGGAAATAGCAGGGGCATGGGCAAGTCCTGACCCCACCGAATGGAGAGGCAGCACCAAGCAACGGAAAGGTTAGACTACTCCCAGCAGCAGCTCATCCCACTCTTCTGCTGGCAAGAGGGGAGTGGAGGGTGGGACAGAAAGAAGCAGAACTGTGAGGCCCCTGGCTTCACCCTGCTGCAGGAGGCAGCATCAGGTTGCTTCCTGCAACATGCACTCAGCTGTAAATGCTGCAATGGTGCAGGTATCTGCAGAGTCCAGTGGTGGCAGCAGCGTTCCTGTAGAGAGCACAACAGAAGCAGGAGTCGTCCATTCTGGCCCATAACCCTTAATTTCTCTACATTGCAAAAATCCATCTTACTGTATCTTTAATGTATTTAATGAGGCAGCCTCTACTGCTTCCTCGAGCAGAGATTTCTACAGAAAATCAGTCAAGATTTGACAATATTTGGTATGTATATGTGAACTTTTTTAATTATTGAAGCTAATAGAAATTAACAGTTTTAAAGCTACATACATGAAAAAATAAATTGTATGTGTTTCTTTATGTATATAAATTTTTGTAACAAAATATGCATTTAAGAGCAAAAATGTATATAATGTTTTTTATATCTTGTGGCTCTCAAACATCTGAAGTTTATAATGGCTCCTGCGTTAAGCAAGTTTAGCCACTCCTGATTCAATCCTTCCCTACCTCACACCCACTTGCCTTTTTTTCTTACATCCATGTGCCTGTCTAAGGATCTTTTAAGCATCCCTTTTGTAACAGCCTCTATCTCCAACCCCAGCAATGTATTCCCAGCACTCACCACCACTCTCTGCATATGCAAAAAAAAAACTTTCCTCTGACATCTCCCCCGGGCTACACTCCACTTGCCTTAAATTAATGTCCTCTGGTATTTGCTAAAATGGTGGCGCTGCCGCTGGTACAGACCTGCGGGGACAGAGACACAGTGCTCCTCCGCAGGGACCTACTGCCCAATCGATCTGTGAAACCTTGTCAAATTATCTACTAAGACCATACAAGTAACATCAAATCTCTGCTCTTGTCTACCTTCATTGACGCCTTTTCAAAAGATTCTATCAAATTTTTGAAACAATATTTCCCACATATAATGCTGGCTCTCCTTAATTTTCCCCTGGCCATTCAAATATTGATAGATTCTATCTGTCAGCATCCTCTAGCAGTTTCCCTACCATTGATGTCAGACTGACAGGTCTATAATTACCTGGATTATCCTTGTAGCCCCTTTATTTAGTTTTAGACATTCTTCTCAAGACCATTTGTCATCAAGATGTTGATGCCCTGCTTATCTGCTTGACGAGGCAAATCAGTGTAATGATTTGAATGATTCTTTGGAACTTATAAAAATCATAGCGATCTGCTTGAAATCACTGCCTATGCATAGAAAGCAATGGGCCACGTGCTGGAATATAGAATTAATATGGATGCTTGGCCACAGATCAGCTAGGATGTGATGGGCTGAATGGCCTACTTAATTACTGTGACTTGTGCAACTTTGTTCCAAAACTACAGCAGATGGATACTAATGAAGAACTGAGTTGTCACCAACATAAATATACTAATAGAATCAAACAAGGCTTTTGACTCATTATTTTGTGGAATCATATGATCTGTATTACACCCGGTTTTGCAAGATACAATTGTTTGAAGAAACTTAAATTTGAATGAGAACGATAATATGCAAGTTGGGATCATTGTGAATTTTTCCATTTTCAAGCAACTTTCATAAGTCGATTTGGCTTTGCTTGAGTTAATTCAGATAGCATCAAACTGGCGCTGTTTCACATGTTTCTTTAGTTGCTACACAAGAAATAACAAAGTTGGGGGTGGGGGGGGTGTAGAAGAGAGAGGGAGGAGTTGTTATTGTTTAAAACACTTTAGAATCAGCATTTTGCATGATCATTTCAGCAAATCTTGAAGATTGATATAAAAATAGATTGCTACAAGTCTAGCTTTGCTGCTTTGTGTCCCATCTCCAACTCATTGCTTCAAACAGTGGTGTCAGTGATCATTCTTAATTTCAAAGTTATAGATTTACACAGGACAGAAGCAGGCTTTGAAGTCCACATCGACCCTCAAGCAGCCATTTACACTAATTCTGTTTAATTCTCCCCACGTCCATTACACATGAGAGCCAATATCCATTGACAGGTTAATCTACCAATTTGGATGTCCTTGCGAGGTTGAGGAGAGTGAAGCACCATGAAAACCCAAGGAGAATATGCAAGATTTATGGAATAATACATATTGAAGGGGGCTGTCTAAGTTGTCCTATCAACTTGGACTGTGGTGATGTAATTTGAAGGATTTCATTGATGTCTGATGAATGAGAAACTAGCAGAAAGCTTCAACAAGCTGTTAACCTGGTAAGAGAACCCAAATCAGAAGATGCTTCAGGTATGGAAAGCTTCCTCCACTTTTTTGAGAAACGTAATGGTGCAGATGCTGGTATCTTGAGCAAACAATGAGAAACTGGAATGACTCAGTGGGTCAGGCAGAATCCATGGAGAGGAGGAGTCAACATTTTGAACTACCTTAGAAAAGAATATGGTCTGACTATGACATTACCAGAGTGCAGTGAAATTGAGATTCTAATTCAAAAGGGAACCACAAAAATGTTCATATCAGTTTTGTATTCTTTAATCCAATTGGATACTCCTAAATGGGAGTTACATAGATCAAAACAAAGATGGAAATCAGACTTGAATATTAGTATTAATGATAAAACCTGGTCGAACTTGTGCTACGACTGTGTGACCAACACAATTAATGTAAGATGTAGACTGGTGCAATGTAATTTTTTTGCTTCAGCTATACCTTACCCCGCAAAAAATACATAAATTAAATAATATTTTTTTCTGATATGTTTTAGATGTGGGGAAGAAACAGGTTCTTTTTTTACATTCTCCTGGTCATGTTCCAAATTGAAACCTTTTTGGGGAAACTTAAGAGCTTTATTAAATTATTGGGAAACAATTGCTTCCAAGTCCAGAATTGTTTCTTTTAGGAAACATTACAGACATAAGACCTAAAATGAGGATGTCCAAACATCAATTAGAGTTTCTTAAAATTGCATTGGCAGTGGCCAGGAAATGTATTGCCCATTGGAATACTGAAATGCATAGTTATGTTCCCCTGGAGAAAATTACTTACAACTAAGGAATAAATACATGTTTTTTCAGGTATGTGAACCTTACTTACAAAATGTAGGGTTGAATACTTAATAAATAAGATATTTATTCTATTTTCTTCATTTTATTGAAATTTAGATAAAAATAATTGAGCCTCTTTGTTGAATTGGATTCATATCTAAATAGCTCCTGCTCTTTTTCTTTTTCCTCCTTTCTTTCTGCTTCCTTTCTTTTTTACTTTTTCACCTTTTTTTCCTCTTCATTAGGGATTTTGTTTGGGGAGGAGGGATAGGTATTAATGATCCACATTTAATTGCTTATCTGTGATTGGTATTTTTTGTTGATAAAATCAAAAATAAAATAATTTTTAAAAAATGTTTGAACATCTCAAAGGTTCTGGCCCAAAACATTGACCATTTCTCAGTCATTTTTTAATTAAAAATATTGAACGGGGTGAGCTATCATTCAATGCTCTTTTGGAATGGAATACAAAACTAGAAGAATTGACATTTTGTCCATCTAATGTGTTAAGGAGAAAAAATGGAAAATGTTCAAGGAACTGTTTTCCATCAGATTTTAAATGCTTTTCATAGTTGCAAAAGATTTCTGTTATTTTTGGAAGGTTGAAAGTGTTGTAAATGTTTTTTTAAAATCATTTACTAATTTACTTGCCCCTCAACTATGTAAAGAATTTGAAAATTATGGGTTTTCTTTTTCTGGGACCTTACCGGCAACCTTTTATTAAGGGTCAATTTCATTGATTCCTATGGGGATGAAGATCTGATTGAATGCCAATTTCTTTGCTGAGTGTAGATTTTAAGGTTCTTTCTAAGATTTTGGCTGGTAGGTTGAAAAATATCCTTCCCTCTGTTATATCTAAAGATCAGACTGGATTTATTAAAGGTCATTATTCACATTTTAACATTCATAGATTATTGAATATTATTTATTCCCCTTTGGGTATAATTCCAGAATGTGTCGTTTCTCTAGACGTTGAAAAGGCTTTTGACAGAA
The DNA here is from genome assembly GCF_036971445.1 of Narcine bancroftii. Classification (NCBI taxonomy): domain Eukaryota; kingdom Metazoa; phylum Chordata; class Chondrichthyes; order Torpediniformes; family Narcinidae; genus Narcine; species Narcine bancroftii. Next base: position 145,607,817 of record NC_091471.1, on the reverse strand, counting down.
TGGAGTGAAACTATTTATTTGAAACATTTAAGAGATTTAATTTTGGTATGGGCTTTATATCATGGATGAAATTGATTTCTAATACCCCCTTAGCTATGGTGATTACTAATAATAGCATATCCTCCTTATTTAGGCTGTTTAGGGAAACTAGACAGGGATGTCCGCTTCGCCCCTTGCTATTTGATCTAGCTTTAGAACCTCTGGCAATAGCCCTTAGAGACACTCATGAGATTCAAGGGATTGTCAGAAATGGAGTAACTCAAGGTTTCTTTGTATGCAGATGACCTATTGGTTTGTATTCCAGATCCTGAAAGATCTATCTCATCCCTATTTTCTCAATTCAGCTCTTTCTCTGGATATAAATTAAACCTTCATAAAGATGATAAATATGCAGGTCCCTATCTACACTCAAGTTCCATGAAAGTTTGTCAGAGATAATTTCACATACTTGGAGGTTAAAATTACTAAACAATTTAAATATTTATATAAACTCAATTTTTCTCCTCTATTCAAGTATGAGAGATTGTCTTTTTCTAGATAGTCTCCTTTATCATTACCTTTAATAAGTCACAATAATGCAGTTAAAATGATAATATTTCCTGTTTTTGTATCTATTTCAAGCAATTCCACTTTTCATTCCCAAGTCTTTTGATGATAATATTGACTCAAAAGTTTCTTCATTTATTTGGAATAATAAAAACTCTAGAATTAGTAAATTTTATTTACAACGATGGAGGTATGGCCCTACCTAATTTTAGATTTTATTACTGGGCTGTTAATATTCATTATCTAACTTTTTGGATTTTTTATTTTTTATTTTGTCAAATTGGATCGAACATTATGGACAGATTTAGAATTTAAATATATTCAGCAGTGTTCAGTGGCCTCTTTATTGGGTACCTCTCTTCCATTTCGTTTTTCCAAGGTTAATAAGGGTATATCAAATCCAATACTCAAACTAATATTGTGAATCTGGTTCCAGTTTAGGAAATAATTTTTTTTAAACTTTGTTTTATCTCGTACTATTTCACGTAATTTTTTTTTGACCATCAATAATTGATTAATCTTTCTCTATGTGGAAAATCAAAGGTATTCCTTCTTTTGGAAATTTAAGTAAGGAAGGTTGTTTAATGTCTTTTGAACAGATTAGAAATTTCTTAAATATCATTGTACTGGAATTTCCATTTGTATATCCACCAGATCTGATTGATAATATTTTTCAATTGAATCCTTCTCTAAAAGGAATAATTGGAATTATATGATAGATTATTGAAATTATGATCAGTTCTTCATGATAAGATTAAAAAGGCTTTGAAATTGGAACTTGCAAGACCCTTAATGGAGGATCTGTGAGACAAGATTCTTAAACTGGTGAATACATCTTCAATATGTGGCCAACATTCATTAATCCAATTCATAGTGGTGCATCGTGTTCAAGTGTCCAAAGATAAGTTGTCTTGTATCTTTTCTAATATTAGCCCTACTTGTGACAGATGCAAATCTGATATTGTTACATTAACACATGTTTTGGTCTTGTCCATCCTTATTAAAAATTTCTTTCTGATAGATTTCTATCTTTTCAACTATATTTGAGGTGGAGCTATGACCCAATCAAATAACTGCTCTTTTTGGGGTTATCGAACCAGTCATAGAGAGTTTTTCTGTACCCGTGCAATGGGTTGTGGCCTTCTCCACATTGTTGGCTAGAAAAGCCATCTTATTCATATGGAAAGTCTGTAGATCTCCAACAGTATGGATCTCCAATGGTTCTCTCATGTCCTGAAAAACATTAGATATCGTGTTTTCATTCATCGGTTAAATTAGAAGATATATGGCGACCTTTTGTATCTTATTTGCATTTAATGTAAATGTTTTTAATGAGATTTGATGTACTCACTCTTCCAGGTGAGATATCGTCTTGCCTTTGTTTTTTGATTGACGTTATGAATCAAAGGCTACAAAATACATGTAACCCTCAGGATTAACATATGTGTATAAATAAATTTATTTATTTATTTTGAAGGGGGGGAACCGAGTTTATACTGTTTGAAGTTTTATATTATATTATATGTGATATATTTTCAGTTTCATTCTTCTCTTTCTTCATTGGTTTTATAATAAATACAGTACAATAATAAAGATTGAAAAAGAAAGTGTTGGAAAGTTCACATTGGGTCCCATGATACAATACTGATTTGAGCGAGGTTAGACCAAAGGAAATAGTGTGAGTTAAGTACAGTGTGTCATCGTTGTAGCGGTGAAATAGAACTAATTTCATTGGGGACTGCAATTGCTAAGGAAAGGGATGGAAATTAAAACTGATAATGAAAACCTTGATTTTTTTTTTCATGCATTTCATTGTGAATAGAATTGTTGCCATATGACCTAGCAGGAAATAGATAATATACAGGTAAGTGTTCCACTGAACTTGGTCATGGAACAAATATTTCTTAAATTATCCATATTGCTTAAATTAATCCCTGCCAGGGTATTAACCTATCCTTCAATCATGTTATAATCTTGTTGAATAAATTTAAAAAATATATGTATGTGAATTTATGTATGTATGTGTCTATGCGTGTATATTATATACTGACTTTTTGATTGTTTTTATTTTTCTTGCAGTGAGTTGATCTTATCTTTCTGGGTCTCTGTTCTGCAGAATGAGCCACCACTAGGTGGAATAGTTCCACTCATTGTGTTCTTGTACAGTTTGTCACTCTTGAAACTAAATCTCCAAGCATTGAGCTTTTCACCTTCTATCACTTTGGTTCTTTTTTGCTAATTTTTCAGACACACCTTATGTCTCTGGTGCAGATTTGTACTTGGCCATTAACTGTACTTCTGTATTTCATTACTAGATGGGAGTGGCAGCAAGGGTAAAGGAATACTGCTATCTCTGTTTCCCTATTTAACTTGACTTTGTTATTTCAGAATATTTGAAAAGGAAGTGGTTTTACTATGAATCATTATTGACAGGGTTCAAGACTCGGTTTGTTTTGGTTAAATGTAATTGAAAATTAAATGTAATTGAAAATTAAATGATGGTCATGAAGTTTATGGTTTACATGAACAAAACCCTTTGCAAGTGAATTTCAGGTTTGGATCCATGAACAGGAAATATTTAGAAGGATATAGGCTGAATACAGATAAATGGTATCTAATGATCTCGAGGACAAGAATGTCAAGGTCCCTCTGTTTTAATCTTCTCAATCACTGTATATTCATTTTTTTTGCCTTATCCTCAGAATGTTTTGGTACATTGGATTACACTGTATCTGTAATTAAAACTCTTTTCCTCTCATCGAACAACATCTGTGTACTTAATCATTGCTCTTAATTACAAAAGTGCCCATTGTAACAATTTAAACAGATCCTCAGTTTTGGTCATACCCAAAGTATTAGGCTAACTGTAACAGATCAGTGTTAATATTCACAATCAGAATCCGGATTTATTGCAAGTCATGATATTTGGTGTTTTGCAGCAGTGTTATGGTCCAAACATGTATCCATCTCACCACATTACTATAAAAAATAAAATAACAATAATAAAAAGTAAGGCAGTGTCTTTGGTTCATTGATTATTCAGGAATCTGATGGCAGCGGGGAAGAAGCCATCTTTGTGCCACTGAGTGCTCGTCTTCAGGCTCCTGTACCTTTTCCCCGATGGTAGCAGAGTGAAGAGGGCATGGCCTGGATAGTGGGGATCTTTGAGGATAGAGGATGCTTTTTTAAGACACCAATTCATGTAGATTTCCTCAATGGAGTTAGGCCTGGTGCCTGTGATGTTGCACGCCGAGTTAACAACCCTCTGGTTTATTCTTGTCCTGAGAATTGGCGCCTCCATACCAGGCAGTGATGCAACCAGCCAGAAGGCTCTCCACGGTACATCTGTAGAAGTTTACGAGAGTCTTCGGTGACATGCCAAATCTCCTCAAGAACCTCACAAAGTATAGCTGCTGGAGAGCCGCCTTTGTGATTGCATCAACGTGGAGGCTCCAGGACAGATCCTCAGATGTTGACACCCAGGAATTTGATGATCGTGACCCTTTCCACTACTGAGACTTCGATGAGGACTGGGTCGTGTTCCCCTGGGGAACCCCCCCCCCCCCCCCCCCCATGAAGTCCACAATCATCTCCTTGGTTATGGTGACGTTGAGCACAAGGTTGTTGTCGTTACACTATTCAACGAGCTGATCTAATTGAATGCTGAATTGACTGCACCCCACCTCGGCTCAGTGACCTTCTTCGACAACAAGTATGCCAGGATCTAGCCGATTTCCTGGACATCATAACTCCCAAGTTCACAAAAGCTAGCCTCCAGCATGGGTTGCAGCAGCATATCCCCACTGCTGGACCACCTCTCTATGCCCCCCGACAAGCTCCATCTGGCCAAATGTGAGTTCTGCAGGATGGAGGAAATGGGTATAGTTCACTGCTAAGTCAGCCCGTGGGCATCCCCGCTTCACATGGTCCCCAAAACATCGGGGGGGGGGGGGGCTGGAGACCCTGTGAGGACTACTGCCATCTTAACTAGGTCACAACAGCTGACCGGTACCCTGTCCCTCACATCCAGGACTTTACTGCAAACTTGGATGGTGCCAAGGTATTTCCAAAATCTACCTGCTATGCAGTCACCATCAGCTTCCAGTTCATCTAGATGACATTTCCAAGATGGCGCTCATCATCCCATTTGGGCTCTGAGTTCCTGAACATGCCTTTTGGTTTCAACAACATTGCCCAAACTTTCCAAAGATTTGTGGACACGGTAGGCTGCGGCCTCAACTTTGTGTTCATCTACGTTGACGACATACTCATCATCTTATCACCACACACTACTGGAGGCTTGATGAGCGTGGCCTGACGATCAATCTTACCAAGTGTCAGTTTGGCCTCAGTTCCATCAACTTCCTCGGCCACCATATTGAACAGCACAGAGCGGTCCCGCTCTGTCCAAGGTCAAGGCCATTCGCAAGTTTCCCAAACCCTCTAGTATGAAGGGATTCCAAGAGTTTGTCAGCATGATTAACCTCTATCACTGTTTCGTGCTAGTAGCAGCCGGGATAATGCAACCATTTCTCAAGGTCCTGGCCATCAAGCTGAAAGAGCTTGTTTGGGATCATGTGGCCAGGACAGCTTTTGACAACACCAAGGAAATGCTGACAAAGGCAACAATGCCGGTACATCCACGGGCCAACATTCCCACTGCTCTCATGGTCGACGCATCTGGCACAGCTGTGAGTGGAGTGCTGGAGCAACTGATCAATGGTAGCTGGCAGCCCCCTTGCCTTTTACAGTCGATACCTGAGACTCTCTGAACAGAACTACAGTGCTTTCAACCAGAAGCTCCTCTCCCTCTACCTTGCTATCTGGCATTTCCGCTACTTTCTCGAAGGCAGGGATTTTACGGCTTTCACGGATCACAAACAACTCACGTTTGCCTTTACCAAAGTGTCTGATCCTTCGTCAGCCTGACAGTAGTGCCACCTGATCAACAGAATACATGACTTCCATCCAGCACCTCGCTGACAAGAGTATGCAGGACACAGATGCATTATCCCGCACAACCATCAATGCCAACCATGCTCTGGCCTCTTGTTGACTACACGGATGTGAGATTTGGGCCCGCTGATACCACACTCCTATGCGATGTCTACAGGACAGCCAAAACCCATGATCCCCACTGCCTGGCGATGCTGGATCTTCGACATGGTTCACAGCTTAGCTCATCCTTCCATTCGGACACAAAGGAACTTGCTGCTGCCAAGTTCATGTGTCATGCGTTGTACAAACAGGTCAGCAATTGTACCAGAGCGAGCATCCCCTGTCAAACCTTCAAGATCCAAGAACACATCAAGGCGCCGCTTCAGAACTTCACTTCAACCTCATACACATTGTGGGAGAGCTGCCCCCATCCAGAGGTGTCACCACCTTTGCACCATCAGGGATAGATTCACGAGATGGCCAGAGACTGTCCCACTCTCGGACATCTCCACTGTGACCTATGCATGTGCCCTCACTGGCCACTGGATAGTCCATTTTGGCTTGCCAGTGGATATTTCATCCGACAGAGGTGCACAGTTCTCCTCTGGACTGTGGTCAGCAATGACCCGGCTGCATGGCACTAAGCTGCACCACACAGCACCCTACCACCCGATAGCAAACGACATTATGGAATATTTTCATCAGCCCATGGAGGCATCCTTTGAGGCACAGCTCAGGGGCCCAGATGGATGAATTGCCGTGGGTCATGCTCGGCATTCGCACTGCCCCAAAGGAGGACCTGGCAACTTCCTCGGCCGAACTAGTATACGGTGCCCCACTTACAGTCCCAGGAGACTTCATCCTGGCAGCACAACCAAACCCACCCTCACCTCAACAACCTAACCACCTCCAATACTCAGGTTCTAGGGGGTAGGAGTGTTATGTGGCTCATCGCACCACTTAGTTCTTGAACTGTTGTTCGGAGGTTCAGGCTCCCGTGAGAGGGGAGCTGGAACACCGAACTTATGACATCATCAAGAAGAGAGACGAAAGAGAGGCTGGGCAACGGTTATTTTGGCTGACGATGACTTCTAAACTGTCGATTTATTAAATGCAATGTTTGTGCCTAAATGTTAAACAATTAAATTTAGTGTTTGTACAACTCACAAATGACTACAAGGTGTTATTTCAGAAGTACCTGTATAAATGCACATCTATTTTAGCTCTGAGAGCAGACCTCAGGAGGAATAAGTGGACTTAAATGCATCAGTGTCAAAAGACCTTAAGAACTTCAAAGAGAGAAATGATGTCACATACCATGTAATGAGAGATTTGGCAACAATATATTGTTGAAATGTGAGACTGGTCAGTTTAAGGAAACTCACTGTTCATTTAAGAAGCAGAACTGAACAGCAGCACTATTTCCTAACCGAAGGGGAAAAGCTGCCAATGTCTTGCTCCGAACAAAAGGAGAACACCGAATAAGTAGATTTCAAAACAGAAGCCTACTTCTGACTGTCTCTTTCAGAAGAACAGTCTCATCGTTTAGAAAACAGATTCCAAAGTCTTCATTCAAAAGAAAAAGATATGATCCTGGCAAGACTGGACTTGTATTCTCCTTTTCACAGAATTGGTGGCTCAGAAGATGGTCACTTCTGCTTAAAGAATATCTCTCAAGGACAACTCGTCAAAAGGACTGAAAATTTAAGACCTTCAAGCAAGACTAAAATGATGCTGAAGCTTTAAAAATGGAGTGGGATTTTATTACACACACTTGTTAACATTTGTGCAGTGTTGTTAAATTTAGTCAAGCTTAGAGATAAATAAGAAAATTTATGTTATTAATAGTTTGATTTTTTTTTTAAACTATTATTTGAATTTACCATTGTCTGATGAATCTTCCATGGCTGTTCCTTTGATAGTAACTAATAAAGTCCCTTTAGTCCCAAAGAAATTTTAAAAGGGTTGGTAGTTTGTAACAACTAATCCTGTAATTATCTAATTCATTCCTTTTACTCTAACAATGATGTCATATTCAAATTCTTCCCTATTATTTTGCCTGTAACCAAAGGAGACTGGAAAATTATTACCTTTCCTCAAACCAAATTCAAATTTAGACATACAGCACATTAACGGGTCGTTTCGGCCCACGAGCCCGTGCGCCCAATTACACCCAATTGGCCTACAACCCAGTATGTTTTCTTGAACATTGGGAGGAAACTGGAGCCCATGGAGAAAAACCACGCAGACTGGTGGGGGGGTGGGGGGAGAACATACAAACTGCTTTACAGACAGCACAGGATTTGAATTCTCATGCCGATTGCTTGCGCTGTAGCAGCTTTGCACTAATTGCTACACTTACCGCGCCACCTCAAATTCATTTTGCATTTTGTTGGTTTGGAGGTGTCAGGCCACCACTGACTAGTCTGACCTTTTCTAATTTGTGCCCAAAAAAATGACCATCAGTTTCTATGGTATTAACTCTGTTCCAACTCATTTACTTCCCTGATCTATACAATGGAACATTTCTAGTGAGACTTTTTATAAAGGGCTTCTGGCAGTAACAATGCCTTATCTGAGGAGTCTGTCTAAGATCATAGCCTTAGCATATTTAGCAAATAAACTCCTACTGATTCTGACTTGAGTCTCTTTAAACCCAAAAGGGAATGCAAATGAACAAAAGAAGAAATAGAAATTGTATCCCATACAGTTCTTTGGGCCTGGATTTGCTGTACAGTAAGATTATTGTCATACAAAATGTTAAATAGTATTTTGTGTACTTCAGCTAAATAACATCTGTAATTTTTCTCTTTTTTTAGTGTGCTCCATGGGAACCAGTACCAGCAGGTTATACAGTACCCTAGCTCCAACTATAACTGATAATGGTCTTCCACAGACAAGGGAGTATGTTGTAGAGACGGACTTCGAACCAGTCGATCCAACCGATCCAAATGAGCTCCTTAAAGAATGTGAGAGGGTCCTTGAAAACAGGCCACCTAGACTTCAGCGTGATTTTCTCTATCTCAAGAAAAGTACCCCACCTGATGACTGCCGTCCAATCAAGGTTCTGCAATGGAACATTTTAGCACAAGGTCTGTCCTGCAGATAGCTATTTGATGATTTTCTGAAATACTTGCATTGATTTCCACACTAATGTTTCAGCTGAATGATCAAAAATATGAACGTTGATTTCCTTCACCCAGGAATGCTAAGGTAGTCCCGGTGAGGCTCATGCTAACTCCACATGGACTGGAAATCAACAAGGATCAACTTTTTCACTCTCCCTATCTTCCTACTGACTAATACTTTTAAGACCACTCAACCTCTGAAAGCTAGTATTCTTCATGCCCAAGTCTTAAAAAATGGACAACATGAGGTTATTTCATATGAAGGTGCCAAGGTTGAAGCTAGTCTTAACTTTACATCAATGCTTAGTCTGCTATTTTTTTGTCTTTTCCTCCCTTCGTAAATAGTAAAATTATGGGCATGATGTGAAAAATGTAGGAATAACCAAATTGTATGGATAAAGAGCCTATGTTTGGGGCATGCATTCTATCTCTGATGCATAAAATATGCTTTAAAAATAAATGCCAGTTTTTAACTGTTTGTAGTTCTAATACAAATTTTATTTCCGGTCCAAACCATGATATTTATTCGGCACATGAACTGTTCCTGTTAAATAATTGGACCATTGACTGGAGATCAGTACTCTGTATATGTTCATTGCACACTTTAAATGCTTGAAGGATTTTTATACGAGAACATGTTTGAGTCATAAACTGGATAAAATGACTCTTTTATTCAAGACAATGTATTTTTTGAAATATAGTCACACCAATTTATAATGTTGGCAGTGCCTTGCCCCAAATGCATGCATATATTTTTTTTTCTGACTGTCCATGATGTTTTAATGCAATGTGTTCTTTACACATCATCGATGTTACTGATATATTTTGACTTAAATTCTTCTGATTCTGATGCAGCTCTTGGAGAATGGAAGGATAACTTCATTAAATGTCCAAGAGAAGCTTTGAACTGGTCAGAGCGCAAATACCTTATCCTGGAGGAGATTCTGACCCACTGCCCAGATATCTTGTGTCTGCAAGAAGTGGATCATTACTTTGACACCTTCCAACCTGTTCTCAGTGGGTTAGGCTATCATTCCACCTTCTTTCCTAAACCATCATCTCCTTGTTTGGATGTAGAACACAACAATGGACCAGATGGATGTGCTTTGTTTTTTCTACGAGAGAGGTTTGAATTAATTGACAGCGTCTCGTTAAGACTGGTAGCAAAGATGTTACAGACCAATCAAGTGGCTATTATCCAAACCCTCCGTTGCATTGAAAGCAGCAGAACACTCTGTGTTGCAGTCACACACTTGAAAGCTTGCAGTGGCTGGGAGCGGTTCCGTTCATTGCAGGGTTGTGACCTGCTTCAGAAACTGGAAAATGTTACGGGAGCTGGTATTCCCCTTATAGTGTGTGGAGACTTTAATGCAGAGCCCACTGAGGATGTTTACAAACAATTCACAAAGTCCAGTCTCAATCTGAACAGTGCCTATAAACTGTTGAGTGAGGATGGGGAATCAGAACCCCCCTTCACAACATGGAAAATACGTTCCTCTGGTGAGAGCTGCCACACATTGGATTATATTTGGTATTCCCAACATGCATTTGCTGTGAATAGATTGCTCAATTTGCCCACAGAGGAACAGATTGGTCCAAATCGCTTACCATCATTTCATTACCCTTCTGATCATTTGTCACTTGTTTGTGAATTTAGTTTTCTTGATCAACTTGATTGAAGACTCTCAGTTTGTTGTTGAAAGTGTTGATAAGTTCAATTGGTTGATCCATTGTACCTTGCACATTCACATCATTGAATCATTGATTTTGCTGTATTCTGACCGGTTTCCCTTCAGGCCAGGATTTTAATGACAACCCCACACTGACTCGGGAATAATTATTTACAAACCCTGATTAAAGTGCTACTGAAGTTTTCGATGTGTTTCTTTTAACTTAATGCAGTTGACTCTCAATGTTGTTTGTCTTAAGTATTGTCCATAATCCTTTCAACTGAGCAAAAACAAATGATTGGCTTTGTGGCTTTATACAATCAATTTGGCCTGAATTCGAATTATTCCCTTCCTGCTCGATGGCAGACTATGAAGGAGGCAATTTCCCACTAACTATTCTCTTGATTTTTTTTTTGCTCTTGGACGGCCACACCACATCCAGAACTATGGTTATCCAAATGCAATATGCAAAAGTGCTAGACAAACTTGGGAATCTACAGGGAGTAAAGAGTAACCAACATTTTGGGTATGAGCCCTTTGTCAAGGTGTGAACAATAGGCTTTTGTGTTATTTTTTTCCCCCTGTTCCAGCACTTTTGGGTATTGCTGTCAACCCAGCCTCTGCAGACTAATTGTTTAACATTATCCCAATGTAAACTGATCAAAATAATTATGCTGTATTGAGGATTGTTGGAACATATTCTAATTCTTGAAGTAGTTTTTGTAACTTTGGGGGAGAGGAGTCAACATTCATAAATTCAACACTGTGAAGAATGGTCATGCTAGGGAATGGAATAGGTGTGGGTGATACAGAGGCTACTGTTAGAGCCACTGCTTCGACTCCAGCCTTGTCTGTGTGAAGTTTGCACATTTTTCTCATCGCTGATTGGGTTTCCTTTGCTCCACCCCTAATAGTCCAAATACTTACAAATTGGTAGGTGAATTGGAAATTAAATTGCCCAAGTGTGTGGGTGAGTCGTTGGATCTGGGGGATTAGATCAGAATGTGAGGACATTGTGGAATTAGTACAGATGATTGACATTGTAGGCCAAAAGACTGATTCTATGACAAATAACTAGAGCTCATCCCATGTTTCCTAAAGCAGATAATACACAATCACTGACTAGAAATTTGATTTATTGTGTTTGCCATCCCCAGAGTCCAGCAGCCAAGGAAAAGCATATGAGCAGGCTTCCCTGCTCATTTTTTAAATGAAAAATCAATGTCAACCCCTTGTGGCCAGCCTTGGTTTTAAATAGATATCTGTGCTAAAATAGTGGATATAGGAATTTAATTTGTCTGCGAGTACTGCTAGTAATATTTGGAATAGTGTGGTGACAGTCCACTGCAAGTACTTGAAAAATCTGAACTGGATCTTGGGAATAACTAGTTTCTAGAAACTCAGTCCTAAAATGTTTGAAAGCTAATGATACAAAATGTTGATGATAATTAAAGTATGAAGGGCTGAAGGTTTGTGTACTTTTTCATTAACTCTCTGTGCAATACAAGATCTTGTCTCATTAGCACAATTTTAATCCTTGTTTTTAAATTAATTGTAATGTATATGCTGTTCTGTTTTGTTTAATGTATTATGAAAGAAACGTCATTCACTGAATTATGCAGCTTGGTATTTAAAGTTATTTAATTTTTTAGTTCAGGCACAGAATGGAATGAATAAATATTGCACAATTTTATGAACCTTGAATTGCAGTATTGAGGGATAAATTGCACCTATTTGAAAATCTACTGTACTCTTAAGTTAAAAATAGTGAATACATAATTTAAATCCATGTATTTATTTTTGTTGTAAATGCCAAATTATTGCAGAGGAGTCTGAATGCAGTTTTATAATGCCAATTTTGAACTTTTTAATCATTTGGTTTCTTTCAAACATGCAATGCATTGAATCCAATCAGTCACTTTTTCCACATTCTCAGTCTTGACCAGGATAATTCAGTAATTGGAACAATACTTTTTAAGATTTGGGCTACAGTGGTTCTCTCCCTTTTTCTTTCCACTCATAGATCACTTTTAAGTATTCCCTATGCCATAGGTGCTCTGTGATTAGTAAGGGATTGCTTAAGGTGGGATGTGGATGGGAAGAAAAAGGTTGAAAACCACTGTTTTAATCATACCTATTTGGCTTGTTATGTGCACGGTTCCATAATTCCAAAGGAAATGGGCCAATGACAATTTTTTTTTTCAGCAAAATATTTCAGTTACAATTTGGTCTAGAGCAGTGATTCTCATCCTTCCCTTCCTACTCACATACCACCGATGACATAGGGATAACTTTTTTTTTCACACTGTGAACCATATCAACCAAAATATAACCATATAACCACTTACAGCTCAGAACAGGCCAGTTCGGCCCTACTAGTCCATGCCATAGCAAATCCCCACCCTCCTAGTCCCACTGACCAGCATCCGGTCCATACCCCTCTAGTCCCCTCCTATCCATGTAACGATCCAGTCTTTCCTTAAATGTAACCAATGATCCCGCCTCGACTACGTCTGCCAGAAGCTCATTCCACATCCCCACCATCCTCTGCGTAAAGAAATTTCCCCTCATGTTCCCCTTATAATTTTCCCCCTTCAATCTTAAACCATGTCCTCTAGTTTGAATCTCCCCCTTTCTTAATTGAAAAGCCTATCCACATTTACTCTGTCTGTCCCTTTTAAAATCTTAAACACCTTTATCAAGTCCCCTCTCAATCTTCTACGCTTCAGAGAAAAAAGCCCCAGTCTGCACAACCTTTCCCTGTAACTCAGACCCTGAAATCCTGTCAACATTCTCGTGAACCTTCTCTGCACTCTCTCTATTTTGTTTATATCTTTCCTATAATTTGGTGACCAAAACTGTACACAGTACTCCAAATTTGGCCTCACCAATGCCTTGTACAATTTCATCATAACCTCCCTACTCTTGAATTCAATACTCCGATTTATGAAGGCCAACATTCCAAATGCCTTCTTCACCACACCATCTACCTGAGTATCAGCCTTGAGGGTACTATTTACCATAACTCCTAAATCCCTTTGTTGCTCTGCACTCCTCAATTGTCTACCATTCAATGTATATGACCTATTTAAATTTGCCTTTCTAAAATGTAGCACCTCACATTTATCTGTATTAAATTCCATCAGCCATTTCTCTGACCACAACTCCAGCCTTCCTAAATCACCTTTTAATCTACGGTAATCTACCTCACTGTCCACAACACCACCAATCTTTGTGTCATCCGCAAACTTGCTTATCCAATTCTCTACCCCTACATCCAGATCGTTAATATATATAACAAATATATGAGAAATGTTAATATATATAACAAATATATATAACAAATAATAGTGGACCCAGGACCGAACCCTGAGGAACTCCACTAGTCACCGGCCTCCAATTGGACAAACAATTTTCTACCACTACTCTCTGACACCTTCCATCCAACCACTGCTGAATCCATTTCACTACCTAATGCCTCCACCTTTTTTCCTAACCTCCTGTGGGGAACTTTGTCAAAAGCTTTACTAAAGTCCAAATAGACAACATCCACAGCTTTCCCTTCATCAACCTTTTTTGTAACCCCCTCGAAGAACTCAATCAGGTTAGTCAAGCATGATCTACCCCTGACAAAACCATGCTGATTACTCCCTATCAATCCCTGTACCTCCAAAAATTTGTAAATAGCATCCCTCATAACACTTTCCATCAACTTGCCCACCACAGACGTCAGACTTACAGGCCTATAATTCCCAGGTTTGCATTTGGACCCTTTCTTAAACAGAGGAACCACATGCGCCACCCTCCAATCCTTTGGTGCCACCCCCGTGGCCAGTAACATCCTAAATATCTCTGTTAATGACCCCACTAACTGTCCACTAGCCTCCCTGAGTGTCCTAGGGAATATTTTGTCTGGTCCGGGAGATTTATCCACCTTTATCTTTTTTAACACAGCCATCACTACCTCCTCGGTTATCCTTATATGCTTCATGACCTCCCCACTATTTTTCTTTACTTCAACTGGTTCAACATTTTTTTCCCTAGTGAATACCGAGGCAAAGAAATCATTCAAAATTTCCCCCATTTCCTCAGACTTCTCACTCAGCCTACCCTCGCTATCTACAAGGGGTCCAATTTTATCTCTCACTAATCTTTTACTTTTAATGTACTTATAGAAATCCTTTGGATTTATTTTTACTCTGTCTGCCAAAGCCTCTTCGTGCCTTTTTTTGGCCTTTCTAATTTCTTTCTTAAGATTCCTTCTACAGTCCTTGTTGTCCTCCTTCAAATTCTCAGCTCCCTGCTCTTTATACCTCTTGTACACCTCCCTTTTTCTCCTAACCAAATTTCCAATATTCCTCGAAAACCAAGCCTCCCTATGACTTCCAGCATTTCCTTTGATCCTCACTGGGACATATCTACTCTGTACCCTCAAAATGTCTTTTTTGAATATCCTCCATTTTTCATTTACATCCTTACCTGAAAATATCCTGTCCCACTCAATACTCCCCAAATCCCTTCTTATTCCTTCGAAATTTGCTCTTTTCCAATCCAGAACCTCAACTTTAGGCCTCTCCTTGCTCTTCCTTAAAACTACCCTAAAACTAATAGAATTATGATCACTAGACCCAATTGGTTCTCCAACATTAATGTCCGCTACCTGACCTAGCTCATTCCCTAACAGGAGATCCAGTATTACACCATCCCGAGTCGGTTCTTCTGATTTAGAACTGATTTAGAAAACAATCCTGAACACATTTAACGAACTCCAGCCCATCCAGCCCTCTAACCGTATGGGTATCCCAATCAATGTGTGGGAAGTTAAAATCTCCTATGATTTTCACACATATACGTTATCTCCCTATAAATTTGTTCCTCTAATTCCCTTGGCCCATTTGGTGGTCTGTAATACACCCCTATTAGCACCCTCTTGCCTCCTCCACCCCTCAATTCCACCCAAACAGCCTCACTGGTCGATCCCTCCATACCATCCTGCCACCTCAAGGCAGTAATGTCCTCCCTAACAAGCAGAGCAACTCCTTTTTTACCCACTGATCTATCACATCTAAAACAAATGTATCCCGGAACATTAAGTTGCCAGTCCTGTCCCTCCTGTAGCCAGGTCTCACTAATTGCCACAATATCGTGACCCCAAGTATCTATCCATGCTTTCAGCTCATCTACCTTGTTCAATATGCTTCTTGCATTAAAATATATGCATCTCAGAGAATGACCCTCACATATATCCTCTTTTTTACCTTCTACCCTAATCTCCATCCTACCTTTGTTATCTTTTTTATTCCTAGCTAGGTGGCCATACTCCATGGACACTGCTCTCACCCTCTGTTCCCCACCCCCCTGCTAAACTAGTTTAAACCTTCCCCCACAGCTCTAGCAAATCTACTTGCCAGCACATTGGTCCCCCTCCAGTTCAAGTGGAGTCCGTCCCTCTTATACAGGTGCGACCTTCCCCAGAAGAGATCCGAATGATCCAGAAATCTTATCCCTTGCCCCCTGCACCATCTCTTTAGCCACGCATTCATCCTCCACATCCTCCTATTTCTACCCTCACTAGCTCGTGGCACGGGCAGCAACCCAGAGATTACTACCTTTGAGGTCCTGTTTTTTAACTTCCTACCTAATTCTACATAATCCTGTTTCAGGACCTCATCCCCACTTCTAACTAAGTCATTGGTCCCCACATGGACCACGACTTCTGGTTGTTCTCCTTCCCCTTGCAGAATGCTATGTACTCGATCAGAGATGTCCCTGACCCTGGCACCAGGGAGGCAACATACCAACCTGGATCCCCTATCTCTTCCCACAAACCTCCTATCTGTCCCTCTGACTAATGAGTCCCCAACTACAAGAATCCTATTCTTATCCTTGTTTCCCTTCTGAACCTCAGGAGCAGCCCCTGTGCCAGAGACCTGACCCCCACGACTCATCCCTGATAGGCTGTTCCCCCCAGCAGTATCCAAAGCCGAATACATGTTGCTGAGGGGCACTTCCACAGGGGTACTCTGCACTGGCGCTCTCCCTCCTTTCCTCACAGTCACCCAATTCCCTGACTCCTGCCTTCTAGGGGTGACTGTCTCCCTGTAACTCCTCTCTATCACTGCCTCTGCTTCCCTTATGATCCTCAGTTCATCCAATTGCAGCTCAAGAAATATATACAAACATTTCTCATTAAATATACACAGTGGCATTTTCTTCCTTTTTCACCCTTACCCTCCTTCCCCCCCTTCCCACCCCCCTCCAAAACCAATAAATATTCAACATGTACAATAAAACGATAGAACAATGTCTTCACACAATGAAAAATAAAAAAAGAAAAATGTGTCATCTACTTTTACACACTGAATCAAGTCATTTTGTCTTCTTATCATTTTAGGGGGTGGAGGTCCAAGGCAGGCCCTCTCTGTTATGTTCCATGTACGGTTCCCAAATTTGTTCAAAGAATGTGACTTTATTTTTTTAATTGTTATTTTTTTTCCAATGGAATACATTTATTCATTTCCATGTACCATTGCTGTATTCTCAGGCTCTCTTCCATTTTCCAAGTTGACATTATACATTTTTTTGCTACTGTTAAGGCTATCATAATAAATCTTTTTTGCGCTTTATCCAATGTGAGGCCTAATTCCTTACTACTTGCATTACTTAGAAGAAAGATCTCTGGATTTTTTGGTATGTTATTTTTTGTGATTTTATTTAATATCTGATTTAGATCTTCCCAAAACATTTTCACTTTCTTACATGCCCAAATTGCATGTACTGTTGTTCCCATTTCCTTCTTACAGTGAAAAACATCTATCTGATAATGTTGGGTCCCATTCTTTTAACTTTTGAGGCATGATATATAACCTGTGTAACCAATTATACTGTATCATGCGTAACCTTCTGTTTATTGTATTCTTCATAGTTCCAGAACATTTCCCATGTTTCATTTTTTATCTTTATGTTTAAATCGTTTTCCCATTTTTGTTTAGGTTTATAGCTTATTTCATCATTTTCCTTATCTTGCAGCTTAATGTACATGTTCGTTATAAATCTTTTAATTATCATTGTGTCTGTAATCACATATTCAAAGCTGCTTCCTTCTGGTAATCTCAGTCTGTTTCCCAATTTATCCTTTAAATAAGCTTTCATTTGATATGCAAACATTGTACCATAAGTTATTCCATATTTGTACTTCATCTGTTCAAATGTTAATAAATTATTTCCCAAAAATCAATTTTCCATTCTTTTGATTATTTTTGTTGTAAATGCCAAAGGAAAGGTTATCTATTGTAAAAGGGATAAGTGGGTTTTGTGTCAATAACAATGTTGGTATTTGGTAATTTGTTTTTTTCCTTTCTAAGTGGATCTTCTTCCATATATTAAGTAAATGAATCAATACTGGTGAGCTTTAATATTGCACCAGCTTTTCATCCCACTTATAAAGTATATGTTCTGGTACCTTCTCCCCTATTTTATCTAGTTCTATCTTAGTCCAGTCTGGTTTTTCCCTTGTCTGGTAAAAATCTGATAAATATCTTAATTGTGCAGCTCTATAATAATTTTAAAGTTTGGTAACTGAAAACCACCTTGGTTATACCTCTCTGTTAATTTATCTAAAACTACCCTTGGTTCCCCCCCCCCCCCCCCCCCCACCACCACAAGAATTTCCTTATTATTCTCTTTAGTTCATTAAAGAATTTCTCTGTTAAGGGAATTGGTAACAATTGAATTAGTAATTTTTCAGGGATTTGACTGATTTTTGCGGGTGAGTGGGTGGCTGGATGGAGGAAATCTGATTGAAATTCCAGGTCGCTGGTGCATAGAACAAGAACTGTGTTGCAAGATACAAAAGAGTGGATTGAAAGCTCTGGGGAGTAGAAAGATTGGGACAGACATAAAATGGATTTTCGTGCTCCCAGGCTAAGGTATAATCAACAGCATAATCTATAACCTTACCTTCATGTGTATCGTTCATTTTGCCAAACCAGGATCTCAAGTAGTTCAGTGAGATCCTGTTCGGTGTAGAGGCAGGGATACTTAACTTTGAGTCCCAAGCTCCAACACTGGACAACATCCACTAAATAGCATGTGTTAGCATACTAGGTTAACCCACAACCAATCAGATCAAAGTTCTGCAGTTGAGAAATGGCAATGGATAATTTAACAGTTTGCAAGAGGAAGTTGTACTAAAAAAAATCTATATCCTTGGAAGGTGAAACCTTGCCGCTAAATGCTAAAGATGACACAAAAACATAAGGGCATCAGGGTTAGGGTGGGATAATGCTATTGCAGTGCTTATGACCTGGGATTAAATCCATTGCTGTCTTTAAGGATTTTATGTTCTCCCTGTGACTTGCATGGGTTTCCTCCCATCATCCTAATAGAGTGTAATTGGGGTACACATGTTCTTTTTTTTTTAAATTTTTTATTTTTCACACCATAAATCACATTAACCATGGTACACACTTTTTACTTTTCACACATATACAGTGCCATTTTCTCCCCCCCCCCCTCCCTCCTCCCATCCCACCCTCCCTACCTCCCCCCTCCCGTCCATTTAAGGTATACATTCTAGGATACATTAAACCAGTCAGACAATGTTGTCATTCAATAAAAATACACCAGAAATTCTACTGAGTCCATTCTTTTCATTTCCTTTTCTTTCCGTTAACTTAGGTAATGACTGTCCCCGGTAGGTTTTCGCTATTGTATTTAATGTAAGGCTCCCAAATTTGTTCGAATATTTCAATATTATTTCTTAAACTATATGTTATTTTTTCCAATGGAATACATTTATTCATTTCTATATACCATTGTTGTATTTTCAAATTATCTTCCAATTTCCAGGTTGACATAATACATTTTTTTGCTATGGCTAGAGCTATCTTAACAAATCTTTTTTGTGCATCCTCCAAATCAATTCCAAATTCTTTGTTTTTTATGTTACTTAGGAGGAAGATCTCTGGATTCTTTGGTATATTGTTTTCTGTTATTTTATTTAATATCTGATTTAGATCTTCCCAAAATTTGTTTACTTTCTCACATGTCCAGATTGCATGAATTGTTGTTCCCATTTCTTTTTTACATCAAAAACATCTATCAGATACTGTTGGGTCCCATTTATTTAACTTTTGAGGTTTAATGTATAGCCTGTGTATCCAGTTATATTGTATCATACGTAACCTCGTATTTATTGTATTTCTCATCGTTCTGGAGCATAACTTCTCCCATGTTTCCTTTTTTAACTTTATATTTAAATCTTGTTCCCATTTTTGTTTAGTTTTACCATTTGTTTCCTCATTCTCCTTTTCTTGCAGTTTAATATACATATTTGTTATAAATCTTTTGATTAACATTGTATCTGTAATCACATATTCAAAGTTACTTCCCTCTGGCAAACTCAAGCTGCTTCCTAATTTATCCTTCAAGTAGGATCTCAATTGGTAATATGACAACACTGTATCTTGAGTTATATTGTACTTATCTTTCATTTGTTCAAAGGATAAGAATCTATTTCCTGAAAAACAATTTTCTATTCTTTTAATCCCTTTTTTTTCCCATTCTCTAAAGGAAAGGTTATCTATTGTAAAAGGGAGTAACTTGTTTTGCGTCAATATTAGTTTTGGTAATTGATATTTTGTTTTATTTATTTCTACATGAATCTTTTTCCAAATATTGAGGAGATGATGTAATACTGGAGAACTTCTATGTTGTACCAATTTTTCATCCCATTTATATAATATGTGTTCAGGTATCTTTTCCCCTATTTTATCTAATTCTAATCTCGTCCAATCTGGCTTTTCCCTTGTTTGATAAAAATCTGATAGGTATCTTAATTGTGCGGCTCTATAATAATTTTTAAAATTTGGCAGTTGTAAGCCTCCTTGTTTATACCATTCTGTTAATTTATCTAGTGCTATCCTCGGTTTCCCCCCTCTCCATAAAAATTTCCTTATTATTTTCTTTAACTCCTTGAAGAATTTCTCTGTCAGTTGTATTGGCAATGCCTGAAATAAGTATAATATCCTTGGAAAAATGTTCATTTTAATACAGTTTATCCTTCCTATTAGTGTTAGTGGTAAATCTTTCCAATGCTCTAAATCGTCCTGTAATTTTTTCATTAGTGGATAATAATTGAGTTTATATAGTTGGCCGAGATTTTTGTTTATTTGTACACCTAGGTATCTTATTGCTTGCATTTGCCATCTAAATGGTGATTCCTTTTTAAATTTTGAGAAATCCGCATTATTCATAGGCATTGCTTCACTTTTATTTATGTTTATCTTGTAACCCGACACTTCTCCATATTCCTTCAATTTCTTATATAATTCTTTTATTGATAGTTCTGGTTCTGTTAAGTATACTATAACATCATCCACAAATAAACTGATTTTATATTCCTTGTCTTTTATTTTTATTCCTTTTATATTATCTGTTCTTATCAATTCTGCTAGTGGTTCTATAGCTAACGCAAACAATAAAGGTGATAGTGGGCATCCCTGCCGTGTTGACCTGCTTAAGTTAAATTGCTTTGATACATGTCCATTTACTGTCACTTTCGCTAACGGTCCCTTATATAATGCTTTAATCCAATTAATATACTTCTCCGGTAAACTGAATTTTTGCAATACTTTGAACAAATAATTCCATTCTACTCTATCAAAGGCCTTCTCTGCGTCTAAAGCAACTGCTACTGTAGGTGCTTTATTCCCTTCTACTGCATGAATTAAGTTAATAAATTTACAAATATTGTCTGTTGTGCGTCTTTTTTTGATAAATCCAGTTTGGTCTAAATTTACCATTTTTGGTACATACTCTGATAATCTGTTTGCTAATAGTTTAGCTATTATCTTATAATCTGTGTTAAGTAAAGATATTGGTCTATATGACGCTGGTGAGAGTGGATCTTTCCCTTGCTTTAGTATTACTGTAATTATTGCTGTTTTACATGAATCTGGTAAGCTTTGTGTTTTATCAATCTGGTTGATTACTTCCAGGAGGGGCGGAATTAATAAGTCTTTAAATGTTTTGTAGAATTCTATTGGGAATCCATCCTCTCCTGGTGTCTTATTATTTGGTAATTTTTTTATTATCTCTTGTATTTCTACTATTCCAAATGGCTCTGTTAATTTATTTTGTTCCTCTATTTGTAGTTTTGGTAGTTCAATTTTAGTCAGAAATTCATCTATTTTCCCTTCTTTCCCTTCGTTTTCAGTTCGGTATAATTGTTCATAGAATTCTCTAAAGTTTTCCTTAATTTCTTTTGGATTATATGTAATTTGTTTGTCTTTTTTCCTTGATGCCAATACCATTTTCTTAGCTTGTTCTGTCTTAAGCTGCCATGCTAGAATTTTGTGCGTTTTTTCACCTAGTTCATAATATTTCTGTTTTGTCTTCATTATATTCTTCTCCACCTTGTATGTTTGTAGTGTTTCATATTTTATTTTTTTATCCGCCAATTCTCTTCTTTTAGTTGTATCTTCCTTTATTGCTAATTCTTTTTCTATATTTACTATTTCCCTTTCCAACTGCTCTGTTTCCTGATTATAGTCCTTCTTCATCTTGGTTACATAACTTATTATTTGCCCTCTAATGAATGCTTTCATTGCATCCCATAGTATAAACTTATCTTCCACTGATTCCGTATTTATTTCAAAATACATTTTTATTTGTTTTTCAATAAATTCTCTAAAATCCTGCCTTTTAAGTAACATGGGGTTTAATCTCCATCTATACATTCTTGGAGGGATGTCTTCTAACTTTACTGTCAATATTAAGGGTGAATGGTCCGATAGTATTCTAGCTTTATATTCTGTTTTTCTTACTCTATCTTGCATACGAGCTGATAACAAAAATAGGTCTATTCTTGAGTATGTTTTATGTCTAGCCGAGTAATATGAATATTCCTTTTCCTTTGGGTGTTGTTTCCTCCATATATTCAAAAGTTGCATTTCTTCCATCGATTTAATTATAAATTTGGTTACTTTGTTCTTTCTGTTAATTTTTTTCCCAGTTTTGTCCATATTTGAATCCAAATTCAGGTTGAAGTCCCCTCCTATTAATATGTTCCCTTGCGTATCTGCTACCTTCAAAAAGATATCTTGCATAAACTTTTGATCTTCTTCGTTAGGTGAATATACATTGAGTAGATTCCAAAACTCCGAATATATCTCACATTTTATCATTACATATCTCCCTGCTGGATCTATTATTTCCTCTTCTATTTTAAATGGCACATTTTTACTAATTAATATAGCTACTCCTCTTGCTTTTGAATTATTCGATGCTGCTGTTACATGTCCTACCCAATCTCTCTTTAATTTCTTGTGCTTCAATTCAGTTAAATGTGTTTCTTGCACAAATGCTATATCAATTTTTTCTTTTTTCAGTAAATTTAGCAGTTTCTTCCTTTTAATTTGGTTATGTATTCCATTAATATTTAAAGTCATATAGTTCAACGTAGCCATTTTATACTTTGTTTATCTTCCCTTTCCGTTTCTCCATCATTACCTTTCCTTCTTATCCATTTCTGTTTTCTTGTTTTGAACCCTTTATAAGACAACATTCCTAAAACATCAAACATTTTCCTTATTCTCCTATTTAAAACTTCTTTAGCCCCAATCTCCCCTTCCCCTCCTGAGTTGTCCTTTATCCCTTGTCGGACAACCACATCTCCCCTCTCCATTTGGATTTGCGAATTCACTCGCAAGCGTCAGCTGATTTTGCAGTGACCGCAACTCCTCCCCACCTAGCCCCCCCCAGAAAATATTTCACTTTTCATATGTAACAAAGGTCACTCTTTTAGTTCCCTCCTTATTCCCTCTATTCCATTTCCTTCCCTTATTAATTCTTGTCTATACTATCTATATTTTCCTCTAAATACGGATACATTCATGTATGCACATTATACATATACACACATATACCTCTTTACCCACATACATATAAATCGTGGTCATTTTTACTCTTATTACATATCTTCATCTCTCTGGTTGTTTTGTAGTTGTTCTGCAAATTTCCTTGCTTCCTCTGGATCCGAGAATAGTTTTTTTTCCCCCCATAAGATCGTTTTCGATGTATTGAACTCCTTTCTCTTCTTCAGGAGTTCAAAACTTATGTGTCTTTTTAGTTCTCAGTCTTTTGTACTCTCGTTACACGTCTTCATCCCTCAGTCTATTTTGTAATTGTTCTGCAAATTTTCGTGCTTCCTCTGGATCCGAGAATAGTCTGTTTTGTTGTCCTGGAATAAATATTTTCAATACCGCTGGATGCTTTAGTATAAATTTATACCCTTTCTTCCATAAAATCGCCTTTGCTGTATTGAACCCCTTTCTCTTCTTCAGGAGTTCAAAACTTATATCTGGATAAATGAAGATTTTTTGCCCTTTGTACTCCAGTGGCTTGTTGCCCTCTCTTACTTTTTCCATTGTCTTCTCCAGT
This sequence comes from Narcine bancroftii, assembly GCF_036971445.1. Classification (NCBI taxonomy): domain Eukaryota; kingdom Metazoa; phylum Chordata; class Chondrichthyes; order Torpediniformes; family Narcinidae; genus Narcine; species Narcine bancroftii. Next base: position 145,584,092 of record NC_091471.1, on the reverse strand, counting down.
ACCTTTTCTCTTGTAGTATATCTTAGGAATTTTACTAAAATAGATCTTGGCCTTTGTTGTGGTTGTGGTTTAAAGGCCAATGCTCTATGTGCCCTTTCTATTTCCATATCTTGCTGTAGTTCTGGACATCCTAGGATCCTGTGGATCCAATCTTTTATAAACTCTCTCATATTCTTGCCTTCTTCATCTTCCTTAAGGCCCACTATCTTTATGTTATTTCTTCTGTTATAATTTTCCATTATATCTATTTTCTGAGCTAACAGTTCTTGTGTCTATATAACTTTTTTTATTAGATTCCTCTAATTTCTTTTTTAAGTCCTCTACCTCCATTTCTACTGCTGCTTCCCGCTCTTCCATCTTGTCCATTTTCTTTCCCATTTCTGTTAAGGTCATATCTATTTTATTCATTTTCTCTTCTGTATTGTTTATTCTTCTTCTTAAATCATTAAATTCTTGCGCTTGCCATTCTTTAAATAATTCCATGTATTCTTTAATAAGAGAAAGTATATCCTTTATCTTGCCTTTCCCTTCTTCTTCTATTTCACTGTACTCTTCCTCTTCTTCCTCTGGGTTGGCCATCTGTTGTTTCTTTGTTGCCCTTTTCTTCTCTTCTTTCTTGTTTTCATTGTCTTCTATGTTCTCCTCTTGCTGCAGGTGTTCTGCAGCTGTCATTTCCGGCTGTGGAGATCAACTCCCCAGCTGGTCACCCCTTCCGTCGGTGTGTTTTTTTGCATGCGCATCGCGCATGCGCGGTTGCGCACTTTTACTCGGCTCAGCGAGCCATTTTTGTAGTCCACTTTTTACCGACCTGAGGGAGCGGGTTTCTCTCTCCACCGCGGGCCTCTTCGAGCAGGTAAGGCCTTCTTCTTCTTCCGTTGTCTTCTCTTCCTCTCTTCTTACTGTTGATTTCGATTTTTCTTTTTTCGTCGCCATCTTCTTTCCACCTTTATACTCACTTTTCTTTAATTTTTTATTTTTGTGCCTTTGTGTTTTCCTTTGTTTTTCCCGACTTTTTTGGAGAGGGCTGGAGTTCACCGTCCGGCCACTACTCCATCACATGACTCCCCGGGGTACACATGTTCAATGGCCACGCTGGACTTCTGCCTTGCTGTCATTTAAAAAAAAACCCATTGAATCCAATTGATAAGCCACTTCAGATCCAAGACCTTTGATACACAGGGAGAACATAAAATCCTTAAAAACAGCACTGGATTTAATCCCAGGTCATAAGCGCTGCAATAGCATTATCCCACCCTAACCATGATGCCCTTATGTTTTTGTGTCATCTTTAGCATTTAGTGGCAAGGCTTCACCTTCCAAGGTTATAGAATTTTTTTAGTACAACATCCTCTTGCAAACTGTTAAATTATCCATTGCCATTCCTCAACTGCAGAACTTTGACCTGATTGGTTGTGGGTTAACCTAGTATGCTAACACATGCTATTTAGTGGATGTTGTCCAGTGTTGGAGCTTGGGACTCAAAGTTAGGTATTCCTGCCTCGACACTGAACAGGATCTTACTGAACTACTTGAGATCCTGGTTTGGTAAAATGAACGATACACTTGAAGGTAAGGTTATAGATTATGCTGTTGATTATACCTCAGCCTGGGAGCAGGAAAATCCTGAGAGAGGACTCATACCTGAAACTGAAAATTTCTATGTGCATAGCATTGGACTGGAGCCTGTCCAGGTAGAATATGAGGTGTTTTCCAAGGCAGGTCATTGTGGGATTGGGATGTTGAAATAGCAAGCAACTGGGAGCTCGAGGTGGCCTTTGTGGATTGAGCGCAGGTGCTCTGTTAAACTGTCTCCATCTGTGTTTGGTCTCACTGATGTAGAGGAGCCAACACCGAGAGCACCAAATGAGATTTGAGGTGCATGGGAATCTTTGTCTCACCTTAAAGGGTTGCTTGGGTACCTGGATGGTGATGAGGGGAGTGCAAAAGCACCTCCTATAATTATGGAGGAAGTCATGGCTTTCTTGTCCAGTGAAAGACAACTGGTCAAAAAAGCCACAGAGGAAATGAACCCATGGAAGTTGAGGAGGGGGAGATGTGATCTAGTTGCAGATGACAGAAAAAAGGAATGATGTGCTGAATGTAGTAGACTGGTGTAATGGAGGATTTAGACCAGCTTATGCAAGAAGGGATGCAGTTGCATCAGAAGACATAATCTAAATTCCAGGGATGCATATGAATCAGTAGACATTATCCAACTTCCACCATGAGGCCCAGAGATGCAGTTGTTTTTTGTTGGTTGCAGACTGTCAGGAGACCTTGAAGATAATTAAATTATTTGTTCAAAGATAAGATCTGAAGTAAACAACTTTTGGGTAATATAAGCCATGGTCCCACTGCTGAAGTTTGAGACTCTCCAAGAGGTGGCAACATCTCTCAGCAAGAAGAACTTAAGATTTCAAACCAACGACCCGGTCCGGGGAGGTGGAGAAGCTGCTACCGGCGCCCAGACAACCTACTACAAGTGTGCAGTCGTCGCCTCACTTTGGCAGTTGGGACCAGTCCAGGCATTGATAAGTATAATTGGGAAGGGCTTGCATATTGTAGTGTGAATTCAGCTTTAGATTTAGTAATAAAGACTTGTATAAACTGAACTGCTCTCGGTGTGTGTGTCTATTTTCTTTTGGTAGTTCGAACACTGTGACCAATCTAAAACGAACAAAGTGAGAGGTACAAGTTTACCCAAGACAATAGGGGTGGAATGTATACTGGTTTCGGGGGGACGCACCATCACAGGATCCCACTTAGCCCGACCCACCACTAATCTTTTAGTAATAGTCCGAATTCCAAATGCAAATCCCTCTTGGCTAGTATTAAGGGCCGTACCGGCCAACATATTAAAACCCAGGATACACTCGTCAGTGGCAGCCATCAGGGCATGTAACCATATAGGGGAAGGGCTATCACCCACCGTGGACTTTTATTTCCTTCGCCAGGGTGATTTCCCATCCCCTCTATTCGAAATGTTGGTCCAGTCCAGCGGTCAGGGTTACCCGGAATCACCGCATGCTCTGCACCGGTATCGACCAAGGACAAATATTGGCGGTCATTACCCCCACCCCAATGGACTGTTAACGGTATGTAGGGCCGTGGGTCCCCGTGTATCTGCCGTATCTCAATGGGGTAGACACGGGGGCCCTGCCCACACCCTCATGCTTTAGTAGGGTTTGGGGGCTTCCAGGCCTTTTTAACCATTTGTTGTATCTCATTACGGATAACTGGAGAAAGAGAAGCTGGCTCAATAGGAATTACTGCTATACCCTCCTCTGGGGTGCCCCAATTGTTCTGCAAATGTAAATCCTAATCTACTGGTGATGGGTATACTTGTAGCAGGGCATCCCCTAGAGTGGTGAGTAAGTAATCCACCTCTCTTCCTCTACCCCACAGCTCAGCAGTGACCCGGATATCAGTAGTCAATGTTCCTAATCCCAACAATTCCTCAGGGGTTAAATATACATTACCCCCTCCTTGCTCCCAAACACGCAGGAGCCAGGCTGCCAGAGTTTCTCCTGCCTTTTGCCTAAATCGATCTCCAATGGCAGCCAGCTCTTTTACAGAGAAGTCACGGATCATTGACTACTCTTGACCTCTGCTCCCACTTTGGTCCACAGGGTCCTTTGCCCTGTGGACGGGACAAGGCCTAGGCCATCCCGTAGAGGAGGTGGGCCATTGAGCATAAGTAGGGGTTCAGGTATTTTCCCCTGATCCTCTTGGGAGATCGGGGTATCTATCCCTTCAATCTCTTCCCTTACATCATCCCCCCTTTCGTCTGTTTGGGAAGTCTGTTGCCTTATGGGGTGGATGTGAACAACAGGAGGAGAGGGCAGTGTGTTAGGCACATGCTGAGGAGAATCTGCATTATTACCATGGTCATCTTTCCAGATATTCCCATCCCATTCATCAATTACATCAGGATCATCGCCATTCCTTATCATGGCACAAATACGATGTGGATTGGGTTCTACTCCATGCCTTTCTTTATCTGCACAGAACTGCTGCCGGAGTTTAATATTATGGCAGATCATTTGGACATGCTTATCCTCCCATTCTTTGGCTCGGTCCTGACTGGTGCAAACAATCTCACTCATTGTGGAACAGCGTTGTCACAGGGCTTCTAGCTCCTCCTCTAGTTGTTCTCTCTTATGCTGAGATTCTACTTCTCGCTGAACTAATTCTGCTTCACACTGAACAGTGGCGTAAGGCTGTGGCCAGCAGCCAAAAACCGTCCATCAGCGTCCCCTTTTTAACAGGAAATTTACTTTCTCGAAGGAGAGCGGCAACCCGCTCTCCCAGAGGCGCACTCGATGGATCTAACTTCTCATCCCAACTGAGAGGTGGTCCCAACAGACAGGGTATTGGCCAACACATCAAACCCATCGTCTTTGGAAGTCCATCCCGGAATCAAGAACTGCTCAGGGCTCACCTCCTTCTTTTGGCGAAACAGCTTAAGACCAATCCTGTTGACTACGCCAATTGTCCTGGGTAAACTTGTACCTCTCACTTTGTTCGTTTTAGATTGGTCACAGTGTTCGAACTACTAAAAGAAAATAGACACACACACCGAGAGCAGTTCAGTTTATACAAGTCTTTATTACTAAATCTAAAGCTGAATTCACACTACAATATGCAAGCCCTTCCCAATTATACTTATCAATGCCTGGGCTGGTCCCAACTGCCAAAACGAGGCGACGACTGCACACTTGTAGTAGGTTGTCTGGGCGCCGGTAGCAGCTTCTCCACCTCCCCGGACCGGGACGTCGGTTTGAAATCTTGAAGTTCTTCTTCTTGCTGAAAGATGTTGCTTCCTCTTCGAGAGTCTCAAACTTCAGCAGTGGGACCATGGCTTATATTACCCAAAAGTTGTTTACTTCAGATCTTATCTTTTTGAACAAATGATTTAATTATCTTCAAGGTCTCCTGACAGTCTGCGACCAACAAAAGACAACTGCATCTCTGGGCCTCATGGTGGAAGTTGGATGTCTACTGATTCATTTGCATCCCTGGGCCCCATATAGGAATTTAGATTATGTCTTCTGATGTAACTGCATCCCTTCTTGCATAAGCTGGTCTAAATCTTCCATTACAACTGGTAGGGTCATAAGTGAGGAGAGATGAACCATATCCTGTTCTATTTGGGTGGGGGGAGGGGAGGGGGGGGGGAAAGCAAACTCAAACCAAGAAAATGCAAGAGGTTGATCTATTTACCACAGAGATGAAACAGCATTCCCTCAAAGAAAACATTCCAGGTGCCCTGGACTGGAAGATCTCATCTGTACTTTGTGGCAAAGGTGGAGAAACAGGGAAGGGATTTCATCCTTACAGTAGTGTAGGAAGAGGTGTAACATAAATTAGCCATTTTCAACAGGAGGTCACAGCACATTTAGGTTTTCTTTTCACCGCACATAACAAATATTTAATGTTGTCGATAGGAGATAAGTGTGGAAGAAACCAACTAAGCTTGACTGCTTCACCATAAACTTAGAGCAGAGTCCTCAGGGAAGCATGCCAAAAAAAAGTTGAGGATGGCTGTTGTATGTAACGAAGTCAGAAGGCTGTAGTCCATATTAGTATGTAGCTTGTCTGAGATGGGGACAAAAGTGCCAGAAATGGTCCAAGTGAATTTGAGTAGTATTGAGGTTAGTAGCAAAGTTGATAATATTGCCAAGTTCTGCAGAAATCAGCCTCGATGCATTCATCAATGTCACTGAGGAAGAGTTGGGGGCTGGGACCAGGGTAGGTTTGGAACAATGACAAAAACAAAATGTAGCTGGGACCCATTTGAGTGTGTGGGTGAGAACAAGTTCTGCCAGGCCAATGAGGGTGCTGGCGGAAGGAAACTGGATGGAACATTGTTCTAGCACAGGGATTCTCAACCTTTTTTCGTCTAAGTCCCACCTGGCTTCTGACTTAACATGCCATGGCCCACTAGTGGCAATGGCTGAGCAATATTTTCAAGACAGCCCAGTTTAAAAAAAAAACATTTTTATCTAAGTATTTTATTTAACATTTTTAAAGAACAAAAATCGCTGCAAGCATACACTGAAAATGAAGCCACTTTAACAAGACCCCTGTTCCTGAAGTTTCTTCACCAGTTTCCACATCCTTGGTTCTGTTCTAGATGATGCACACCTGAGATCTGCCTTCACTTCAATGCAGTTTTGTGCCATTGTCTTCAACTGCAGCAAAGTCAAAAAGCCTGATTTGCAAAGTGGTTGTGAAGGGCAGGATCTTCTGACGAAACTCCTTTGCAATGTTGGGGTAACTAGCTGTCATTTCTGGTCAAAACTCTGAGATAGACATAGTATCTTTAAAAAAAAACTGCATCCAGAATCATTTAAGGCCAATGAGTTCATCTTACAGATCATCAAGGACTTTGTTGACTAACAAGGGGTTCCTCACCGGTGCCTGACTTCTGGGAAATAATGCATGATTCTAATTGGAGGCAGCTGAGGTGTGAGACAACTTTTGCAGCATTAACTGCTACTGCTGAGAGATTAAAACATGGGAAAGTTTCCTCTCTCAGCCTTGTATTTAAAGGATTTGTATAAATGCATTGAAAACATCAGTAAACTGGATGATGGTTGTGTTCTTGCCTGCAGTCCGAGATTCAATTTATTCAGTTGATAAAAAATATATCCCCAATGTGAAATACCCATTGCTTTTCATTGAAGTAGGTTTCGAGTTTGTACTTTACTTTCTGCATCTTCAAGAACAACTGCAACTCTTCTCATAGTTCAAACACTCGCTCACAACATTTCCTGTTGATAGCCAACACATTGTGGTGTAAGTAGAGCAGGTTCATGTGTTTTGAATCCATATCTTCACACAATTGAACAGAAGAGAGTTCAAACCCCTACTTTTAATGTTTACAATTTGGATGACTTGACCAATAACATCCTGAAGAGGAGTTGGAAGGGTTCTTGAAGAGCTTGCTGACATAATATTCAGTGAACAGCTTTTGGAGATTGTCTCGTACAAGAGTTTTAAAACACCTTTCGCTCCACAACATGGCAGGTGTTCAGACACTCATGGTAAAAAAAAAACTTTTAATACGTTTTCCATCACATCCATGGCGCTGGTATTTGTCTCCTGTGAACAGCAAAAAATAATTCTTCTTTGATGGATTCCCCCTTCACATACCAAGCAAAGGCAAGAAGCTGGGATCAAGGCAAAACATCTGTGGATTCATCCAGCTAAGTAGAAAACAATCCAAATGAAACATCCTTGAATTATACAATCACCTGTTCTTTTATGTCCTTGGATAAATCAGCAATCCTCCTTTGCACTGTTGAATTGACAGGGTATTTTTTCCCACTTTCCTTTCCAAGCACAATTCGGGCCATCTTCAGGGAACAAGGCTTGGTCAGTGTGAGGTTTATTCTGTTATGCAATGAGAAGGCAAACAGCACAAGAAGCCTTTATGAGGCACTTTTATTGCTGTAGAAATGCTCCACTTCCATCCAAGTGTTGACACTTCAGACTCCCTTCCATTTACTTGAAAATCCTATCATGTTGGTGTTACAGATGAATCTATCATGTGTGGAGTTCTGATTGGAACTATGACTGAGTGCTGCTTATACTGAGAGCCAGACGACCTCAGTGGCAAATTGCTTCCCACTCCTACAAGGTCACTGAGGAGATCTGAAACATTACCTCAGACCCACCCAGAACTGTAGGTTGGAAAGTCTCCATTGAGCACATTGAGACATGCCATGGCCCACTGGTTGGGAAGCACTGTTCCAGAAAGAAGCAAAGGGCTTTAAACACCTTCCTGGTGGGCATGGAGATATACAGTGACTGGACATGCATGATAAAGATGAGATAGTAGGGACTAGGAAATAGGAAGTTTTCAAATGGTTGAGGACATGCAAGATATCCCTCATGTACAGGGGTAAGGACTGAACAAAGGTTGAAAAGATGAAGTCAAAAGTATGGGAGAGTACTTTGGTGGGACAAGAGCTGGCAGAAACAATGGACCCGGACATTCCTGTTTGTGGATAATAGAAGTAAGAAGTATGGGTCAGGACATGATCAACTTGAAAGCTATGGGAGATATTCTGAAGCAGAGATCTGTGGCAATGCGGAAGCCACATGTTGGTGGCATCATGATCCAGGGAAAGTACGAGGAGGTCTCCAGGAGTTCACATCTAGTCTCTGCAAGGAAGAGGCCAGTTGACCAAACCATGATGTCATCAACAATGGTTAAATTGGGTAATGGTCATAGCTAAAAAGGCTTGAGCGTTCTTGTGGACCAGTCATTGAAGACAAACATGAGGATGCAGTTTGCTGTTAAGGCAGCAAAATGCATGTTCACCTTCATAACCAGAATTTGAAAATAGGAGCAAGGATGTCATCTTATACGAGGCCTTTTTTAGACTACTCTTGGGAGTATTGTAAATTTGGTCTCTTTATCTTGTATGATCAAGTGGGAATTGCTGTGGAATGAGAAATTCACAGATGCAAAGATTGTTGAGTTGGTGTTTAAAAGTATGAGGGAGGATTCAATTTGAAACTTGTATCTGACAGGCTAGCCAGACTCCATGCAATGAACATTCTCCTGGTTGGGGTATTGAGACAAAGACTCAGTCTCAGAGTACTGGGCATAAGATTTAGGATCAAAATGAGAAATTCATTTACTCAAGAGTGCAAGAGAGGGATACACTGACAAAGACATCATCTCTGATGAAACATTAAAATGAACATAAACCACAGAACTATTTTTAATCAGTCAGCGATCCCTGTTCATAAATAATCCCCCTATTCTGAACCAGATTAACATCTTGCTCTGTTCAAATCAGATGCCATATGATGTACATTACACTACCACACAAATTATTTCAAGCCTTTGGAAACCTTTTGTACCGAGGTGCCATGAGATCTGCACTTTAGGGATGATAGGTCTAATACAACTGGCCTTATCATGTAAATTGTCTTCTTTCTTTCTTTGGCTTGGCTTCGCGGACGAAGATTTATGGAGGGGGTAAAAAGTCCACGTCAGCTGCAGGCTCGTTTGTGGCTGACAAGTCCGATGCGGAACAGGCAGACACGGTTGCAGCGGTTGCAGGGGAAAATTGGTTGGTTGGGGTTGGGTGTTGGGTTTTTCCTCCTTTGCCTTTTGTCAGTGAGGTGGGCTCTGCGGTCTTCTTCAAAGGAGGTTGCTGCCCGCCAAACTGTGAGGCGCCAAGATGCACGGTTTGTAAATTGTAGTTTAATGATTAATATCTAGCACACCCTAATTCTAGTAAACATCTGTATTTTAACTATTGTACCATGTTACCTGTAGCCCATTGGTGTTGAGAAGGACCTATCTTGTAAATATTACGAACAAAAACCCCTTACACATTTGAGGAATCTGATTTCTATGCCAGACAGGTCTGACAGCTATACAGCTGCTTTTATAAAGGCAGATTAGATCAAAATTGTTATTTGTCCTTTCTGACATTTATCTTTGATTAGGACACTATTTTCCTCAAGGTTTCTGGGCTACTGCCTCCCAGAGGTATTTTTGCTGCATCTCAATGTTTATTGTGAAGGTGTTCTTTAAGTGTCTCCTTTGGCCTATTTCTTTTCTCCATTGGCAAGCTGAGATCCACCTCAATTTACAGACTTACCAGGGTCTCAACACTGAAGGATCTGGTCTCCGTCAGGGCATCGATGATGATGCAACGGTCCTACTCTGACAATCTTCACAAGATTGTGGTGTCATTCCTGGTTGCTTAGGCGTTCTTCCTTTGTCATTGAGTTTCACAATGAATTTCAAGGAAGATCATCAAGCCTTTGAGAGAATACATTACCGTGTATTCTCATGTCGTGTTTATTGAACTGCAAGCAAGTCTACTGAAGTCATGGCTGGCCCAAAGTAATCTATAATCTCAACATCCAGATTTGCCCTTTGGGTCTGAAGGTTTCCATTGATCTCTGTTTAACTAATACTATATTAATTGTGTAATTGCTACGTTAAAAAAGACTCAAACTATTAATTCCTGAGCAAAATACTTAAACTGCTTTAACCAATGCTTTAATTTTACATTTGGTTACATTTCCTTACATCCTAGCAGATAGGCTCTCAGCCCAACGTGTCTCAAAGCATTCCTATACATCCCACTAAAATCCTTGTAACCTTCCTACCACCAATCCATTACCAAGAGCCAACTAACCTACCAACATGTCTGTGGGATTTGGAAGGAAACAGAAGATCCCAGAAACAATCATGAGGTCACAGGAAGAATGCAAATTCTACTCACCACCAAGGTCAGATCGAAAAGATGGTGGTATGGCATTACCAAATTTCAGGCTTTATTACTGGGTAATTAATATACATTACGCTTTGGACTTTGTATTCTGAGATGGATGGTTGTCCTTTATGGGTGGAATTGGAGAAAAATTCGGTTAGAGGATATTCTTTAACTTCTCAATTAGGTGCTTCTCTCCCCTTTGCATTATCTAAAGTACATAAACAATATTTTAATCTAATTCTGATATACATTAAGGATTTGGTTTCAATTCATTGTTTTTTTTAATTTTAAATAATTTTGTTCTGTCTAGTAAAATTTATTCCAATAATTTAAGACATCAAGCTTTTGCCCTATGGAAAGATAAAGGTATAACAACCTTTCTTGATCTGTTTGAAGGAAATTATTTATTGTCATGTGATCAATTAGCTGAAAAGTTCCATTTGCCTCAGACACATGTTTTTAGATATTTTCAAATTAGGACTTTTCTACACACTTTTCTGCCAAATTTTCCATTTGCCTTTTCAACTAATTTGATTGATACCCTTCAATTAAATCCTTCCCAAAAAAGATTGATAGCTAATATTTATATCAGTTGACTTAATTTACATCCTATATCCAATGATAAAATTAAAGGTGCTTGGGAACTGGAATTTGAGCAGCTACTTTCTGATGATGCATGGGAAAGAATTTTTCAATTTGTCAATTCTTCAACTTGCGCCCGTCACTCTTTGATTCAGTTCAGGGTAGTGCATAGGGCACATTCATCTCAGGACAGATTGGCCCATATTTTTCCTAATGTAATTCCTATCTGTGATAGGTGCAAATCCAAAGAGGCCACTTTGACTCCTATGTTTTGGTCCTGTACAAAATTAGATAATTTGTGGCAACATATTTTTGAAACTTTAGCTAAAGTGATGGACCTAGATTTACAGCCAAACTTACTCACAGCTATTTTTGGGATCAGACTTTGCACCTGTTTCAGCCCAAAGGATAGTAACTGATGGCAAGGAGAGCTATATTACTCAAATGGAATGATTGCAATCTGCCTACTTCATTATGTCACGCTTAGATTTAGAAAAAAATTAGAAGTTGGGCATTTGTTACTAACTTTAACTTTGAAAAAACCTGGTGACCATTTATTCAATATTTTCATATGACTCAAACTAATAAACAAAATTGAACCACTTCCAGTTTTTCTCTCCAAGTGCATTGTATTTACTCAGGAAGAATCTCTTTCCTACTTACTCTGAAATTACTCTCAGAATGTTTTTGATTTTTGGGGTTTTTTTAAATCCAAAAATAAACAGAAGGTCAAGCGGAAAGCCAAAACTGCAGAAGCAACACTATCTACTGCACCAATGATCTATCCATTTCTAAAACAAAAGGTGGGTGGGTGCATTCGGTCTTTGTTGATTTTGGGAATATTTTCCATCTTCTACACGTGGCCTTTAAAGAAAATGCATAGACACCCGATATACTTCGTATTTCTTTACCAAAACACAATCAAAACAGGATTCACTGTTAAAGTTTGGTAAAATCTACTTGAATGCACTTTGAAACAAGAGTACAACAAAATAGAATATACTTCAAATGTTGAAACTGTACAAACATCTTCAGTCAGAACACTGGTAATCTCCCTAATCAATCATTAAGGAGGGAGTTTCAATACCAGAATCCAGTTTTAAAAAGCAGGTGGCTATGAAGGGTTTAACATCATTTTGTTTTGGTCCATTTGTTTCAGGTTTTTGAATACATTTGAACAGTGAGCACTGGTGAAATCCAAAGGCAGTACCAAGGCAAAAAGGAGACACCATGAAGGAGCTGGATAGCCAAAGTTGAACATTAACTGCATTATGGTATCTCAACTGTTCAAACCAATACAATATTCCCCTCTCACACACATCACAGTTCATCATCATGTAAATAAAAAAATAAAATGGATGGACAAAAGGATGTTAATTATAATTTCATTTGACATTTTTCTTTTTAAAATATTTGGGTCCTGATGGCAAGACTTCCTCTTTAATTGAAGTCAGCAGGTTTAGAACTACCTGAAAAGGAACAGCTCATTGCACAAAGCTAGACTGAATATGACACTTAAGTGGCAGGAAAATAAAAGCAAAATGTTCATACATACACCAGGGCAAAGTGACACAGGCATTATTTTAAAAAAAAAAAGATTATAGCCAAAGGTTGGTTATTTAACTTGACCAGAATCTATTTATCTGCCAGGCTCTAACTACCATAAAATAACATGTTACTCCAGAACAATACTGTGCTTCGTGTAAGATTAAAAAGAGCTTTTAACAAAAAGCTAGTTCATACGTAGCTTATTTTTCTTTAAAAATAGAAAAACTCATTGTCATTTAACATTGCTCACGAAATGTAATTATACAAATCCTGAAAATACACTAAGCCTCCGAGTAAAAGCAGTAACTTCCATTTCAACTTAATCCTTCACATTCCATACGGTTTGTAGAGAATTCACTTAGCACCAGTAGAAGGAAAAGTACTGTGTGCACACAGTGTTATTTAAACAAATGTTGGTATTCCTTTGAAATGCAATAGGCAGCTTTCAATTTTAAAGAACTAGTGTTACCAGGAACTTCATGCAAGCATCCAATTCTGCAACAAACTCTTGCATGCAGTTTAGCTTGCCGCCCATCAAGGACAGTGAGCTGTTCCAATTTTATGGTCGTACAGATACAAGAACCATTGTCTTCATAATTTTATAATTCCAGGGAAGACCAATGTGGCTATTTCCTTAAAGGAAACAATGAGGAGGGTTGGGGGACATGACAATGAAAAATTAGAGAGCAACAATATCATGGGATATTTTATTCTGATAATATGGTAGGTCTTAAAACTGGAAAGGTTTAGGTTAGTAAACAAGACACAGGATTAAGCTTCACTCTTTATTAAAATCTGATGGGAGGATTGGAATGTTAGAAAGGGACCCCCCACACTGCAATGCATAGGCAGACTTTATAATGAAGATAACTGTTGGGAATGGAAGTAAAATTCCTGATATCACTTGTGCTTTAAAATTTCTGAAGTTTCCAAACCAATCACACCAAATTATTAGTGTTTCAGAAATTCTTAGTATAGACTTAAAATGTAGTGAAACACATGGTCCCTTTTCTTGGATCAATATGCAACCAATTGCATCTGAATTTACTGAAGTCTCATTTGTTCCTGTTTGAAAAGTTTCTTTGTCAGCATTTGATGATGTGGCTCAAATCCCATTGCAGAGCATGGGATAGAAAAAAGTTTGTTACCTGCTGGAAACATTCCTTTCAAAGTTCCATTATGAGCTCTCTTAGAGTTGCACTATTATTTTTCACCAGTCACTGTGGCTTCCGCCTCTGTTTTCATTGTCAAGGGAAGGGCAATCGTTGATGGTGCACTGACCACCACCCAACGAGTTACTGTCTTGCTCCCCTCTACTGAACGCTCTTTCGTAATCACAGGCATAGTATGAACATCAGCTCCCACCTTTGCGGCCACACCTTCCTGCTTGACCTCTGCCCCTTTGATAACCGCAGTAATAACTCGAGCAGGACTCTGGCCTGTAGCTTGCTGGGAAGGCACTGCGAGTCTCATTACAGGTGTCCCTCCTGCTATGGACATCGGAGAAAGAGCTCGAATGGCAGCCTGTGCTCCAACTATGTTAATGCTGCCAGTTGTAGCCAAGCCTGCCTTTGTCTGTAAGTGACATTGAGTTATCTGTGATGCAGGAATGGTGATGATTTTAGTAGGTTGCATGGTGATCGCGTCTCCATTCTCTGTCGTGGAAGGAGGCACCATTGTTGGGATGGTTTGGATGAGAACCTTTGGAGTAGAGACAGTCGTGTTTGTGCTGGTTATTACTGTTGAAACGGGCTTCATCGACTGAACAGCCACCGTTGAAAATTTATGGCCTGAAGAGGTCATTACCACAGGCACCTGCATTGCAACACGGACCATTCTGCTGTTGGCAAACAAACAAAAGTCATGAGGAACAGAGAACTATTTTTAGGCTCTATTCTACCACATGGTATGCATCTGACAGCAATGAATTTTCTTTTAGGAAGAATTACAACTTCAAGTATATGGAATTATTAAAATATCTTCAGTCATCTTTTTTAAACAGTGAGGTGCAAATAACATATCTTTTTCTGGTTTACAAAACTTAGCAATTGTGTCTCTGAAACCATTTTTACTCAATTTTGTTGCAACATTCATGAAACATTTTAGTGAGCAAATCTATATTTTTAAATGTCATTTCAGAAAGGAACGGATGAAAAAGTGAGAACAGAGTCCCCAAACTCAGCTGTTTGACTCATTTATTCCTTTTTGCATACTTCTTTCTGGCTTTTACTCATCACGATTTATTGGAAGTTTCTCCAGTATCCAAAGATGCATCCAATAATGGGAGAATCTGGCAACCTCCCTTCTCTGGATTATCCTTACCACGTACATACATTAAAAATATCTGTATCCTAATATAAAACCCTGTGAACCATGTGTTTGGCAGACACAAAAATACAACATTTTTTAAAAATATTGATACCACAAAGAACAGGCTTTGCTTCTCTACCTCACTCAAAACATCAATTACAAATGGTAAGTGTCTACTACAAACACAGTATACCTACCCATCACTGATCAGAAAGCAACAACAAATATTGGATCACAAGTGCTTCAGAATAGAACAGTGATGAAGATGACCTGACAGATCCCCTATTCCCAGAAAGAAGAAACATTCTCACAGCCAAGATGAATTCTTTGCTTTAAAAACCTTTTCATACTTTGTTCTTTAAGTCTTATACCACAACTTACACAGGGATATTTAAAAACAAAGCACTCCGTGGTGAAACATAGCACATGCACTGAACAAAACAATGGAAAGTTTGAAATCTTGAAAATGACAAGATTTAAATAACATGTATGCAGTGACAAAATCATTCCATAATATTTACATATTTTGCGTTATATTTTCTTCCTAATATATTTTCATATATTTATTTTCTTCTTCTTTGGCTTGGCTTCGCGGACGAAGATTTATGGAGGGGGTAAAAGTCCACGTCAGCTGCAGGCTCGTTTGTGGCTGACAAGTCCGATGCGGGACAGGCAGACACGATTGCAGCGGCTGCAGGGGAAAATTGGTTGGTTGGGGTTGGGTGTTGGGTTTTATTTTAGATTATATTTATATATATATATATATATATATGTGTGTGTGTGTGATTATTATGTGCTGTGTATTGTGAGTGCATGTGTATGCATTGTAGTCAGAAGACACACTGTTTTGCCTGAATATATATAGACAGTCAGATTTTAATAAACTTGACTTGAAAATCAGTGAGGAAATAAGAGGCTTTTCTCCCCAAATGATCCTAAAGATAGCGTTCAGTAGAGGGGAGCAAGACAGTAACTCGTTGGGTGGTGGTCAGTGCACCATCAACGATTGAAGGTGTTTAATGTGGATTTGCCAATGTGGTGAATGATATCCAAGCCAGTTACATAACAGATACAAGTGGCATAATGCAATATATTTTGAGTGCTCATAACCTTAGAAGTGAAGAGGCCAGAGAAGAAAGGAAGGTTGAAAGAATGCAATATTTAATGGGACAGATTCAAAAGGAAATGTTAAGAGATCAATTTATTCACAAAAGGAGGAAAGAGGATTGAGTTTCAGATTGAAAAGAAGGGTCTTCAGCTTCAAACATTAACATCGTTGCTCCTTCCCCAGAAGCTGTCTGTTTCCAGCATTTTCTGTGTAATTACTGTTGCAATGATCTAGCGAAAGATATGTAGAGCATGTAGACAAGCTCCATTTGCAGAGTTGTTGCAGCAATTAATACAATTAAAGAACAAGAGTTCAATATTCCTTCAGAACTCAACTACTGTTCTTTTCAGTTGCATTATTCAAGCGACTAATAAGAAATGGGATTTTCTTGTGCCCTTGACCCATCACCTCCTCCAGTTTCAAACATGCATCCAAACCAAAACTTCCATAACTAACACAATCAAATTTAGCATTTCGGGAAGTGACTAACCTTGGAACTGTTGTAGTTACTACCGGTAGGGAGATTGCAGGCACTGGAGATAGGACTCCACTGTGGCCAACCGACGAGACCTTCACTGCTGCAGCCTTCCCCACCTTCACAACACTCTGCTGTGCTGAACTCCTCACCCCTCGGGAAGCTGCCACAGATTTTGAGGAAATATGAGAAGAGATGTTTTCTAAAGATGGGGAAATTCCTTCAGATAAGTGGTCGACTACATCAGTTTCTATTTCAGGTGTATAAGATCCCTCAATATTGGCTTCAGTTTTGTCTTCATCAATAATTACCAGGTTCTTGGGCATTTCTTTAAACTGATAGACCAAGCGTTGTCCTTCCACCTTGGCCAGGATCCCTCTTTGATAGTAGTACCTAATAAAAAATTAAAAATTCCATTTTGACATAATGCCTCTCACAACATAAGATATCCCAACATTTTGTGTGATCACTGAACTGGTGCAAAAATAAAAAATAAGACAGCAGATGTTGGAAATCTGAATAAAAAGAACAAACACTGCATAGATCTCTGAAGTTTCTCTAAAACACTTCTGTACAAAGCCAATTAAATGAATTTCAAGAAATTATCAGGCCATTATCATCATGATAGATTTCAATAAAATGGAACCAAAAATTTTGTTGTGCAACTTATACCAGGAAAATCAGCTGAATGCCTTGTCTTGATCCTTAAACTTGAGAGTTCACATATAAACAATAATGGGAAAGTGCCACTAAGGAACAGAGACTGAACCAAACCTCAGACTCCTTCACAACACTTCCAACTCCAATCCTTATCACCATACAGAATGTGCACCATCAGCTTGAGATACAAAAGATGCTGGAATCTGGAGTAAAAACAAGCTGCTGGAGGTGGTCAGCACCTATCAGTGGGAGAAAAGGTTTGGTCAATATTTCGGGTTGAACCCTTCATCAAAGTTCTACAGAATAGAGAACCAGTATAATTAGTACAGGGAGGGGTTGGATAAGGGCCAGTAGGCGATTGGTGACCCAGGGAAGAGTGAAAGATGACAGATGGGGAAGGTAAGAGGTGTTGGGTGACAGGGGCAGTTGATTGGCAGATAGTAAAATCACAGAAATGCTGGAGGAACTCAGCAGGTCTCACAGCATCCATAGGAAGAAAAGATATAAAACCAACATTTTAGGTCTGAACCCTTCTTCAATGAACAAGTGAAAAGTAGACAAGCATCTGAATTAAAAGTCTGGGAAGAATCAGCAGGGGGAGGACAGACCATAGACAAAGGTGTTAGTTAGATATAGAGGGAAAGACAGGAGGAAAGATGAGAATTGATAAGGAGAGGGGGTTGGTGTTTTTGCCCGTGAATGCAGAGCTGGGAAAAGGAGACAGAGGAAGAGAAACGGAACTTAGACATATGAAAGATGGGGGGAGTGGGTGGGGAGAGAAATGGGGGCTAATAGAAACTGGAGAAGTTGATATTAATGCCATCTGGTTGGAGGGTGCCCAGACAGAATATGAGGTGTTGTCCTTCCAATCTGCAGGTGGTCTCAGTCTGGAAGTGCACGAGGACAAGGACAGACATGTCGGCAAGGGAATGGGGCGGGGAATTGAAATAGGTGGCCACTTGGAGATCCCCACTATTGTGGCAGACCAGAGCCAAAATGCTCAACAAAGCGATCTCCCAGCCTGCATCCAATCTCTCTGATGTAAAGGAGATCACAACAGGAGTACCTGATGCAGATGACCCCTGCAGGTTCTCAAGAGAAGTGTTGCTTCAATTGGAAGGACTATTTTGGCGCTGAATGGTCGTGAGGGAGGAAACGTGGGCACAAGTGGATGGACCACCTCCTTCAGTCAGAGGGCTAAGTGCCAAGGGAGCGAATGGGAGTCATAAAGGGAGTGGTCCCTGCAGAATGCGGAAAGGGGAGGAGGAGGAGGAATGCATGTCTGGTAGTAGATCACATTGTAGGTGGCAGAGATGGTGGAGGATTATATGATGGATCCTGTCCTTGTTGAACATGGGTCAGAGGGAGCCATGGCAGATGTGTGGGTAATGGGGGATATGCAGGTGACAGAAGAGTTGATGGTGGTAGAGAGAAAGCCACATATTTTAAAGATGGAGGACATCTCAGATGATCTGGCATGGAAGACCTTGTCCTGGCAGCAGATGCAACAGGATGGTGGAATTTAGAGTAAGGAATGGAATTCTTAGAGGGGACAGTGTGTATTCAAGGTAGTTGTGGGAGTGGGTGGGTGCCAGGCAAAGGAAGATAGAGAACAAAAAAAAATCAGGTAATGGAAGATGAAACATACTATTCCGGTTACTGTATCCACCTTCAGCGCTATTTCAGGTCATACACCACTGGAAAGCTTAATTTTTATTTTTATTTTAGACATACAGCATGGAAACAGGCCATTTCAGCCCACAAGATCCAGGCATGTATTACCATAGAAGCCATCCACTGTAAATTTTAGGTCAAACAAAGCTTTGAGGCCCTATCCTAACCCACAAAATCGCTAGTGGTTCTGACATTCATTCAGCCATTATTCTGAAGTCACTATATGGATTGGTTCAAGTAATGCCCATAATTAAAAATTCTCATGCTGTTGGTACCCCTCCCTACAACCCTCTAAAATTAGGCTTTTCTCCAATTCCGTACTTTGTGCACGTTAGATCCTTTTGCTGTGCCTTCAGCTTCCTAGATACAAGTGCCTCAGTCCTCTTTCTGAACTATTCTTCCTTTAAGATTATCTTTATACCCAATTTTGGTAAAGTTTATGGCCACTCAGCTTTAATACCTTCTCAGTCAGATCTTTGTCATATTTTGTTTAAAGATGCTTCACGAAGTGACTTGGATTTTTACTGCATTACAGACACAAGTAGTTGTCATTGTTGCACACCCCCATGTCCGCTGATAATCCTCTCCTGTCCATATCCGAGGAGGGCTGCTTTCAGAGAGTGAATCCGAGGAAAGCATCTGGTCCGGTCAGAGTATCCGGCTGAGTATAAAAATGTGCGCTGACCAACTTGCCAACTGCTTCAAATAGGGGTCAATCAGACAGACTGGTGCCCAAAAAGAGTGCAATTTCCTGCCTAAATTTCTACCGACCAGTGGCACTTACATCAACGGTGATTAAATGTTTTGGAAGGCTGGTGTTGAAACATACAAGCTCCTGTCTGAGTGGCAACGTGGATCCATTCCAATTTGCCTACCATAGCAACAGGACAATGGTGGACGCCATCCCACAGGATCTACACAAAGCCCTAGATGCATACATCAGGATGCTCTTTATCGACTACATATCAGTATCATCTCCTCAAAATTCATCAGCAAACTCCAAGAACTGGAACTCTACACCCCACTGTGTAATTGGATCCTGGATTTCCTCAGGGAGGATTGGTAAGAACATCTCCTCCACAATCTCCATCAGTATGGGAGCACCACAGGACTGCATTCTTAGCCCTCTGTTCTATTGGCTATACACCAATGACTGTGAAGGTTGATATGACACCACCATCTACAAATTAGCTGATGATATCATGGTAGTGGATTGTACAAAAAGGGGCCATACAGGAGTGAGATTGAAAACTTGGCTGAATGGTGCACCAACAATAATCTCATTCTCAATTTCACCAAAACCAAGGAGCTGATCGTTGACTTTGGGAAGGGAAAACCAGAGGTGTTCAATCTCGAGATAATTGGGAGATCAGAGGTGGAGAGGGTGACCAAATTTAAGTTCTTGAGAGTCACTATCCCGGAGGATCTTTCCTGGACCCAACACACTTACGGCATTATGAAAAAAATCACGTCAACGCCTCTACTTCCTCAAGAGTTTGCAGAGGTTTGGTATGACATTGGAAACCCTGGCAAATTTCTACTGATGTGTGGTGGAAAGTGTGCTGACGGACTGCATCATCGTCTGGTATGGGGACACCAAGTTACGCCTTCCAAAAGGCAGTGGGCAGAGCCCAGGACATCACAGGCAAAACCCTCCCCACAACTGAGAACATCTACAACGAATACTGCCATCAGAGAGCAGCAGCAATCATCAAGGATCCACACCACCCAGCACATGCTCTATTCTCGCTGCTACCATCAGGAAAGAGGTAAAGGTGCCACAAGACTCGCACCACCAGGTTCAGGACCAGCAGCTACCCCTCCACCATCAGACTCCTCAACAACAAACTCAATCAGGGACTCATTTAAGAACTCGTACTTTTCCTCTTTATTTTTTTCTCTCTGAACTGCACAGTTTGCTTTCATTTCTTTATTTGTTTACATGTGTATGCTGAGTTGGTTTTTTTCCGTGCTACCAATAAGAGGTAATTCTGCCTTTCCCGCAGGGTAAAGAATCTCGGGGTTGTATGCGAAGTCGTGCATATTCTCGGTGACAATAAATCTGAAATCTGTTGAATAGGTTGATTGATTTTCCCAGCCTCATTTGAAGGACCAGGTCTGTCACCATAAAGAGGTTATTGAGAACTGTGTCAAATAGTCCACAAAGTTGACAGCAGGAGAGATGTCTCTGTAGTTGCTAAAAACAGTAGTGTCTTCATTCTTGATCATCTCGATAAATACAGCACCCAAGGCCTCCTGGTAATGCCATCTTCTTCCTGTCAACCTGATAACTCTATCAAATTTTAGAAGCTCGGCGGTTTTGCCACCTACTCCTGAGGCTCCTTGGTTTTTCGATTGGCAAGTTCTGCTTATCAATCAAAGGTAGTGGCACAGTTATACATTTAGCACTGATTGGCAAAATCTGTGGAAAAAAGTCAAGGGCAGCAGTGGTGGAGGAATATTTTGAAGTGCTTCTTCCTTCATGGTCAGACTGCATCCCTCCTTGATAATCATCTGCAAGTTAATCATACAGCATGGAAATAGGCCATTCAGCCCAATGAGTCTACATTGAACATCATCCATTCATCCCATTTTATTTTCTCTACATTCCCAATCTCTCCCCCCACCACCACCCCCCCTCCCCAACACAAATTCTAACACTCAACTATACACTAGGGGCCATTTACAGTAAATCAATCTACCTACCAATCCTCCAGCCTTTGAGGTGAGGAACAAAAGCAGAGCTTCTTGAAAAAACTAGTGCAGTTACAGGGAGAACATGCAAACTCAACAATGACAGTATCAGAGGTCAGCGTTGAATCTGGGACGCTGGAGCTGCAAAGAACTGACATTACCTGAACTGTGCCATTGGACACTGACCCATGTGGGCCAAACATGGCTTTTTCAGCACTGAAAACCATCACATTGTAGCCATTAGCAATAGATGGGTCAGTGTACTTTCAACCCACTATCAGCTGTTTCTTTTGATCTTTTGATTAGTGAAATCCAGAGTAGGTCCCTTGCAATCGGAATCAGGGGAATATATAATGGGGAATAAGGAAATGGCACACCAATTAAATTCTTACTTTAGTTCTGTTTTTACGAGAGAGGATACAAATAACCTCCCAAGGATGTTGGGAAACATAGAGACTAATGCAAGGGAGGAACTGAAAGAAATCAGTATCTCTAAGGACATGGTCTTGGGGAAACTGATGGGATTGAAGGCAGATAAATCCCAAGGGCCTGATAATCTACATCCTAGGGTACATAAGGAAGTGGCCATTCAGATAGCAGATGCTTTAAGAATTATATTCCAGAACTCGATAGACTCAGGATCAGTACCCATGGATTGGAGGGTAGCTAATGTTACCCCACTATTTAAAACTAGATTAGAACTAGATAAAATAGGGGAAAAGATACCTGAACACATATTATATAAAAGGGATGAAAAATTGGTACAACGTAGGAGTTCTCCAGTATTACATCATCTCCTCAATATTTGGAAAAAGATTCATGTAGAAAGGAATAAAACAAATTACCAATTACCAAAACTACTCCCTTTTACAATAGATAACCTTTCCTTTAGAGAATGGGAGAGAAAAGGGATCAAAAGAATAGAAAATTGTTTTTCAGGAAATAGATTATTATCCTTTGAACAAATGAAAGATAAATACAATATAACTCAAGATACAGTGCTGGCATATTACCAATTGAGATCCTACTTGAAGGACAAATTAGGAAGCAGTCTGAGGTTACCAGAGGGAAGTAACTTTGAATATGTGATTACAGATACAATGATAATCAAAAGATTTATAACAAATATGTATATTAAACTGCAAGGAAAGGAGAATGAGGAAACAAATGGTAAAACTAAACAAAAATGGGAACAAGATTTAAATATAAAGATAAAAAAGGAAACATGGAAGAAATTATGTCCTGGAACGATGAGAAATACAATAAATACGAGGTTACGTATGATACAATATAACTGGATGCACAGGCTATACATTACACCTCAAAAGTTAAATAAATGGGACCCAACAGTATCTGACAGATGTTTTCGATGTAAAAAAAACAAATGGGAACAACAATTCATGCAATCTGGACATGTGAGAAAGTTGAAAAATTTTGGGAAGATCTAAACCAGATATTAAATAAAATTACAGAAAACAATATACCAAAAAATCCAGAGATCTTCCTCCGAAGTAACATAAAAAACAAAGAATTTGGACTTGATTTGGATGGTGCACAAAAAAGATTTGTTAAGATAGCTCTAGCCGTAGCAAAAAAATGTATTATGTCAACCTGGAAATTGGAAGATAATTTGAAAATACAACAATGGTACATAGAAATTCCATTAGAAAAAATAACATATAGTTTAAGAAATAATATTGAAATATTTGAACAAATATGGGAGCCTTACATGAAACACATTAGAGAAAACCTACTGGGGACATTCACTACCTAAATTAACAAAAGGAGAAGGAAATGAAAAGAATTGACTCAGTGGAATTTCTTGTTTATTTTTATTGAATGACAACATTGTTTGACTGGATTAATGTATCTTAGATTTTCTACTTTAAATGGATGGGGGGGGAGGTAGGGAGGGTGGGATGGGAGGGGGGGGAGAAAATGACACTGTATATATTTGAAAAGGAAAATGTATGTATCATGGTCAATGTGGTTTATGGTGTGAAAAATTAAAAAAAATTTAAAAAAAAGGGGGGGGGGAGAAAAAGCGGGGAATTATAGGCTGGTGAGCCTTACATCAGTAGTGGGCAAAATGATGGAATCCATTATTAAGGATGTAATAGCGGAGCATATGACTAGCAGAGCAGGGATCGGATGGAGTCAACATGGATTTACAAAAGGTAAATCGAGCTTGACAAATCTATTGGAATTCTTTGAGATGGTGACAGGTAAAATAGATGGGGAAGAGCCAGTGGATGTGGTGTACCTGGACTTCCAAAAGGCCTTCGATAAGGTCCCACATAAACGACTGGCTTCCAAAATCAAGGCTCATGGGATTGGGGGCAAATTATTGATGTGGATTGAGAACTGGCTGGCAGGTAGAAGACAGAGAGTTGGGATAAATGGCTCATTTTCTGAGTGGCAGGCGGTGACCAGTGTAGTGCCACAGGGATCTGTACTGGGACCCCAGCTGTTCACAATTTACATTAATGATCTGGATGAGGGGATTGGATGTAATATCTCCAAATTTGCAGACGACACTAAGCTAGGAGGGGTTGTGTGCATGGAAGAGGGGATCAGGAAGCTCCAGTGTGATTTGGATAAATTGAGGGACTGGGCAGATACATGGCAAATGCACTACAATGTGGATAAATGTGAGGTTATCCACTTTGGTAATACAAACCGGAGGGCAGATTACTATTTCAATGGCAATAGATTAAGAGATGGGGAGTGCAGAGACACCTAGGGGTACTTGTACATCTGAAGGCGAGCATGCAGGTACAGCAGGCGGTTAAAAAGGCAAATGGTATGTTGGCCTTCATATCAAGAGGGTTTGAGTATAGGAACAAGGACACCTTACTGCAGCTGTACAGGGCCTTGGTGAGACCACACCTGGAGTATTGTGTGCAGTTTTGATCACCTTATCTAAGGAAGGATGTTCAGGCTGATACCTGAAATGGCAGGAATGACTTATGAAGAAAGATTGCGCAAATTGGGATTGTACTCCCTGGAGTTTAGAAGATTGAGAGGGGATCTCATAGAGACATATAAAATTCTGGCAGGACTGGACAGAATGGATGCAGATGGGATGTTTCCAATGATGGGAAAATCCAGAACCCGGGGCCATGGTTTGAGGATAATAGGCAAACCATTTAGGACCGAGATGAGAAGGAATTTCTTGACCCAGAGGGTGGTGAATCTGTGGAATTCATTGCCACAGAGGGCAGTAGAGGCAGGTTCATTAAATATATTTAAGAGGGAATTAGATCTATTTCTTCAGTATAAAGGTATTAAAGGTTACGGAGAGAAGGCAGGGACGGGGTACTGAACTTTAAGATCAGCCATGATCTCGTTGAATGGCGGAGCAGGCTCGAATGACCTACTCCTGCTCCTATCTTCTATGTTTCTGTTTCTATGTGATGGAGCTTCTAATCCAAAAATTCCCTGCAGTTAATAAATTATGCATCTCCTGGTTCATTCTGATCAAACCAGTCCTGCTCCTTTCTAGTAGGCCAGGTGTTTTAAGGCAGTCCACACTGGTGGGAAAGTGGCCATTGATATCACCAGGTTGTTTGAGGGACCCTGTCTTTTCAGGTTCTTTGAAACCAACTGATTTTTGGTGGCCTCAATTCTGCATTGTTTTGGGATCAGATTAATGGGAAATCAGAGTTATTTAGGCAATGGTCAGTCCGATTTTGATATGATGATTAAATAGCTGGTGGAGATTTACTTGTTCTCATTTGGCTAATAAAATAATCTCAGAGATGTCATTATCTGGATCAGGATGAGGACAATGAGGTCTCATCAAAGTAATTATGTCATAGAAGGTTGCCATTCAGCCCACTGACTCCATCCTAGCTCTAAGCAGAACAACCCATCAGTCTGATTTTCTTTTGTCTTATTCCCCTTTAGACCCGCAACTATTCTCCAAGACATGCAAACCAACTTCCCCTTTTGATTTTTCTGCTGCTTAAAGAAAATAAGACAATCGACAATAGTCCCCTACTAGCACATCACTGGGATCTAGGAGGAAACTGGAAGACTTAGAGGAAACCTGCATGTTCTTGTGCTCATTTCAATAATGATTCAAGGAGCTGGTCTTAAGAAGATTTTGATCCTAGCATTTTAATTGGGGGATTCGATTGGAATTAATTTTCCCTATTTCTTTTTTTGCCAGAGTATTGCTTCTTTTCCAATCCTGGCACCTAGGAAGATTACTTTGCCTCCTCCTGGGAATGAGACTAGGGTTTTTTTTTTCCCATGGATGAAGTAGAAATTCTCCTTGGCTACAACCATAGCCTATAGGATTAGTTTCTGATAACCATTTTGCTATGGATTGATGTTCAGGGGAGTTGATGATATGCCCAGCAAGCTCAAAGTGTGGTGAAGCTGACGGTATAAAGGCAGTGTTCCTTTCCAGCTTGCCCTGCCAGGTGAAGGTGTCCCCATTATCTTGTTCTTTAAACTAGCTACCTCCTGCCCATTCTGCCTCACTCAAAGCTGTACCTCAACATCAATGATCCTCTGTTCAGAGGGTCCCAGATTTTCTCAGGTTTCAAACAGTGAAAATTCTCATGTGGAGCACCAACTAAGCACTGGATTAACAGAGCAAGATCTTAATCTAAGGCAAAGAGTTCTTAGATGACTGCCAACGACCAGGTTCATTCACATTACAGGTCATTCACAAACATGCATGCATGCACAAGCATATATGAACTCCAGTATCATAATGCACTACACACTGCTTTCTCCCACCCTCCAAATCTTCCAAGATCTTCTCGCTTTTAATTCTCCCCGCCACAGGCCAAATTCCTCTCATTCTTCCCATCTTTAACCCACCCTCCACTCTATTGAATTCTTTGGCCAACTATGTGTGCCTCCTCTTTCCATGGCCCTTTACTCTCTCACAACACTCTGCCTTGCTCTCCAACCTGAGAAATCCCTTCCCCTACTCTGCTGAGCACAATATGCCAGGCCAGCTGATGGCAAAAACATTCCAGGCACATGCCAGCCTCTCTTCTCATTCATTCATTGGTAAGGCCTAAATCACAGGTACCACCTTTAGAATAACCCAAAAATCAAATCGGAAGGCTAAATTTTTCTTCACTGTTATTTTCATTGAAGTAATCAAATTGTGATCAAAAAGTACGAATTCAGTTATCAGAGTTGAAGAGCTACTTCATTTGAGGTAACAGTTACCTGAGTGCCCTACCCATTGTCTCATAATTCATGTCTGGTTTGTTCTTGTGCTTTCCCCAAAGTTTAGACACCGCCTTAGAATCAACCAGTTTGAAGATGCCCTTCTCCCGCTGAGTCCATTTTATGTACCGAGGGCATGTATTTTTGTCTTGTAATAAGTCAAGGAGGAACTCCCAGAGGTATGTAGTATTCCCTGTGGACAAAAACATGAGTGGCATAATGCAAGAATTAAAAGAAATGTTTGATCTAAACTTTTGAACAATCATATGCAGTACAATACACTGTTTCATGCTGCATAATTAAAGCAGTGAGATGCAAGGTCAATATCCCCTCTTTTGTCTCTCCAGCAAGTTTTCAATATCTACCACAAAGAAATTAATGTACTACTCTGTGGTTGACACCCTTTGGCCAACTCCAGGCTGTTGGCATTGGTTCAGCAGATATTCAGGAGCGTTGCTTGGACTTATTTCACTGAAGATATGCAAGAAAGCAAAAGTAATGCTCGGAGAGAATGAACCACAAAATAAAATGGCACAGCTCACAAGAATGTGAAATAGCAATGTAGAAAAAAAGAGAACGACAATGCTCTGAGAATCGACCACTTATCTCAGGATGGCATGGGACAACTTTTACTTGGCACGGTAAACTGTTAAAAATCCCCGCAACACAATACAAAATTACAAATCCTCTTCCTTTCCAAAAGTGTTCATTCAATCCTTGGTGAGGTGAAACTGCACAGGCATCTGCCACCCTCTGGTGCTTGGTGTGTGCACCTACAAGGTGACTGGCAACAACCTTGGGAGATACCTCATGTAATGAGGACAGGATAGGAGGGGCCAATAGAGGAGTGGTGAACCAAGGAGGGGTGAAGAATAACAGACAGTTGATTGACAGGTTCCAGACAAAGGGAGGGAAAGGCAAGGGAAGCAAAAGGATCAGGTCAAAAGAGGAAAGTTAGCTATACAGGATGTGGGGGGTGATAAATGAAGACAAATCTGATAACAGACAGTTGATTGACAGGTTCCAGACAAAGGGAGGGAAAGGCAAGGGATGCAAAAGGATCAGGTCAAATGAGGAAAGTTAGCTATACAGGATGTGCGGGGTGATAAATGAAGACAAATCTGATAACAGACAGTTGATTGACAGGTTCCAGACAAAGGGAGGGAAAGGCAAGGGAAGCAAAAGGATCAGTTCAAAAGAGGAAAGTTAGCTATACAGGATGTGGGGGGTGATAAATGAAGACAAATCTGATAACAGACAGTTGATTGACAGGTTCCAGAAAAAGGGAGGGAAAGGCAAGGGATGCAAAAGGATCAGGTCAAATGAGGAAAGTTAGCTATACAGGATGTGGTGGGTGATAAATGAAGACAAATCTGATAACAGACAGTTGATTGACAGGTTCCAGACAAAGGGAGGGAAAGGCAAGGGAAGCAAAAGGATCAGGTCAAAAGAAGAAAGTTAGCTATACAGGATGTGGGGGGTGATAAATGAAGACAAATCTGATAACAGACAGTTGATTAACAGGTTCCAGACAAAGGGAGTGAAAGGCAAGGGAAGCAAAAGGATCAGGTCAAAAGAGGAAAGTTAGCTATACAGGATGTGGGGGGTGATAAATGAAGACAAATCTGATAACAGACAGTTGATTGACAGGTTCCAGACAAAGGGAGGGAAAGGCAAGGGATGCAAAAGGATCAGGTCAAATGAGGAAAGTTAGCTTGACAGGATGTGGGGGGTGATAAATGAAGACAAATCTGATAACAGACAGTTGATAGACAGGTTCCAGACAAAGGGAGGGAAAGGCAAGGGAAGCAAAAGGATCAGGTCTAAAGAGGAAAGTTAGCTATACAGGATGTGGGGGGTGATAAATGAAGACAAATCTGATAACAGACAGTTGATTGACAGGTTCCAGACAAAGGGAAGGAAAGGCAAGGGATGCAAAAGGATCAGGTCAAATGAGGAAAGTTAGCTATACAGGATGTGCGGGGTGATAAATGAAGACAAATCTGATAACAGACAGTTGATTGACAGGATCCAGACAAAGGGAGGGAAAGGCAAGGGAAGCAAAAGGATCAGGTCAAAAGAGGAAAGTTAGCTATACAGGATATGGGGGGTGATAAATGAAGACAAATCTGATAACAGACAGTTGATTGACAGGTTCCAGACAAAGGGAGGGAAAGGCAAGGGATGCAAAAGGATCAGGTCAAATGAGGAAAGTTAGCTATACAGGATGTGGGGGGTGATAAATGAAGACAAATCTGATAACAGACAGTTGATTGACAGGTTCCAGACAAAGGGAGGGAAAGGCAAGGGAAGCAAAAGGATCAGGTCAAAAGAGGAAAGTTAGCTATACAGGATGTGGGGGGTGATAAATGAAGACAAATCTGATAACAGACAGTTGATTGACAGGTTCCAGACAAAGGGAGGGAAAGGCAAGGGATGCAAAAGGATCAGGTCAAATGAAGAAAGTTAGCTATACAGGATGTGGGGGGTGATAAATGAAGACAAATCTGATAACAGACAGTTGATTGACAGGTTCCAGACAAAGGGAGGGAAAGGCAAGGGAAGCAAAAGGATCAGGTCTAAAGAGGAAAGTTAGCTATACAGGATGTGGGGGGTGATAAATGAAGACAAATCTGATAACAGACAGTTGATTGACAGGTTCCAGACAAAGGGAGGGAAAGGCAAGGGAAGCAAAAGGATCAGGTCAAAAGAGGAAAGTTAGCTATACAGGATGTGAGGGGTGATAAATGAAGACAAATCTGATAACAGACAGTTGATTGACAGGTTCCAGACAAAGGGAGGGAAAGGCAAGAGATGCAAAAGGATCAGGTCAAATGAGGAAAGTTAGCTATACAGGATGTGGGGGGGGGGGGGGGGGTGATAAATGAAGACAAATCTGATAACAGACAGATGATAGACAGGTTCCAGACAAAGGGAGGGAAAGGCAAGGGAAGCAAAAGGATCAGTTTAAAAGAGGAAAGTTAGCTATACAGGATGTGGGGGGTGATAAATGAAGACAAATCTGATAACAGACAGTTGATTGACAGGTTCCAGACAAAGGGAGGGAAAGGCAAGGGAAGCAAAAGGATCAGGTCAAAAGAGGAAAGTTAGCTATACAGGATGTGGTGGGTGATAAATGAAGACAAATCTGATAACAGACAGTTGATTGACAGGTTCCAGAAAAAGGGAGGGAAAGGCAAGGGATGCAAAAGGATCAGGTCAAATGAGGAAAGTTAGCTATACAGGATGTGGGGGGTGATAAATGAAGACAAATCTGATAACAGACAGTTTATTGACAGGTTCCAGACAATGGGAGGGAAAGGCAAGGGAAGCAAAAGGATAAGGTCAAAAGAGGAAAGTTAGCTATACAGGATGTGGGGGGTGATAAATGAAGACAAATCTGATAACAGACAGTTGATTGACAGGTTCCAGACAAAGGGAGGGAAAGGCAAGGGATGCAAAAGGATCAGGTCAAATGAGGAAAGTTAGCTCTACAGGATGTGGGGGGTGATAAATGAAGACAAATCTGATAACAGACAGTTGATTGACAGGTTCCAGAAAAAGGGAGGGAAAGGCAAGGGATGCAAAAGGATCAGGTCAAATGAGGAAAGTTAGCTATACAGGATGTGGTGGGTGATAAATGAAGACAAATCTGATAACAGACAGTTGATTGACAGGTTCCAGACAAAGGGAGGGAAAGGCAAGGGAAGCAAAAGGATCAGGTCAAAAGAGGAAAGTTAGCTATACAGGATGTGGGGGGTGATAAATGAAGACAAATCTGATAACAGACAGTTGATTGACAGGTTCCAGACAAAGGGAGGGAAAGGCAAGGGATGCAAAAGGATCAGGTCAAATGAAGAAAGTTAGCTATACAGGATGTGGGGGGTGATAAATGAAGACAAATCTGATAACAGACAGTTGATTGACAGGTTCCAGACAAAGGGAGGGAAAGGCAAGGGAAGCAAAAGGATCAGGTCTAAAGAGGAAAGTTAGCTATACAGGATGTGGGGGGTGATAAATGAAGACAAATCTGATAACAGACAGTTGATTGACAGGTTCCAGACAAAGGGAGGGAAAGGCAAGGGAAGCAAAAGGATCAGGTCAAAAGAGGAAAGTTAGCTATACAGGATGTGAGGGGTGATAAATGAAGACAAATCTGATAACAGACAGTTGATTGACAGGTTCCAGACAAAGGGAGGGAAAGGCAAGAGATGCAAAAGGATCAGGTCAAATGAGGAAAGTTAGCTATACAGGATGTGGGGGGGGGGGGGGGGTGATAAATGAAGACAAATCTGATAACAGACAGATGATAGACAGGTTCCAGACAAAGGGAGGGAAAGGCAAGGGAAGCAAAAGGATCAGTTTAAAAGAGGAAAGTTAGCTATACAGGATGTGGGGGGTGATAAATGAAGACAAATCTGATAACAGACAGTTGATTGACAGGTTCCAGACAAAGGGAGGGAAAGGCAAGGGAAGCAAAAGGATCAGGTCAAAAGAGGAAAGTTAGCTATACAGGATGTGGTGGGTGATAAATGAAGACAAATCTGATAACAGACAGTTGATTGACAGGTTCCAGAAAAAGGGAGGGAAAGGCAAGGGATGCAAAAGGATCAGGTCAAATGAGGAAAGTTAGCTATACAGGATGTGGGGGGTGATAAATGAAGACAAATCTGATAACAGACAGTTTATTGACAGGTTCCAGACAATGGGAGGGAAAGGCAAGGGAAGCAAAAGGATAAGGTCAAAAGAGGAAAGTTAGCTATACAGGATGTGGGGGGTGATAAATGAAGACAAATCTGATAACAGACAGTTGATTGACAGGTTCCAGACAAAGGGAGGGAAAGGCAAGGGATGCAAAAGGATCAGGTCAAATGAGGAAAGTTAGCTCTACAGGATGTGGGGGGTGATAAATGAAGACAAATCTGATAACAGACAGTTGATTGACAGGTTCCAGACAAAGGGAGGGAAAGGCAAGGGATGCAAAAGGATCAGGTCAAATGAGGAAAGTTTGCTATACAGGATGTGGGGTGTGATAAATGAAGACAAATCTGATAACAGACAGTTGATTGACAGGTTCCAGACAAAGGGAGGGAAAGGCAAGGGAAGCAAAAGGAATAGGTCAAAAGAGGAAAGTTAGCTATACAGGATTTGGGGGGTGATAAATGAAGACAAATCTAATAACAGACAGTTGATTGACAGGTTCCAGACAAAGGGAGGGAAAGGCAAGGGATGCAAAAGGATCAGGTCAAATGAAGAAAGTTAGCTATACAGGATGTGGGGGGTGATAAATGAAGACAAATCTGATAACAGACAGTTGATGGACTGGTTCCAGACAAAGGGAGGGAAAGGCAAGGGAAGCAAAAGGATCAGGTCAAAAGAAGAAAGTTAGCTATACAGGATGTGGGGGGTGATAAATGAAGACAAATCTGATAACAGACAGTTGATTGACAGGTTCCAGACAAAGGGAGTGAAAGGCAAGGGAAGCAAAAGGATCAGGTCAAAAGAGGAAAGTTAGCTATACAGGATGTGGGGGTGATAAATGAAGACAAATCTGATAACAGACAGTTGATTGACAGGTTCCAGACAAAGGGAGGGAAAGGCAAGGGATGCAAAAGGATCAGGTCAAATGAGGAAAGTTAGCTTGACAGGATGTGGGGGGTGATAAATGAAGACAAATCTGATAACAGACAGTTGATTGACAGGTTCCAGACAAAGGGAGGGAAAGGCAAGGGATGCAAAAGGATCAGGTCAAATGAGGAAAGTTAGCTATACAGGATGTGCGGGGTGATAAATGAAGACAAATCTGATAACAGACAGTTGATTGACAGGTTCCAGACAAAGGGAGGGAAAGGCAAGGGAAGCAAAAGGATCAGTTCAAAAGAGGAAAGTTAGCTATACAGGATGTGGGGGGTGATAAATGAAGACAAATCTGACAACAGACAGTTGATAGACAGGTTCCAGACAAAGGGAGGGAAAGGCAAGGGAAGCAAAAGGATCAGGTCAAAAGAAGAAAGTTAGCTATACAGGATGTGGGGGGTGATAAATGAAGACAAATCTGATAACAGACAGTTGATTGACAGGTTCCAGACAAAGGGAGTGAAAGGCAAGGGAAGCAAAAGGATCAGGTCAAAAGAGGAAAGTTAGCTATACAGGATGTGGGGGGTGATAAATGAAGACAAATCTGATAACAGACAGTTGATTGACAGGTTCCAGACAAAGGGAGGGAAAGGCAAGGGAAGCAAAAGGATCAGGTCAAATGAGGAAAGTTAGCTATACAGGATGTGGGGGGTGATAAATGAAGACAAATCTGACAACAGACAGTTGATAGACAGGTTCCAGACAAAGGGAGTGAAAGGCAAGGGAAGCAAAAGGATCAGGTCTAAAGAGGAAAGTTAGCTATACAGGATGTGGGGGGTGATAAATGAAGACAAATCTGATAACAGACAGTTGATTGACAGGTTCCAGACAAAGGGAGGGAAAGGCAAGGGAAGCAAAAGGATCAGGTCAAAAGAGGAAAGTTAGCTATACAGGATGTGGTGGGTGATAAATGAAGACAAATCTGATAACAGACAGTTGATTGACAGGTTCCAGAAAAAGGGAGGGAAAGGCAAGGGATGCAAAAGGATCAGGTCAAATGAGGAAAGTTAGCTATACAGGATGTGGGGGGTGATAAATGAAGACAAATCTGATAACAGACAGTTTATTGACAGGTTCCAGACAATGGGAGGGAAAGGCAAGGGAAGCAAAAGGATAAGGTCAAAAGAGGAAAGTTAGCTATACAGGATGTGGGGGGTGATAAATGAAGACAAATCTGATAACAGACAGTTGATTGACAGGTTCCAGACAAAGGGAGGGAAAGGCAAGGGATGCAAAAGGATCAGGTCAAATGAGGAAAGTTAGCTCTACAGGATGTGGGGGGTGATAAATGAAGACAAATCTGATAACAGACAGTTGATTGACAGGTTCCAGAAAAAGGGAGGGAAAGGCAAGGGATGCAAAAGGATCAGGTCAAATGAGGAAAGTTAGCTATACAGGATGTGGTGGGTGATAAATGAAGACAAATCTGATAACAGACAGTTGATTGACAGGTTCCAGACAAAGGGAGGGAAAGGCAAGGGAAGCAAAAGGATCAGGTCAAAAGAGGAAAGTTAGCTATACAGGATGTGGGGGGTGATAAATGAAGACAAATCTGATAACAGACAGTTGATTGACAGGTTCCAGACAAAGGGAGGGAAAGGCAAGGGATGCAAAAGGATCAGGTCAAATGAAGAAAGTTAGCTATACAGGATGTGGGGGGTGATAAATGAAGACAAATCTGATAACAGACAGTTGATTGACAGGTTCCAGACAAAGGGAGGGAAAGGCAAGGGAAGCAAAAGGATCAGGTCTAAAGAGGAAAGTTAGCTATACAGGATGTGGGGGGTGATAAATGAAGACAAATCTGATAACAGACAGTTGATTGACAGGTTCCAGACAAAGGGAGGGAAAGGCAAGGGAAGCAAAAGGATCAGGTCAAAAGAGGAAAGTTAGCTATACAGGATGTGAGGGGTGATAAATGAAGACAAATCTGATAACAGACAGTTGATTGACAGGTTCCAGACAAAGGGAGGGAAAGGCAAGAGATGCAAAAGGATCAGGTCAAATGAGGAAAGTTAGCTATACAGGATGTGGGGGGGGGGGGGGGGGTGATAAATGAAGACAAATCTGATAACAGACAGATGATAGACAGGTTCCAGACAAAGGGAGGGAAAGGCAAGGGAAGCAAAAGGATCAGTTTAAAAGAGGAAAGTTAGCTATACAGGATGTGGGGGGTGATAAATGAAGACAAATCTGATAACAGACAGTTGATTGACAGGTTCCAGACAAAGGGAGGGAAAGGCAAGGGAAGCAAAAGGATCAGGTCAAAAGAGGAAAGTTAGCTATACAGGATGTGGTGGGTGATAAATGAAGACAAATCTGATAACAGACAGTTGATTGACAGGTTCCAGAAAAAGGGAGGGAAAGGCAAGGGATGCAAAAGGATCAGGTCAAATGAGGAAAGTTAGCTATACAGGATGTGGGGGGTGATAAATGAAGACAAATCTGATAACAGACAGTTTATTGACAGGTTCCAGACAATGGGAGGGAAAGGCAAGGGAAGCAAAAGGATAAGGTCAAAAGAGGAAAGTTAGCTATACAGGATGTGGGGGGTGATAAATGAAGACAAATCTGATAACAGACAGTTGATTGACAGGTTCCAGACAAAGGGAGGGAAAGGCAAGGGATGCAAAAGGATCAGGTCAAATGAGGAAAGTTAGCTCTACAGGATGTGGGGGGTGATAAATGAAGACAAATCTGATAACAGACAGTTGATTGACAGGTTCCAGACAAAGGGAGGGAAAGGCAAGGGATGCAAAAGGATCAGGTCAAATGAGGAAAGTTTGCTATACAGGATGTGGGGTGTGATAAATGAAGACAAATCTGATAACAGACAGTTGATTGACAGGTTCCAGACAAAGGGAGGGAAAGGCAAGGGAAGCAAAAGGAATAGGTCAAAAGAGGAAAGTTAGCTATACAGGATTTGGGGGGTGATAAATGAAGACAAATCTAATAACAGACAGTTGATTGACAGGTTCCAGACAAAGGGAGGGAAAGGCAAGGGATGCAAAAGGATCAGGTCAAATGAAGAAAGTTAGCTATACAGGATGTGGGGGGTGATAAATGAAGACAAATCTGATAACAGACAGTTGATGGACTGGTTCCAGACAAAGGGAGGGAAAGGCAAGGGAAGCAAAAGGATCAGGTCAAAAGAAGAAAGTTAGCTATACAGGATGTGGGGGGTGATAAATGAAGACAAATCTGATAACAGACAGTTGATTGACAGGTTCCAGACAAAGGGAGTGAAAGGCAAGGGAAGCAAAAGGATCAGGTCAAAAGAGGAAAGTTAGCTATACAGGATGTGGGGGTGATAAATGAAGACAAATCTGATAACAGACAGTTGATTGACAGGTTCCAGACAAAGGGAGGGAAAGGCAAGGGATGCAAAAGGATCAGGTCAAATGAGGAAAGTTAGCTTGACAGGATGTGGGGGGTGATAAATGAAGACAAATCTGATAACAGACAGTTGATTGACAGGTTCCAGACAAAGGGAGGGAAAGGCAAGGGATGCAAAAGGATCAGGTCAAATGAGGAAAGTTAGCTATACAGGATGTGCGGGGTGATAAATGAAGACAAATCTGATAACAGACAGTTGATTGACAGGTTCCAGACAAAGGGAGGGAAAGGCAAGGGAAGCAAAAGGATCAGTTCAAAAGAGGAAAGTTAGCTATACAGGATGTGGGGGGTGATAAATGAAGACAAATCTGACAACAGACAGTTGATAGACAGGTTCCAGACAAAGGGAGGGAAAGGCAAGGGAAGCAAAAGGATCAGGTCAAAAGAAGAAAGTTAGCTATACAGGATGTGGGGGGTGATAAATGAAGACAAATCTGATAACAGACAGTTGATTGACAGGTTCCAGACAAAGGGAGTGAAAGGCAAGGGAAGCAAAAGGATCAGGTCAAAAGAGGAAAGTTAGCTATACAGGATGTGGGGGGTGATAAATGAAGACAAATCTGATAACAGACAGTTGATTGACAGGTTCCAGACAAAGGGAGGGAAAGGCAAGGGATGCAAAAGGATCAGGTCAAATGAGGAAAGTTAGCTATACAGGATGTGGGGGGTGATAAATGAAAACAAATCTGATAACAGACAGTTGATTGACAGGTTCCAGACAAAGGGAGGGAAAGGCAAGGGAAGCAAAAGGATCAGGTCAAAAGAAGAAAGTAGGCTAAACAGGATGTGGGGGGTGATAAATGAACACAAATCTGATAACAGACAGTTGATTGACAGGTTCCAGACAAAGGGAGTGAAAGGCAAGGGAAGCAAAAGGATCAGGTGAAAAGAGGAAAGTTAGCTATACAGGATGTGGGGGGGTGATAAATGAAGACAAATCTGATAACAGACAGTTGATAGACAGGTTCCAGACAAAGGGAGGGAAAGGCAAGGGAAGCAAAAGGATCAGGTCTAAAGAGGAAAGTTAGCTATACAGGATGTGGGGGGTGATAAATGAAGACAAATCTGATAACAGACAGTTGATTGAAAGGTTCCAGACAAAGGGAAGGAAAGGCAAGGGATGCAAAAGGATCAGGTCAAATGAGGAAAGTTAGCTATACAGGATGTGCGGGGTGATAAATGAAGACAAATCTGATAACAGACAGTTGATTGACAGGTTCCAGACCAATGGAGGGAAAGGCAAGGGAAGCAAAAGGATCAGGTCTAAAGAGGAAAGTTAGCTATACAGGATGTGGGGGGTGATAAATGAAGACAAATCTGATAACAGACAGTTGATTGACAGGTTCCAGACAAAGGGAGGGAAAGGCAAGGGATGCAAAAGGATCAGGTCAAATGAGGAAAGTTAGCTATACAGGATGTGGGGGGTGATAAATGAAGACAAATCTGATAACAGACAGTTGATTGACAGGTACCAGACAAAGGGAGGGAAAGGCAAGGGAAGCAAAAGGATCAGGTCAAAAGAGGAAAGTTAGCTATACAGGATGTGGGGGGTGATAAATGAAGACAAATCTGATAACAGACAGTTGATTGACAGGTTCCAGACAAAGGGAGGGAAAGGCAAGGGATGCAAAAGGATCAGGTCAAATGAAGAAAGTTAGCTATACAGGATGTGGGGGGTGATAAATGAAGACAAATCTGATAACAGACAGTTGATTGACAGGTTCCAGACAAAGGGAGGGAAAGGCAAGGGAAGCAAAAGGATCAGGTCTAAAGAGGAAAGTTAGCTATACAGGATGTGGGGGGTGATAAATGAAGACAAATCTGATAACAGACAGTTGATTGACAGGTTCCAGACAAAGGGAGGGAAAGGCAAGGGAAGCAAAAGGATCAGGTCAAAAGAGGAAAGTTAGCTATACAGGATGTGAGGGGTGATAAATGAAGACAAATCTGATAACAGACAGTTGATTGACAGGTTCCAGACAAAGGGAGGGAAAGGCAAGAGATGCAAAAGGATCAGGTCAAATGAGGAAAGTTAGCTATACAGTGTGTGGGGGGGGGGGGGGGGGGGGGTGATAAATGAAGACAAATCTGATAACAGACAGATGATAGACAGGTTCCAGACAAAGGGAGGGAAAGGCAAGGGAAGCAAAAGGATCAGTTTAAAAGAGGAAAGTTAGCTGTACAGGATGTGGGGGGTGATAAATGTAGACAAATCTGATAACAGACAGTTGATTGACAGGTTCCAGACAAAGGGAGGGAAAGGCAAGGGAAGCAAAAGGATCAGGTCAAAAGAGGAAAGTTAGCTATACAGGATGTGGTGGGTGATAAATGAAGACAAATCTGATAACAGACAGTTGATTGACAGGTTCCAGAAAAAGGGAGGGAAAGGCAAGGGATGCAAAAGGATCAGGTCAAATGAGGAAAGTTAGCTATACAGGATGTGGGGGGTGATAAATGAAGACAAATCTGATAACAGACAGTTTATTGACAGGTTCCAGACAATGGGAGGGAAAGGCAAGGGAAGCAAAAGGATAAGGTCAAAAGAGGAAAGTTAGCTATACAGTATGTGGGGGGGGTGGGGGTGATAAATGAAGACAAATCTGATAACAGACAGTTGATTGACAGGTTCCAGACAAAGGGAGGGAAAGGCAAGGGAAGCAAAAGGATCAGGTCAAATGAGGAAAGTTAGCTCTACAGGATGTGGGGGTGATAAATTAAGACAAATCTGATAACAGACAGTTGATTGACAGGTTCCAGACAAAGGGAGGGAAAGGCAAGGGATGCAAAAGGATCAGGTCAAATGAGGAAAGTTAGCTTGACAGGATGTGGGGGGTGATAAATGAAGACAAATTTGATAACAGACAGTTGATTGACAGGTTCCAGACAAAGGGAGGGAAAGGCAAGGGATGCAAAAGGATCAGGTCAAATGAGGAAAGTTAGCTCTACAGGATGTGGGGGGTGATAAATGAAGACAAATCTGATAACAGACAGTTGA
This sequence comes from Narcine bancroftii, assembly GCF_036971445.1. Lineage (NCBI taxonomy): Eukaryota > Metazoa > Chordata > Chondrichthyes > Torpediniformes > Narcinidae > Narcine > Narcine bancroftii. Next base: position 145,545,564 of record NC_091471.1, on the reverse strand, counting down.
TTGACAGGTTCCAGACAAAGGGAGGGAAAGGCAAGGGAAGCAAAAGGATCAGGTCAAAAGAGGAAAGTTAGCTATACAGGATGTGAGGGGTGATAAATGAAGACAATCTGATAACAGACAGTTGATTGACAGGTTCCAGACAAAGGGAGGGAAAGGCAAGAGATGCAAAAGGTTCAGGTCAAATGAGGAAAGTTAGCTATACAGGATGTGGTGGGGGTGGGGGTGATAAATGAAGACAACTCTGATAACAGACAGTTGATAGACAGGTTCCAGACAAAGGGAGAGAAAGGCAAGGGAAGCAAAAGGATCAGTTTAAAAGAGGAAAGTTAGCTATACAGGATGTGGGGGGTGATAAATGAAGACAAATCTGATAACAGACAGTTGATTGACAGGTTCCAGACAAAGGGAGGGAAAGGCAAGGGAAGCAAAAGGATCAGGTCAAAAGAGGAAAGTTAGCTATACAGGATGTGGTGGGTGATAAATGAAGACAAATCTGATAACAGACAGTTGATTGACAGGTTCCAGACAAAGGGAGGGAAAGGCAAGGGATGCAAAAGGATGAGGTCAAATGAGGAAAGTTAGCTATACAGGATGTGGGGGGTGATAAATGAAGACAAATCTGATAACAGACAGTTGATTGACAGGTTCCAGACAAAGGGAGGGAAAGGCAAGGGAAGCAAAAGGAATAGGTCAAAAGAGGAAAGTTAGCTATACAGGATTTGGGGGGTGATAAATGAAGACAAATCTAATAACAGACAGTTGATTGACAGGTTCCAGACAAAGGGAGGGAAAGGCAAGGGAAGCAAAAGGATCAGGTCAAATGAGGAAAGTTAGCTCTACAGGATGTGGGGGTGATAAATGAAGACAAATCTGATAACAGACAGTTGATTGACTGGTTCCAGACAAAGGGAGGGAAAGGCAAGGGATGCAAAAGGATCAGGTCAAATGAGGAAAGTTAGCTATACAGGATGTGGGGGGTGATAAATGAAGACAAATCTGATAACAGACAGTTGATTGACAGGTTCCAGACAAAGGGAGGGAAAGGCAAGAGATGCAAAAGGATCAGGTCAAATGAGGAAAGTTAGCTATACAGGATGTGGGGGGTGATAAATGAAGACAAATCTGATAACAGACAGTTGATTGACAGGTTCCAGACAAAGGGAGGGAAAGGCAAGAGATGCAAAAGGATCAGGTCAAAGGAGGAAAGTTAGCTATACAGGATGTGTGGGGGGGGGGGGGGGGGGTGATAAATGAAGACAAATCTGATAACAGACAGTTGATAGACAGGTTCCAGACAAAGGGAGGGAAAGGCAAGAGATGCAAAAGGATCAGGTCAAATGAGGGAAGTTAGCTATACAGGATGTGGGGGGGGGGGGGGGTGGGTAAATGAAGACAAATCTGATAACAGACAATTGATAGACAGGTTCCAGACAAAGGGAGGGAAAGGCAAGGGAAGCAAAAGGATCAGGTCAAAGGAGGAAAGTTAGCTATACAGGATGTGGGGGGTGATAAATGAAGACAAATCTGATGACAGACAGTTGATTGACAGGTTCCAGACAAAGGGAGGGAAAGGCAAGGGATGCAAAAGGATCAGGTCAAATGAGGAAAGTTAGCTCTACAGGATGTGGGGGTGATAAATGAAGACAAATCTGATAAGGTTCAATGGGAGTTTTAAGAATCACCTTCTCACGGCCTTTTGATGAGAGGTAGTCAGGTACATCATGTGCACTTTCCAACTTTTCAAAGTAATTTAGCTCATCACATCTTTACTCCCTGAACAATGCACACTCCCCAAAACACCTTCGCCCTGTCCAAATCAGTGACAGGGATCTCTCAGTGGCCAATTATTTTAATTCTGCATCCTACTCCCATGTCTGCCCATGATCTCATGTACTATCCTTCCAAGACCACTCGTAAATTGGAGTAACAACACTTGATTTACCTTAAAATCATCATTAATTAATCCTCTATTAGTTTTTTCAAAAGATAAACTTTTAAAAAAATATTTGGAATAATAAAGGAATCTCAAAATTGGGAGATTGTTATGACAATGACAGATTGATGTCTTTTGATCAATTAAAAATTAAATATGGTATTCCTCGTCGTGTGTTATTTTCAATTAACAGCCTATTTGAGTGAAAATTAGGATCTGACATGATTTTTAAAAATCTTACAAATTTAGAACAAAATATAGTGGATGGAATTGCTAAAAATAATTTCAGTGGCATATATCTTGCTACAAGAACAAACACCTAAAGTAGGTTTGTTTAATTCAAAAGTAAGATGGGAACAAGATTTAGATATAACAATAGATTAACAGGTCTGGCAAGATTTATGTAAAGAAGTTATGTTCAACACTATTAATGTAAGGTACAGATTATTTTACCATAATTTTCTACATCAATTGTACATTACAACTCAGAAATTGAGTAGACAGAGACTGAATACATCAGATCAATGTTTTAGATGTGGAAAAGAAGTCGGACCTTTTTTTTTCTACTCTACATATCTTGTTTGAAGGTTCATTCTTTCTGGGTTCCTGTTAGTAAGTTTTCACAACAAATTACTGGTGTTGCTTTTCCGTTAAATCCTCAACTCTTGTTGTTAGGAAATTTTGAAAGTATTACTCCTAAATTACTTTTGTCAGACTCTCAATTGAAATTTGTTAAGTTAGCTTTAGTAATAGCAAGGAAATGCATTGCTGTTACATGGAAAGCTGATATTTCATTAATATTAGAAAGATGGCATACAGAGATTCAAAGTTGTATTCCTTTAGAATAAATTACATAATTTAAGGGGTAAATATTCTGTATTTCTACAAATTTGGGGCCCATATGCTAAAATAATGAGATTAAATTTATATTTTTTTTATTTTGAATCCTCCTGATCAGTGAAGTTTTCCCTGAATGAATAATAATTTTTGGAATGATATTTTTTTGGGATCCTTGAGTGTCATCTGAAGCAATCCAAATTAATATGTAGCTATGTTATGTATTTATAACAGATTTAGACTAATTATTGGAATTAGGTGAGGTTAAGATGGTGGGGGGAGGGGGGGAGGTTTCAGGGTTTTTTTTTGTTTTAGTAGTGTTCTTTAGTTTTTTTCTTTATATTTTCGACATATATTTGTTAACATTGCAATATTGCGATTTGTTATTGCTTGTAATCATTATCATATATACGTTGATTTAAATAAAATATTTTTTTTAAAACTTGGATTGACTATCTGGGCACTCTCCAAAAGGATAGCATTAACATCAACACTGGTTTTTGCTAACCTACTCTCCATTTTTCCTCCCTTCCCTTTCACTTTGACTTCCTTCCTTTAGCTCTCCACTCCCTTCCCTCTCCATTCACAGTGCCGTTCCTCCTCCTCCCTGCTTGCAGCTATGTCCTCCCTTCCCTTATCCACCTATTAAATCCTGCCTTTGGTTCCATGTTCCTCCCTCTACCCATTCCTCCCTACCATTTTGTTCAGGCACCTGTTGAAATGTTTCCATACCTTGAAGGGCTCAAGCCCAAAACATTGGTTATGTATCTTTATCACTGCTATATAAAGTAGACTGTTTGACAGATGAGTTTCTCCAACATTCTGCTTTTACTTTAACCAGTGTCTGCAAACTTTTGTGTTTTACTTCCCCAAAGAACTATACTACTTTTTTTCTTTTTCATTAATTTATTCAGATCAATTTTTAAATCTAATAAGAAATTTTGTCAAAAATATCCTTCCAATTACTTTTACATTTTTATATAATTTTGACTGCACTCATCGGATTTATTTTTAGTCTAATTTGTTCTAGGAAATGCCCACTGGCAGATTATAGTTTCCTCCATCACAACCTACCACCAAGCCTCCATACCCATAACCTTATTCAGCATATTCCCTCATGCTTCCCAGAATTTAAGGAACGATGATTATTTTTCACACTGCTGTGGGCGTTTATGCTATTATCCATCAGTCACAAACAATTTAAAAACAAATTGGTGAAACTCAGAAGAGGCTAACATGGTGTTTCAATGAGCTGTGTCGGTGGGGAAATACTGATTAATGATGCAAGTTGAAACACATCAAAGAGACAGAGCATAAACCACGATTTACCTTCCACACACCACTGGCAATGCATCCACAGCTTCCAAATGCAGGATGCCAGTTGGAATTGACAACTGCTTTAGATCCAAAAACACTATACAATTGTAACATTTTTAGCAAACTTTTAACTTGGTCCAGTCCACTTACTTTGTCACCAGATGGAGATTTACCAGGCTGCAGGGTCCTAAACATTCTCAACACTGACTCTGGACTACATGAGGTGGTGATTTTAAATATGAACAATGAAACCAGCCTCTGCCTGATGAATCAGTGCTGCACCATAATGAACAATATTTTGAAGAAGTACAAAGGGTAGCAAGACCATGGAATATACTCTGGGTGGAGGGGTTTCAATGTCCATTAGCAGATGTACCTCAGGACTGATAATGTAGCTTTGGTGGATGGAGCTACAGGATATAGCTTACAGCAAGTTGTGAGTGATCCAACACCAAAAACAACAATCGCATCTACATTTAAATGGATGCATTTATCCATGTCAGGAATTGGTCAGAGCTACATTTGTGGATACCAAGTCCCATGTTAACATAAAGAACACTACTGTATTTTGAGGCACCACTGCCAAAATAAATGGAATAAATTAACTAGTTCAAAAATGGATGCACTGGTGGAGTTGTGGAGCATTATCATCAACACCAAAAACTGGGAAATCATACACCAGCATATTCCTCGCTCCATTATTACCAATCTTTGAAGGATACAACGAGGCATTCAATGTGGAGTTTCAGATGTCATCCTGGAGATACATTAATAACAGACTGGATGTAGCCACAACCAACGACCAGATCAAAACTCCACAATCCTGCCACATTTGGCTGTGAACAGTGGGAGCATGTTAGATAACTGATAAGAGGTAGCTCCAGAAACAACATTAAATTCAACTCCAGCAAGACGGAAGAATTTGTAACCTTCAGCACCATCTTAATAGCCAATTAAACATTTTCTATGATCAGGAAAGACTGAGTATAATGATGAAGAAAAGATCAAGCGTTTCAACAGTGTCCTGTGCTCAATGATTAGGGTTATTGGTGCATGAGAACTTGCTGCACCTTGAGCTACGCTGTGCAGTTATATGTTTGCCATTGACATCACAGCAATACTTAATCACATATGACATCAAGGAATTCAGAATTAAATCATATCAATGGGAACGAAGAGGAAAACTCTATGACAGTTCCAGGGTATTACTGAAGGATCAGCATGCTTAGCTTAGCGGTTAGTGCAACACCATTACAGCACCACTTGGGTTCAAATCCCACACTATCTGTAAGGAGCTTGTACATTCTCCCCGTGTCTGCATGGGTTTTCCCCAGGGGCCCCGGTTTCCTCCCACCATTCGAAAAGTACCAGATGTGTAGGTTAATTGGGCGCAATTTAGAACCGTGGGCTCATGGGCTGAAATGGCCTGTTACTGAGCTGTATGTCTATATTTAATTTATTTTTAAAATCCAAATCCTAAGTACTTTCAACACTGACTTCAAACAATGGCGATGCTAACTGACCAATCTGTCGCACCCCAGCTAATGAAACGGCCCGTTCTGGATATGGATGACCTTCACTTCTGAGCAGATACTTGGCAAGTAACATTCGTATTATACAAACACGAACCAATGACCATCTCTCCTCAACATGACATGAAATTATCATTCCTGAATCCCCTGCCTTTAATACATTGGAGCTCACTGTTGACCAAAAACTTATCTGAATCTCCCACATATAGGCCAGCAGTACAAGAACAGATCAGGAGGTTGAGTATTATTCAATTAATGTATCCCCTCCCTAGCAGTTAGCACAATGCTGTTACAGCGCCAACAACCCAGGTTTGAATCTAGCACTTTCTGTAAGGAGTTTATACATTCTCCCCGTCTGCGTAGGTTTCCTCCCACCCTTCAAAACATACAGGAGTTGTAGGTTAATTGGGCGGCACAGGCTTGTAGGCCGGAAGGCCCTGTTACTGTGCTTTATGTCCAAATTTAAAACTTAACTCTCAAAAAAAATCACCACAAGAAACAAGAGACATGAAAAAAACATTTTGCACATACTTAAGAGTGCAAATCAAACAATAATATGGAAGCTTGGCATCAACGAAGACAAAGCAGCTACCTTAAATATTCACTCCTTCCACCACCACCACTATTGTGGCTGAGGTATCTATCAAAAACAGCTCCCGCTGACCACAGGTGTGAAGGGCCTTCTCAACCCTGTGCCATCCTCACTTGGAAAATATATATCCTCCCCAATGCTGCTGGATCAGTATTTTGGAACCTTCCATCTGTGGGAGTACTTGAGTTCTTTAAACTCAGAATATTTTAGTAATATTACAGCTGGCCAATATATTCACCATTCACAAGGGATTTTAGGGAGTTTGCTAGCAACACTTATACACACCATTCAGAATAATGAAATAATCCCTTATCAGTTCATGCCCTTCCTCTCATTCCATCATTTATTTTGTTAATGTGGAAATTTGCCTTTGACAGTGGCACTTACCCTTCCCTTCTCTTGCCTTCTTTTTCACAGAGAGATCCGATGCATTATTAGGCAACCCAAACTGCTGGTTCTTTGGTTTGCGACCAGCTGTAAGACACATTGGAATTCTCATTTACTACAAATCCCACCAAGGTAACATTACAGGACACTCTGGCCTGGCCAAATGCATCAAAGGGAGGGGACATGGGCTATAACATAAACTTGTTTATTTTTTAAAAAGGTGCTTATTATTTGATGTTCAATAAAGACAAAACACAGTAAAAGCTGTGCAGCAAAGCAGAAGTATATGAGAGAGATTACAGATCCTGGAGAACCATACAAAATGCTGAAGGAGGTCAACAGGTCAGAAAGCAGTGCTGCACGATACTGACTGGCAGGCTCCAGTAACAGGTTGACAGATGGAGGATGCCATGGGAAGGACTGTGCCAAGGCAAAGGCTGAATCAAAAGAGGGATGGTGCACAAGATAATAGATTAGTACAATGTAATGTTCTACATCAATTATATTTAACTCCTCAAAAATTAACAAAATGTAATTTAATTTCTTCAGATTTGTGTTTTAGATGTGGAGAAGAGATAGGTACTTTTTTTTCCCCCATTCAATTTGGACCTGTTCTAAGATTAAGACTTTTTGGATTCAAGTTAAATTATTTTTGGAGGCGAGTCTTCCGTTTGACCCAATGTTGTTTTTATTAGGGGACATTACCGTAAATATTCAAGTATAATGCAAAAATAATTTCCCCTCAAAAATAGGGGGGGGGGGGGTCATATTAAACACGGGAGTAAAATTTAAAAAACTTTTTTCCGCAACTCGCAACTCGGGCCAAAGAGACGCCAGCACGACTCAGGCGGGTGAGAGGGTTCATGAGATGACATCGCGAATCGGACGGCTGGGCAGGCAGAGAGACGACAGCATGACTCAGGCCGGTGAGGGGGGTCGGGAGAGACGTCAGTGCGACTCAGGCGGGTGATGGGGGTTGTGAGAGACGCCAGCGTGACTCAGATGGGTGGGGGGGGGGTTGTGAGAGACACTCGCATGACTCAGGCGGGTGAAGGGAGGGTCAGGTTGTGAGAGACGCCAGCACGACTCGGGAGGGTGAAGGGGGGGGGGGTCGTGAGAGATGGCAGCACGACTCAGGCGGGCGACCAGCCGGAGAGACGGCAGCGTGACTCAGGCGGGTGAGAGGAAGGTCGTATTATACACAGGGGTAAAATTTTTCCCCCTTTTTCCCCTCAAAAATGGGGGCTGGGGGTCGCATTACACACGGAATGTATTATACATGAATATTTACGGTAAGTCGATGCTTTAGGATTAAGATTAACTATGTATCAAATTGAATCTCTACCTTTAGCTTTGGCTGTTTCTAAAAAAATGTTTGCCAATTATCTGGAAATCTGATACAGTTTTAGGAATGTAAAGATGGCAAATTGAAATGAAATCCTGTATTCCTTTAGAAAAGATAATGTATGATTTGAGTAATAAATAATCATTTTTTTGTAAAAGTATGGAGCCCACATTTAAAAATTTTTGGTTTGAAGATTTAATCTCTCAATCCGTCCCGGCGGGTATCTCAGTTTCCACAGCTAAAAAGTTGAATATTGCTGTTTTTAAGTGATGGTGTCCTTTCTTAGTGGATAGAAGGGGGGGTGTTAGTGAGATAGATGAGGGAGGATGGATTTTTTTAAATTCAATTGTATACCTTCTGTATGAATATGTTATAATTGTTATATGATTTAAACAGCTGGCTGGCCTGGCATTGGGTTAACCAGCACTTTTCAAGTCTGCACACACCAGATGAACAGGCTTCTATTATATATTAATGTGGATGCAGCAATTCATCTTCACCCAAAATTGATGCTGGCTTCAGAATTTTCTGCAGATAACCAAGTTAAAAATCACTCAATTTTACGTCAATAAACATTTGTCAGAAATTTCAGATCTTCCTAATTTGGCCATCTTATTTTAACTATTCCCAGTAGCTTATTTGTTCGCTCAAAAGCAAAAAAATAACTACTTTTCAGTACGTACAATGGAGGAATGCAAGTTCTCATCACCTTCCCCAACAGGCTGGACCTCGTGCATAACTATGCATTGGCAAGCTATTCAACATCAAGGCATTAATCTCTATCATATGGCGTCAACAAATACACACTCTCAATCAGAAGCTGTCACCAATTTAATTCCTCGCCCAAACCTCAGCCTTACCCTCCCAAAGCCTATCAGGATATCCCAACTTCATAGTAGGCTGACTGAAGCTAGGACAGGTTAGGCAAAAAAAAAGAGGTCCTTGGGTGCATTCGGCTCAGTAGCAGCTTTCACAGTGAGTGGGAGAATGTGATCAAAAGCTTTAGAACAATGGGTGAATCGCAGTTTGTATTTGAGCCAGATCTCAGTCAATCATATTACAGTAAAATGTGAAACACCAAGTAGAGCTGAACCAAGTATTACTGTGATTGATTCTGTCATCTACTGCCCTTCATGGCAATAGGATATAGAAGTTAAATATAACCTTCCACTGATGTATTTGTTGCATTTTTGCATCCAAAATGAAAAAAGTGCCAGGTGGCAAGAAGTTTTTCATTTTTGCAAACATCTCAGAAATTAGATTGCTCTCTCAACACTTTATTCTCTGCACTGGGTGAAATTACCAATTGAGATATTGAGCACAATGGATATTAAAGCACAAACAGTTTAGAATTATGAACCTGGCTAAGAAAATACAAAGTTGTTTGTGCTTTGCACCTTCTGATAAAAAGGCAGCCTTTCATCCATAAATCTCACCGATTCATCACCCACAGATTAATGCATGCAAAATTCTTGAGGGGATATTCCAAGAAGAGATGAAGCACAATATTCCCCATTCTAAAGTAATGGAAAAAGAAAATTGTTTTACACCTTTCTTTTTTTTGGTTGGCTCAGGGGTTTCAAGTATTGGCACAGCAGGTGAGGTGTCCATGGGTTCAGTCTCCTCCGTCGACACTTCCACAACCGTCTCAGTGATCACTTCAGGTCTCATGGCAGCATGAACAAATTCTGGGGTCGACACACAGGGCGGCACAAATACCTGGACTATATAAAAACACAAAGAATTAAACCTTGGAAAACAGTCACCTCACATTTTCTTCCTACTTGCGCTCTTCAAATGAAAAACTTCAAATTCACTTTGAAGATATGGCTTATTTCATGCTCAGTGCAAAGAAACTTCCATCTTGCATTCATTTTGATAGCTACATCTTTGGCAATTCTCATTGTAACTGGTTACTGTCCAATGATCTGCCCCAAAATGCTGATACTTTAGGAACATGAGGCCTCCGGCTATACACCTCCCCCACACAAGTTCCTATGTGCTTCAGGCAGATGAGAGTGAAAAGAATTGCATAATTTTACCAATACACAAGAAAGAAAGAAAAACACAAAAACATGACAATATCATATAACCCAATCCTAAAAGAGAAGGAATGTATATCAATTAAAGAAATCAATTTGCAATTTTGTTTCGTCAAGATGATGTACACTTCATGTAGTTTACTGAGCAAGGTCTCTCAAAAATTTAGGAGGCAAGTTATAATGAAGGTGTGACTCATAGCGTTTTACATTCAATGAGAATTGCTATCTGCCATTTTATTTCGTTCAGTAACTTGGACATGTAGCTGTAAAAGATTCACATTTGATGGTAAAATAAACAACAATTGCTGGAAACATTCAACAATTTCTGGTGCATCTGTGCAAATAAAAAGATAATTGAAAGAAAAGTGATCTGAAACAGTCTTCACAGACCTGTTCAGTTTTTCCAGCATTTTCTGATTTTACTTGAGATTTTTAGCATTTGCTTTATTTTTGTCTTTTTTTTTAATTACATTTAATGGTGTTCAGCTTTACAGTCCAGCTAAACATTTGCAAAGAGCAAGGGAATACATGAGAAAAAGAAAACTATCAACAGAAGAATAGGGAAACAAAAAAGTAAAACATGAAAACCTGCAGACACCCTGGTTGACTTCATCAAGGCATCATACTTTGAAGGGCTCAAGCCTGAAATGTTGTGTCTTTATCTTTGGCATTCTTTAGCTGCCCCCTCAGTGAGGCAGAGGGGGAAAAATACAGCACCTTTGATAAAGAGCTCCTAGCCATATATCTGTCCATCCGTCACTTCCATTACTTTTTGCAAGGCAGACACTTCACCATGTTCAGACCATAAACCCTTGACCTTCGCGTTTTCAAAAGTGTCGGAGCCCTGGTCAGCTGGACAACAGTGGCAGTTATCCTTCATTTTGGAATTCTCTACCAGTATAATGAACATTTCTAGAAAAGACAATGTAGTGGCTGATGCCACTGCCCAAGAATAAGGCAATGAGATGGAGTTGTATCGCAACTCGATAACCAATCTGCAATGCAAGAATGTGCAAATCAACTCCGACGACAAGCTGCTCTTTTGCGACGTATCAACAGGACATCCACAGCCAGTGGTTCCAGCTTCATGGAGACGTTGAATTTTTGATTCTGTCCATGGTCTCTTTTATCCATCCATCAGATCAAATTGACCATTCGTCTGATTTCAAACAGATCTGTTTGGCATGATCTGAAGAAAGACGTCACACAAATGGCCAGATCTCGTGTAGCTTGTCAAAAAAATCCAAATCCATTGGCAAACGAAAGCACCGCTACAGACCTTCCCACCAGTAACTCACCGCTGCGACCATGTCCATGTGGACATTGTGGGACCAATTCCAGTTCCACAAGGCTACTGCTATCTCTTCACGGTGATCGATAGGTTTACGAGATGGCCTGAGGTAGGTCCCATGGCGGATGCTTCTACAGACTCTTGTACATGAGCATACCTTAATTTTTGGGCGGTTCGCTTCAGCCTAGCGGTGCACATCAGTTCAGACAGAGGACCTCAATTCATATCTTCGTTATGGACGGCCTTATCTTGGTTGCTCGGCTCTAGGCTTCATCATACAAGCACCTATCACCCGCAGTCCAACGGGATGGTTGAATGATTCTATCATCACCTTAAATCAGCCTTAATGGCCAGTTTGGACGGTCCCAACTGGGCAGACGAGTTACCATGCGTTTTACTTGGCATTAGGACAACTTCAAAAGAGGGTCTTCACACTTCGTCTGCAGAGCTTGTATACGGTGCGTCTTTGGTGGTCTCAGGGGAATTCGTTCCAAATGAATCCAGTAAAAATGAAGATCCCAAAGAGCCGCTGAGCAGACTAAGGGATACTGTAGGCAAATTATCCCCGTACCACCATCATCACATGGCAAACAGGTTTCTTTTGTACCACACGAACTGAAGGACTGTGAATATGTGTTCCTGCATAGAGGAACACATGGACAGCCCCGTGCGGGCACCATATGAGGGACCATACAGGGGGATAAGATGAACGAGGTCAACTTGCATCTTGGACATTACCGGGCAGCCTCTTTAATTCACAATTGACAGGTCAAATGTTCCCACGTTGACAAAGCTGCCCTATTCAACTGCCAGCAGTCTGACACAGGGGTGGACCTCCAAAAAAAACTACCAGGTGATAGTGATGGTTCTGGGGGGGGGGGGGGGGGGGGGGGGGGGGCGGGGTGTGCAGCAGCGCTATAGATAGACTACAACTCCCAGAAGTCTAGCAAACTGGCACGGGACGTCATAACATCGCAACGTGGCGCGCGTGGGTTCAGTGTTTTAAAAGAATACGTGCGTGATGAGAGTAAAACGAGTTCTGATTTACCTGCAACTGTGCGTGTCATTATCTCACGCTCATCAGCCACCACTGCGTTTTCAGTGGCTGCAATAGAATCTACAACTGCAACAAATTTGTTCTCTAACAGAAAAAGAAGAATCTCCCAGGAGATCCATTAATACATTTAACAATCTTCCAATGATTCACTATTAGTTGACCATTGCTTGAGAGAAATAGGCCCCATTTGAAACAGCAGTACAACAGTTGGAGCCGCTGCCTCACAGCTCCAGCAATTTGGAGTTCAATCCAGACGACCGGCAATGTCTGTTTAGAGGAGTGGCTTTCTCAACCTTTTTCTTTCGATTTACATACCACTTTAACCAATCCCTATCCCATCGGTGCTCTGTGATAAGTAAGGGATTGCTTAAGATGGGATGTGTGTGGGAAGGGAAGGTTGAGAATCACTGCTCTAGGCACAACTGTTTCTGAAATATTTTGCTTGAGAAAAGTTGTCATTGGCCCGTTTCCTTCGGAGTCAATTAGGTACAATTAAAACAGTGGTTTTCAAACCTTTTCTTTTCACTCACATCCCACCTTAAGCAATCCCTTAGTAATCATAGAGCTATGGCATAGGGAATACTTAAAGTGGAGGCAGTTTGAAAACCACTGATCTAAATAATTGAATATAGTGTGGAAAGTAGCAGACCCAGTTCCTCTCAGAAGACAAAGAAACCCTGTGCATTAGGAAAACTGATGACCCAATGCTGGAGTCACATTTCCATTGTTAAAACTGACCAAAATAAATGATGAATTTAACCAAGATGAGCTAAAAATGTGCTGTGTTGCGCTGTTCTACACCTCAGCCACACTGTGACACTGCTGAGGAAGTAGTTTGATATCACAACAATTTGAAATTAAATTTATGTTGGGTGGAACTGAAAATAATAGATGCTTTTTATTTTATCAGCAAGCTGAAGAAAGAAAACAAAAATCACAAGACTATCAGAATCCAGCTAAAACTGGTGATATGACAGGAGAGGGAAAATATGTTCTCATGCGGTAGTTCTCAACCTTTTTCTTTCCACTCACCTACCACTTTAAGTATTCCTTATGCCATAAATGCTCTGTGATTAGTAAGGGATTGCTTAAGGTGGGATGTGAGTGAAAAGAAAAGGTTTGAAAACCACTGTTTTAATCATACCTAATTGACTCGTTATGTGCACGGTTTCATAACTCCAAAAGAAATGGGCCAATGACAATTTTTCTCAAGCAAATTATTTCAGTAACAATTGGGTCTAGAGCAATGGTTCTCAACCTTCCCTTTCCACTCATATCCCACCCTAATCAATCCCTTACTAATCAGAGCGCCTATGGCATAGGGAATACTAAAAGTGGTATATGAGTGGAAAAAGGTTGAGAACCACTGGTTTAGTTTGCATGCTTTCCCTGTGAACTAGCTTTTTTTTAAAAATGGTGCAGACATCATGGGCCAAGGGGCTAATCCTGTGCTGTGTTGTGCTGTTCTACATTTCATATTCCTATCAAGTGGGATTCCTGGGGTTCTCTGGTCTCTTCACATATTAAAATAAAATAAATATTCTTAATGAATAGTAGTCACAGACAGTTGTTTTCCTAGTCATTCAACAGTCTTACTGCCCATGGGAAGAAGTTGTTCCTCAGCCTGGTGATTCTGGCTCTGATACTTCTGTATTGTTTTCCGCAATGGAAGTAGCTGGAAGATGCTGCACGTGCAGTGGTGAGGGTCCTTCCTGATTCTGCGATCCCTCTTTACACAAAGATCCTCTCTGCCGCTTTTATGGTCCTATGGACTGGCCTGCGCTCTGATGCCCTACAAGTGAGAAGATGGAACTTGGTGCTTTCCAGTCTCCCCACCTCAAAGCCATTAATGTAGAGTGGAGGGTGGTCATCCTGGTTCTTCTGAAGTCCCCAATCCATGTTTTGACTCGGGTTGCTATTCTCATACCATTTAATGAGATTTTCCACCTCTTCTATTTCATCATCGCCACTTGTGATGAGACCAACTACTGTTGCGTCATCTGCAAACTTTATGACTCTGCTGGAACCTGTGCTGCAGTCACTGGTCAGTAGTGTGAACAGGAGCACACAGCCTTGAGATACGCCAGTGCTCGGTGTGATGGTGTTCGACGTCGATGAGCCAAGTATCATTCAGAAATATGAAAAAAAAACACGACCCCACTATTCCTAGCTACAGTTTTAGAGTGGAAATCCACAGTGACGGTTTATGGGCAACTGAATGAAGCACATGCAACAGATCTTACCAAGTAATGCATTAGGAACTAGACAGTTACAGATAAACCAGCCTTTCTTCACTGATTGCACAATATTATTGATACAAATGATTGGGAATCTAATTCTAACTTAATTTTTTTTTTAAATATGATAAGCTTTAAGGTATAATCAGAAACACCAAGCAGTTTGAAGTTTTAATTACAAATTATTTCACAATGTCATCTCAATTATCCTGTGATTATCAATGTTTTATTGTTTAATGAAAGCTTTATAATGTCATCCAGATTTAATCTTAACCTTTTTATCCACTACAAAGCCATTTTAGTTTGAACTGTGCTGACAATGGCAAAGTGAATGACTTTTTCCAGACTTTCTTTTTTTGTAAAACTTTAAGATTTTCAAATAGAAATAAAAACAAAGTAAACTAAACACTAAAACCTCCCCCTACCCCCCTCAGCCAGCCCCGCAAGGGGAGCTTAAAAAAAATATTTCAAATAATTAAGAACTTAAACTATACAATATTTTAAAATATTTCTAAACCCATACATTCCAAATAAGGTCACCACATCTGAACAAAAAAAAATTATCATGCAAACTATATGTTATTTTTTCCCATACAAGATCTCAGTTCATATGCCAATGAACATTTTTTCAGACTTTCATGTGTAAAATATTTTGCTCTTGGTTAGATACATTTAGTAATGCATTTTTGCATTGATAGTAATGACAGATTGACAGATGCATTTTTCCAATAATCCCCCACAACAAGACAAACTTGCATAACCAAACATCTACTTTATAACACAAAGAATTCAGACATCATGATTTAACGTCTCATGTATAACAAGTTTAAACAGAAAATGTGTGTTTGGGCTTCTACAGTACATTGGTAAAAACGCAGTCTGTGAAAGGTAATAGATGCTGGTAGGGAAAGGTTCCACATGAGACACTGGCTCACTAAACATGTGGCTGATGTCAAATTACTTAAAGGCTTGACCTTTGAGAATGACATTAAAATCAAAAAGATAAGTTGCTGTAATCCACAATTATCAACTGCCTTGTCAGAAGAACTTGAAAGTCGACACATATTCCCAACCATCATTTTACCTATGACAAAACACTAGACAGTGCACCCCCAGACATCTGATTTGCCTCATCAGCAAGGATTTTAAAAATGTTCCCGGTGTATCCAGACAATTAAATGCTTATGGCTGCTGGCACAGATCAGCTCAGAAACAAAGTCCAATTTCCATAACTATTAATGACATCATGTTATCAAGGTGGTCATTTTGATGAACACATATTCAGTCAGGATCATCTGTGACTCCATACACCAATTAGACAGCATATACAATTGTTCAAGTATCCGCTACTATCAAGTAACAGCTACTATTTTCAAAATACAGGTGCTTCATTACAGCTTTTGAAATGAAACAAATTTTAAAGATGCAGTCTGTGTAAATAATTCTAAGAGACATGTAACAAAAGTGACTGACTGAAGAAATGGGGCACAAAAATCACAAATGGCAACTTAATAGCACTGGCTGTAATTTAGGATCATTTCTAATGGTTCTAAAATAGCAAGAAAACAAAAACATTAATAGGACTGGGCATTATTAGTTTAGAAACAATCCAGCAAGTTACACTGAATGAGGCAATACCCTGGAAATAGTTTGATTATTTACCCTGCTTTGCCATAGTCCAAATGAAGCCCAAAAATTGCATGGAGGTTCTCCAGGAAAACTAATTGCATGTTCATCTCAGCATAACCATTCAAGGTTAGCAATTCACATCCTGGAGATGCTATTAAAAAACAATTTATGGCTCAAACATGACACAACTCTAAAAGAGGCCCAAAAAGGAACTGAAGCAGTGGAGTATCATATGGAAATATAGTGAAGATTTATAAATAGTTATTTCATCACTATCTGTTTATCGCATATAACAATCAGTCATCAATTTCAAAATGTAGTTATTTCAGCGCTTATTTCAATGAGATTAATTTATTTCAGAAAATAATTTCAGGATCAAGCATAGGAAATGACTTAAGACGTGATGTTCGGTAATAAGAAAAGATGATCTGTGGAGCTACAGCTCCAAACCAACTGTAGACCTGCTATATTTACCAAAGGAAAGACAAGTTTTTTTTAGGCATTTTACATTGCACAGGAAATTTTTAGATGTCGCACATTGAGTTTTGAGAGGTGAACATCTCATCATCAACCACCAGATGGCCCCACATGAGGATTTCCCATCATGAAAAGAGCAGCTCAAAGCTGGAAGACATCCCAACCTGAAGTTTCAGGAAGCAGGCTGCATTGCAAACACTTAACAAACCAAGATTGTTTAAAGCGCTCATATGGAGAATGTTTTTGGTTTTTTTTTACAAAGATGTCTGACTGCCAAATCCTTTCCAGTTCTGTCCCAGACTCCATCCCCATTGCTCACATCTGGCCTCCAGACCCTGCTTACCCTATCAATCCCACCAATTTTGACAGCATTCTCAAAATTAAGGAAAATCTAAATTGTTGGATACCAGATGAAAACACTAATGTTTGTCAGTCGGAAAAATGCTCCACTTGCAACTTTCATTTTCATAGTACCATTAATTTAGAAGAAATGGTTTAATAAATTTATTTATGATTACTTACCTTGATGCTTTTGTTTACTGTAAAAGGCTATGAACCATCGTTGTGCAGCATGGAAACCAGCTCTGCAGCCCAACTCCTATTGACACTAATCTCATTTCCCTGAATTTGGCCCACTGCTTTCCTAGCTTTGTTCTTGTCCAAATGCTCCGATGCACCATGCCCGTGACTTCAATAACAGCCTTGTCTAAACGTGCATAAGTGCAAAATTCCAAAGGTAAGACCACCATTACTGACTACGCCATCAAGGTAACATTGACCAAAGCAACGTCTGACTGACTCTGGCATTAAGAGCAGTCAGATGGAGTCGAGGGGTACTCTTCCCTGGATGGAGCCATACTCAAACTACACATTAAATATAACTCAATCACTTCTTCATCAATCACACTACCTTCACATTGCACGGCCAAAATTGCCTGTTCAATGATCAATTTGCAACATCTCAGACAACTAAATTGTCCATAACCACAGCTCTGAGGAAATATTCAGGATTGGATAATAAGCAGTAATGGCTGTATGCCAATTGCAACCACTTCCTCATGTCAATCAACACCATTTCAATTGCTAAATCCTCTGCTGTGAACATCAGGAGCGTCAGCAATGGCCAGAAACCTAACTAGTACAGTACCAGGAAGAGCAAGGATATCCTGGAGTGAATGATTTACTTTCTGTCTCTGCATCCTCTCTCCACCAATTGCAAAGCAAAGGTTAGGAGCGTGGTGGACACTTCTGCCTGGGGGATAGAACTCTTGAGAACACTCCAGAACTAGTTTGACTGACATCTATTTTAATACTTTGAACATAAACCTACTTCCGAACTGTGGCTGTTATGTGGACTGCCTTCAAAACCCACAACTCCATTCACAGAGATGACTTCCAATGACAAAAGGAAAAGGTCAACAGACTCAGGGGCATCACCACATACAAGTTCATCTCCAACTCCCCTGCTTTACTGAGGATGCATCAGGAAGGATTTCCTGAATATTCACATTTGAATTGCAAGGATAGATCATAAAAATGAAAGATACTAGAGATGGGCAGAGGCTGGAATCTGGAGCAAAACCCAAACTGCTTAATGAAACTCAACAGGTCAAGCAACACCTGTGGAGGAACAGGGATGGTCGTCATCTCAGTTTGAGATTTTGTATCAAGACTGAGAATGTAAAGGGAAGATAGGCAGTACATAGGTGAGGGGGAGGGATGAGACAGCGGCTGACAAATGATAGGTACATCCAGGTGAAGAGGGTTGATGGGCAGATAGGGTGCAAAAACAGCTGGAGGTAGCAACAGAGGCTGGGAGGTGATAAGCAGA
The DNA here is from genome assembly GCF_036971445.1 of Narcine bancroftii. Taxonomy (NCBI): domain Eukaryota; kingdom Metazoa; phylum Chordata; class Chondrichthyes; order Torpediniformes; family Narcinidae; genus Narcine; species Narcine bancroftii. The sequence continues at coordinate 145,527,057 of NC_091471.1, read as the reverse complement.
GACAACAAAGGATGCAGATTATGGAACTTGAAAGGCAGAAGGGAAGTTTAGGGAGAGGGGGTTGAGGAATTAGGGTGTGGGTGATGAGTAGGTGGATCCAGGTGGGCAGAAGGAGAAAAAAAGGGTAATGGGGGCTAAGGGAGGTTTGGAAAGAAGAGTGTGTGAGAGATGACCTGGATGGATCAAGAGAGAAGGGAACAGAGAGGGTGTAGGTTCCCTGAAATTGGAGAATTCAACATGCATGCCATAGGGTTGCAGTCCACACAGGAGGAATAAGAATGCAGTTCCTCTATATTGTGTTTTGCCTTAACCTAGCATTGGAATTACTCAGATGTGGCCCGGACTTCAGGAACTGAGTTACACAGGTTAAGCATTTTTTCCCCCTGGCACGTCAAAGAATGAGGGGAGATTTGATCAAGGTATTTAAATGTAAATGTGGGTAGGCTTTTTCCACTGAGGGTAGGTGAGATACAAACCAGAGGACATGGGTTAAGGGTGAAAAGGGAAAACAGCAAGGGCAATGGGAATTAATCTGACAGTCTATAGCACACATGTCAAACTCAGGCCCGCGGGCCAAATTTGGCCCGTGATATAATTATATTTGGCCCGCAAGATCATATCAAATGTATATTAGAGCTGGCTCACTGGACCTTTCTAAACGAGAAGCAAAAGCTCCAGAAGGTGGAGGAGATGAAAAGAAGTCTGGTTTTACAGAAACTATGTTCACCAAAGCAGAATCCCAAAGTGAGCCTGCTGTAAAGGTTAGTTTTATTGTGGCCGCAGAGATCGCCAAATCAGCCAGGCCCTTTACGGAGGGAGAGTTTGTTAAAAAGTGCCTGCTCAAAGTTTGCGATGTCATTTGCCCAGATAAAAAGCAAGCGTTTTTAAATGTGAACCTGAGCAGAAACACCGTGGCTGCCCGTACTTGTGAGCTTGCTACTAATCAAGTTGAAGAACAACTGAAGGAGAAGGGGAAAGATTTTATGGCATACTCACTTGCTGTAGACGAGAGCAGCGACACATCAGATACTGCCCAGCTATCAATATTCATCCGTGAAGTGGACACGAAACTTTCCGTTACAGAGGAACTTTTAGGATTAAAATCCATGCATGGCACAACCACAGGAAAAGAAATCTTCGAGGAGGTGTCCAAATGTCTCAATGAAATGATGCTGCCTTGGGATAAACTTGTGGGACTAACGACAGATGGTGCGCCCGCGATGTGCGGTCATAAAAGTGGACTGGTGGGCAGGATTCAGGAGAAGATGCGGGAGAATCATGCAGGTGAGCTTACAGTTTACCACTGCATAATCCACGAGGAAGCCTTGTGTGGCAAAGCCTTGAAAATGGAGCATATTATGAACACTGTAACTCGAGTAGTTAACTTCATAAGAGCCAAAGGTTTAAATCACCGCCAGTTCAAGTCCTTTCTGGAGGAGTTAGGGTCAGAATACGGAGACGTGCCCTATCACACAGAGGTGCGATGGCTTAGCCGAGGAAAAGTACTGAAGTGATGCTTTGAACTGCTTGAAGAAATATGCTTCTTCTGGAAAGAGTTTAACCAAAACTATTGTTAAACATTTATTTTAATAAGAAAAAGTTTAACATTACATATGCTGAAAGAAGAGAAAACATGCAGATGTTGTTGAAAATTTTCAATAAATATTTAGTTTGGCCCTCGACTTAGTCTAAGTTTTTAATTTTGGCCCTCGGTGAATTTGAGTTTGACACCCCTGGTCTATAGCTTCTACATTGCAAGATAAACTAGATGTACATCAAAGGATAAGGTGAAATGGAAGATAAATGAAGTTCAAGAATTATCTTATTAAATAGTGAAATGAGAAAGAGATAAAAGAAATGTCATGTCTTATTCATTTCTTCCTCTGTCACGGATCACCATGACATGGAATTCCATTCCTTTCCTGTACTTGGCTCTAGAGCAAAATCCTGGAATACCCTACAATTGGGAGTGCCTTTGGCAGACTTCAACAGTTGACATCACAAACCTGTCGAGGGCAATTCACAATTGATATCAAATTCTAGCTGTGTCAACACCCCCTCATCCTGGAATGAATAAAAAAATTAAGCAAGCCAGCTAGCCAAAAAAGCTGAACACAAATGGGGTATAAGGTGGGAAGATGTGTGCCAAAAGCAGGCAATGGGACTGTTGCTTCTTGCAATTCAAATAGCCAAATTTGACATCAGAATAAAATACAATGAAACCTCGTTAGAATGGGATTCGCTAATCCACGGAATCGCTTATAGCGCGGGTGTCTGTGGACCCCAAACTTTGCAAATTTCTGTAAAATAAGTTGATTAAAATTCAGAATACCAATATTAAAAGAATGCACTTGCTTTTTTTCATTGAAATTGTTAGTTATAGGGTCCTTCGAAAACTGGTAATATTTGTGTTTGATTATCCGTGGGCACTCGAACATATATGCATCTGTTCCGCGTCTCAGCTGTATGAAATCTTGGACCCCAACTACTACGTTCTAACGAGGTTTTACTGTATTAGTTTACATGCTGCATCAAACTTGGAGAATGGACACGCAAACAAAAAACAAATTTCTATAAACAAGAAGTGTTTCATTTTTGGTAAAGAGAAAGAATGCAAGAATCAAAGTTAGAAATTCACAGTTCCAAGTTGCAATGCCAATTATTAGGACCATAAGAAGCAGCACAAAATGTGTGTTCATTTCTAGAAATAAAAAGCAGAAGTTATATTAAACTAATATAGAACCTTGGTTAGACCACATTTACCAAATGTGCATATTACTTCAAGAGGAAGAAGAGATACAGTAGAAGGTGATAAAGATTTGAATGGAAGGGTTTTAACCACAAGAATTGAACAGTATGGGACTCTGCCCTCAGAAAAGGAAGACTAAAGAGATGCCTAATGGAAGCATTTTGGAAAAATATGAGAGTCTCCAGGCAGTATCTATACAAAAACCAAGAGAAGCATTCAAGAGCTGGGATACTTTCAAAGCTGGGGTCGTTAATTGGGAGAAAATTCATGACCAGGCTGGAACACAACACTTGCTTCTACTCAATAGTATTTGAATCAATTAGTGTAAAATCTTTTTAGAGGAAGCTGGAAAAACACTTGGGAGTGAAAGGAATAACATATGCTGATGGGGTGCAACTAAACAGGACACGTGTGGAGCATAAACATTGGCCCAGCTGCTACTATACTCCAATTACTGCAGACAAATTAATACTGGGGAGGGGTAGTGGGCACAAGAAAAAAATCAGGTCAAAGATCCAAGATCTTAAAATAACTATTAGTAAAATTAAAAGGCACAAAACAATTGAAGAGATTTTTATTTTTACCTTTCTCTAGACAATAAAATTATTAGTTTATTGACAAAAAGGTAAAAATTACAAGTTGTGAGTGATCAAAATCCTTTTATAAGCTGCACAAATTATAGGAAATAAATTACTTTGGTGCATTTATCAAGAGCATTGCCAAAGAGACCAATTTGGGTGATTTTCAGTATTGCCTGTGAACTCAACTTCATGTTAATTATGAGAAGTGCACCTGTCTCCTCAGAAGAATTTGGATACAAGATAATATCTCCAGCAGGCTAACATATGTAGCCAGCAATGAGCTGCATGTGTTTGCCATAGTCAAAGGGAAACATTGTTGCGCAGTTTATGTGGGGCCAACGTGCACTTTCAAAGCTGCCCACAGCGGAAATCTCTCCCTACACTCGATTTTTGTGTTTCAGCACACAATACATCTTAGAAACAAAATGATGACACAGGTGATGCCAAATCATTTCCCCAAAATTATGCTTACTGTGAAATGGCCCCTTCTTGACTGCAAGGCAATTTTAATTTGGAGATACAGCACAGTAACAGGCTCATCAAACCCATGTCGCCCAATTAACCTTCTAACCCTTTATAGCTTTGGTATGTGGGAGGAAACCCACACAGACACGGAGAGAATGCACCAATGCCTTATAGACTGCAGTGGATTTGAACCCAGGTCGCTGGTGCTGTAATAGCTTTGAACTAACCGTTCCGCTAACAATCCCGACCTACGTCAATTTGAAAAATTGAGGAATTATCATAATGTAGCCCGAGAAGAAATCAGTTCACAGTAAAAAGCCAAATGCATTTGGCTCAACAGATGTTAACTTTGGACCACCAGGCCAAAAGAACAGAGAACTTTCTGTCATTTATCAACTCTTAAAGATCTTAATAAAATCTGCAAAATAAATGTTAAAACGTGGAATTCACATTATGTTTAAAGGAGGCAGAAAAATACGGTGATTTTGATCAAAATTACAGAATAGCACAAGCTGGTAGAGCCACTCCATCACAGAACAGGAACTATGGTTCAATCCTGATCTTGAGTGATGTCTTTGTGGAATTTTGATGCTTTCCCCAAAATCCCGTGGTTTCTTCCAAGTCCTTTATAATTTTTTCCCCCACAACCCAAAGAAGTGCAGGACAGTTGATTAAATTGGGCCTCTGTAAAAGCCCTTTATATAGGTAAAGATACAAGATGACGGGAATGATGAGAATGTGGGGAGAAAATATGGGACTCATATAGGATTTTTGTTAGGAGGTAGTAATGGGCGATGTGGGCTCAGTGGGCCAAATAGCTGGGGGTTTTTTGCTGCCCTTTAAATGGCTAAATCAGTGGTTCTCAACCTTTTTCTTTCCACTTCATACCACTTTTAGTATTCCCTATGCCACTATAAGGGATTGCTTAAGGTGGGTGGAAAGAAAAGGTTGAAGAGCACGGTTTTAGTCGTAGCTGATTGAAAGGTGCTTTGGTCAATTCTAATTTATGTATAGTAATGAGTCTTTGACAGATAGGAATGAGATGTTCAGATTAGCCTTAATACCCATACCAAAATCTGAAGCTTTCAACTTCCAGAGATGATTACCTACCACTGTTCTTGTCATCCCTCAGGCTAGTTGGAGAATCCATGTGGAGAAGAGCCTCAGCTGCCTCAATGGTCTTATCCGTGCAATGTACATGACTGCTATGGACAGATGCTTCCACTGTGAGAACAGAAAAAAATAATTTGTCAGCCAAGACACACCATTGGTTGCATACAATCCCTTATTTAAATGCAACAAGATCATAAATCAGTCTTAACTTGCAGTGCAAATTTGTTAATGGCCTCGTTTCTCAATGTGTACCATTTCTATTTAATGATTCTCCAAAATTCCCTTCCTGCAACTTCTAACATGGTCTAACTTCAGTTGTAAATTCCTGTCCACTTGCAGTCTGTCCCTGGTTCAGTTTCTTCCTGCTGGATAAGAGTATTTATAGGCATACCACCAGGAAGGAAATAAAACATCTTAGTAGGAACTTTATTAATTTAAAAATGAAAGATGTTACTTTAATATTAATTTTTTTTGATGGTGGTAGGAAACAGCAAAATATTAAATGGCACATCATAACACATTAAATATACATATTCTAGCAATACATAATTTTCCGGTAGCCAAATTAGAAACCTGTCACAGCAAGCTTCTTCCTGGTTTCGGTCGTTAACAGCATCATGGCTAATTTAAATGCACCTATCAAGCAAAAACACCTCAATTGTCATACTCATTTGTCAACCTGTACAAATAGGTGATGGTAGTAAAGAAACTCGTGCACTATATAGATGCATGTGTATTAAAGGACCACGTCTGATCAACAGTGGATGACAGAAGCAGGTAAATGATGAACTTGGCAGCACAGCCATTAAATCACATGGAAAACAAAATTGAAAGAATACTAATGAAATTACACTTGCTTTTAAACAAACAAGAGAGAAAGAATAGTGGTGTGGCAGTGCACAGTGAACCCGTTCCATGTGTTATGGTCGTGGCAGCAGAGCAGCTGTGTCAAGATGGCACCGTCGGGGTCGCCTTTTCTGCAGGTCAGGTCCTCATGCACGCGGGGCAATGTCATGACATTGTTTCCAGTGCAAGGGTAGGACATACCCATAGCCTTATAAGGCGCAGCGCAGGAAGTTTCAATAAACAACTGGAGTGCAAATGAGCCGACCGACTACTGGTCTCATTCTTCCCGACTCTGTTTAGCTGCCGCTATATTGGCTTGTTTAAACTAATGACATTCTACTCAAATCTTAAGCAATTTCCCTGGTCGGAATAAAACAAACACATAAATGTAAAATTGCCACACAAATAATAAATACACAAAATGTGATATTTACGTCCTGGGAAACTTATCATATAATGTCCCAGCAATTGCACTTGAAGCCATTCGCTGAATCGGTCACCTAATGACTTACTTGCAAAGGAAACCACAACACTAACTTTTAACTTTAGAAAAATCACAGTTTTGAACTAGAGGCAAACTGTAAATAAAATAATTCAAATGGACATATTTCAAAACAAGTTGTTGGCCACTGCCTTGAGAAAATACCTATTTTATTTGTTCCTGTCAAAACTCCTAAATGACAATCTTAATCAGACATGCTTTTAAAATTATTTTATTCATGAACTAAATAAAGAAATTTGGAAGAAAACCTGTTTGGTTGTCCACCTAAACTCTTAAAAGGAGGAGCACTTTTTAAGAAGTGATAGCTTCACTGAGGGGACAAATTTTCATGAGTACACAATTAAATAGGTATTTATTAAAGGCAGTGTAATATTTCTGTCAAAGTTATTAGCGAGGGCAAGGGAACCAAACATGCATTGGCTCATCTACAGTCTGAATTTATTTTCACCAAAGAATCAACGTGTTGGGTGATGGGGGCAGGGGGAATAGACACTGCAGAATTATATTTAAAATAGGACTGCCATCAGATTCCTGAATGATCAATGAACCAAAGACACTGCCTTACTTTAACTTTTTGTGAATTATTTTTATTTTTGTAAGCTGGTTTATGTGAATATTTGCACTGCCATGCCACTGCAAAACAACAAATTTTGCGATTTGTTCATGACAAAAAATTCTGATCGTGAACTTGGGTGGCACGGTTAGTGCAACGATGTTACAACGCCAGCAATCGGGACCAGGGTTCGAATCCCGCACTGTCTGTAAGGAATTTGTACGTTTTCCTCACGTCTGCATGGATTTTCCCCAGGAGTTCCAGTTTTCTCCCACTGTTCGAAACGTACTGGGGATTGTAGGTTAATTTGGTGTAACTTTTGCTTGCCATAAAGGCATACAAAGAGGTGCCAGCAAAGGAGAGTCCCAGAGTCTGTGGATTCACCTCCTGTGCTCCCAAAACCACTAGAGCCAGACAATCTCCTGAGGTCTCCATTGGTGATCCCGAGCTCCGAACCTCTGAAATGATCTGATTGGCAGCATGGCCCTTCAAGGGCACTTCTAGTAATCAGCACCCTCACAAATCCCAGCCCTGAAACCTGGTTCTCATGAGCCAGTCTCCAATAGCCCCCAGTCTCCAGCAGCATACCGTCTGGCTTGAGTCCTTCAGCTGCCAGTCACCAGCAGTCCACAGCCTGTGTGGGTTCTTCAGCCGCTGGTCTGTTGCCTTAATCACCTTCCCTGTAGGGTCATCTCCCAGGCTTCTCCTCCTCAGCAGAAGGTATTCTCTCGCACTGATGCCTTGTGCCAGTCTGCTGATGCCCCAGAGCACGCAACCCTAGTGGTTCGCTGCTAAGCATGGATGCCACCATATTGGAAGCAGACCTCCACGGTTTCTCAGATGTTAAAAATAATACCAGCAACCCTTCTACACACTATTTAAACCTTGTTCGAGGCGATCAGCAGGATTGGGTAGCAAGACTATGGAGGAGAGCTCTCTCTTTTCCCTGCTATCCCAGGTCTGGAACTTACACATCATCTTAAAACTACATCTCTACCACAAAGCAGCATCAGCTGGTAAAGGATTGGAAGAGTTGAAAGGAGTGAGATTATGGAGAAATTGAAGTCAATGGTGAGTTGAAATGAACTGTTTATTGTCACACATAGAGAGATGCAGCAAAAAGTTTCATTTTGCGTGCCATTCTCCAGTGTGGTTTTGCATTCAAAGGAACCATTAATAAATCAATTCCTCGGTTGGGATGTCAGAGGTCAAATCATCCAATCCTAACAAAATCACTGCCCACCAGTTCCTTAGGGCAGTGCTGTCAGTCCAAATGTCTCTAGCAACTTTATCAATAATCTTCTTTCCATCATCAGGCGAGACTTGGAATTTTCTCTGACGACTGAACGTTATTCATTTCCATTTGGAACTCACCAGGGAACAATGCTTCATACATCAGGCTCTTCGATGACCAGTTCAGTGTTCAACACAATCATACCTCAGAGGCTGGTGGCTAAACTGTCCTCGCTGGGACTCAACACCTCTCTCTGCGACGGGATTCTGGACTTGTTGACAGAAAGACCAGTCTGAGTTGGCAGCAAAATCTCAAGCCCCATCACGCTGAGTACCGGTGCACCTCAAGCAGCTGACTCATAACCACATTGCCAGATTCAGTTCTGACAGAATTAAATTTGGGGATACAAGTAGTTGCCCTCGACAGCTGCATAACAGAGAGGAGGTTGAAAAGCTCGTAAAATGGTGCAAGAACAACACAAGTCTCAACATAGACAAGACAAAGATGATGATAGTGGACTTCAGAAGGATGAAGGTCGACACATCAATGGAGAGAGTGTTAAGCACAAAGTTCCTTGGTGTGCATATAAGGGAAGACTTATCCTGGACTCACAACTCCTTTTTTTCAGGACCATACAGCAGCAGCTACACTTCCAAAGGAAGCTGAGGAGGGCAAGGTTACTAGCCCCCATCTTGACCAACTTTTATAGGAACACAATTGAGTGTTCTGTCTGGTCGTTTCATTGTGTGATATGATAGCTGCAAAGCATCAGATTAGAAGTCTATATAAAGGTTCAATCAAATAGCTGAGAGGATCACTGGGGTTTCCCTTTCCTCTATAGATGACCGAGATCATTGCCTAAACAGGGCTCAAGTAATTATTGAAGGAGCATTCCATCCCACACACAGTATCTTTAACCTACTGACATCAAGGAGCATGAAAATCAGGTCTGCCAAGCTGGGTAACAGCTTCTTCACACAGGCTGTGAGACTGATGAACACCCATCTAAATAATCCCAAATATTTTTATTGATTTTGATTATTTATGTGATCATTGTGTACTGTGTATTTTGTGTGAGCACCATGCTGTGGATAGATGTACAATCAGATAATAAATTTGAACTTGAAAAAGTGTCCACAGCTGGATGAAGCAAGACCTGAACACATCCAGGCATAAGCTGTTAAGCAACCAGAATAACATGCCACACAATGACCATCTCCAGTAAAAGAAATTATAACCATCTTCCCTTCATATTCAATACTATTAACATCACTCAATCCCTCATCATCAAAATCCTATGGCTTACGATGCACCTGAAATGCAACCAGACCCATGACTACCAGAGGTAGTCCGGGATCCCTCTGCCGATTAATTCACTTCCTGACACCCACTTGCAAAGTGGAAATGCAAGAGACCACAGGGGCTGGAATCTGGAGAGAAATAAAAAGAGTTGCTGGTCATGCTATTGGGACAAAGAATAACCACACAGAATATGAAGTGTTAAGTTTGAATTAGGACTAGGACTCATCGGAGCACTGAAGAAGATGTAGGATTGGTGTCGGAGTAGAAAGGGGATTTAGAATGACATGCAACTAGTAATGCAGATGACCAGTGAGGACAGAGGTACTCTGCAAAATGGTCACCTGATCTGCCCTTGATCTCAATGATGTAGAGGAAGTTACATCAGAAGTGCCAATGCATTAAACAAAGATGGAGAAGTTGCATAGAAATCTTTGCCTCTGGAAAGGTTGTTTAGGTCCCTAGAAGGTGACAAGTGAGTAGGTGAAAGAGCAAGTTGCACCTTCTAAGGCTGCAGGGGAAAATGCCAAGGGTCACAAAGGGTTGGATGAGGGGGGAAATGAATGGACAAAGGATCACAGATGGAGGAGTCCCTGCAGAGGGTGGAAAGAAAAGGGGAGGGGGTAGATGTGGCTATTGGTGTGAACGATAAAGGAAGATGTGCTGGACACAAACTAGTAGGGTGAAAGGAAAGGGCGAGGGGAACTCCATCTCTGTTCTGTTTGGGGTGGGTGAATATGAGCAAATCAAGGGAAATGAGACAGAATCCATCAACCTCATTGGATGGACAGCCATGTTTCCTAATAAAAAGATAATTTCAGATTCATGAAATGGAAGACCTCACCTTGAGAACAGAGCAGAAAGGGAAACTGAGAGAAAGTTATCAAAATGCAAAAGTGTTGAAGAAACATAACAGATCCGGTAGCATCCATAGGAAGTAAAGACGTTTCAAGACTGAGCCCTTTGTCAAGGTATGAGCAAGTGTTACAAGCCCAAAGGACCCCAAAACCCAGCAGCAATAGGCAAGACAAGTAGTTACTTAAACAAAAATTGTTTTTAATTATCTTTAAACATGAAAGCAGAATTACACTTTAACTTATCTCTATTAACTTAACCCCCTTCTAATTCTAAGCGCATGTGTATGTGATATGTGTGTAAATGTAAGAAAAGTTCTTTGGTTCACAGTTCAATCTCATTTCTCATTCTTCCAAGTTCACTGGTTGCAGGCAATTCTTATACTGTGCACAGAATTTAACATGTATAAAGTTCACCAGGCTTTGGTGCTTGAAAGGCAAATGTTTACCGCTCAGGAAAGGTTCTTGTAGGGTTTGCAGAGAGAGATTTGTTGTTCCAGGATTTCCACAACTGAGGTACCACCATTAGTCACCTCAATGTCTTACTGATGAAACTTGCCCCATCAGGGTTCTCCAGATGTTAACATCTTTCTTTCAGGCTATCACAGAGTTCCTTTCTGTTCCTCTTATTCCAAGAGAAACATCAGACAGATAGCACTTCCAGCCATTCGCCACTCTGGAGTTTCTTTCGGTTCCAACCAGCTTCTCCTGCTTGTTTCAGCGAGCTCTCTCTCTCTCCAACTGCCAGAAAGCCCACATGACTCTCTCACTAGCAAAACCCCTGACCTTCTCCAGCAAACAATAGAAGTTAGTTTTCTTGGTCAAGCTGTTGTCTTTAGGTAAAAAAACCCAGGAGTGACCTTTCAGTGCACCCTGTCAAAACCCTTGCAAAGAGCTTTTAACAGCCAATTAGCACCTACTTGTTAAATTAGCACAGCATTCTCCATAGTTTCTGTAAATTCACTGAATATGAACTCTTCAATATTTCAAATAAGATCTGTTTTAAAGTGTGTGTATGTATGTAGCCTACTCTAATTGTACCAATTTATTTCCCCAATACATCTCCAAATATTCTATCGCACAAGAAGCAGGGAGACGCCAGAATAAAAAGATGAGGGAAAGAGGGAAGAAGGGGCAAGTGGAAGAGGAGTAATGGACAGGTGGAGGAGCACAGGCCAACCGCCAAGAGGCCATAAGTGGACATGGATAGAGGGGCAGGAGAGAAAAGCTGAAAATTGATCAGGGCGGGGGTACCTTCAACACCAGCTGAAGCAATTCTAATATTCAGCTTACTAGCACCCTTTCATGGAATGGGAGTAAACTAGAGATGAGCCATAGCATCAATGTCAACTCCTGAAAAATGAATTAAGTGAAAACACAAACAACAGAGAAACAAGATCAGGAAAAAGTTCAGAAGGTGAGAGAAGGTAAGTGGCTTACTTAGTAAGAGTTTGACAGCTCAGTTGAGGATTGAAGGAAATGAAATGGTTCTTGGGATCCCTCCCTTTCTGCACCAGGTGGAGTACTAATGTACACATTCCAAATCAATCATTTTGAAATCCAAGAAGAACAGCACCATTAAAGTTATATCAGTTGGCTCATCTATAACGTTAGTGATATCCGCATTATCATCCAATCATCAGCGTCGTTACCACCATCTGCAATTTCCATCATGAGTCCAAGTGTATTTTCTAAAGTTTGTCTACAATTTACAAAGCTACTGTTCACCACAACAACCATCGTGCCGAGAATTACACTGCAGAAGGACCGTGATATATTTTCCTCAACCAATTTGATATTGAAATTTTGCCTCGGGCATTTTGCTTTCCAGTAACACACCCATCCCATACATCAAGAAACCACCAACCTCACAGTAAGGAGAACATTTTACCCAAACAAAAGCAGAAAATGCTGTAAATTGTCAGCAGGTGCTGAGTATTTCCAACACTTTCTGATTTCATTTCAGATTTCCAGCATCTGCGGCACTTCACTTATGGAAAAGCAACTGAAACCCTGGAGTATGTGAAAGGCATAAACTTTGCCTATTTACCCACCAAATAGTGACTGTGCGTGCGCCTGTATACAATAAGCAGCCACCATATGTTAGAGGTCTCCCCTTGACTTCTAGATTTTAGATTTATTGTCAGAGTACATCATGACATCACATACAATACTAAGATTCCTTTTTCCTGCGGGCACGGCAGAATTACCACTAATTGGTAGTGCAAAAAATAAACTATACACAGCGTAAATATGTAAACAAACAAAGAACTGTAAATCAACTGACTGTGCAATACAGAGACAACAAAAAGAAAATCAATAAAGTGCACAAGTAGATGCCCAGATAAAGGATTGTGTACCTGTAGTGGAGGGATAGCAGCTGTTCCTGAACCTGGTGGTGTGAGTCTTGGGGCACCTATACCCCTTTCCTGATGGTATCAGTGAGAACAGAGTGTGGTGAGGGTCTTTGAAGATTGCTGCTGCTCTCCGACACAAGCGTTCCCTGTAAATGTACTCAATAGTGGGGAGGGTTTTCCCTGTGATGTTCTAGGCTGTGTCCACAACCTTTTAGAGGGATTTATGCTCAGGGGTATTGGTGTTTCCATACCAGGCCATGATGCAGCATGTCAGCACACTTTCTACCATACATCTGCAGAAACTTTCCTGCTGCTATAATTCTCCGGATCTCCGCCTTTTTTATAGAAGGCTTTATCGCAACAAGTCCCAACTTTTGGACAATAACCCCCAACTCATCCTTTTATGCCTTCTGAAAACCCATAGAGGATGGCGATTTCAAAAACTCACCAATATCCATTGTTGCCAGTATTTCCCACACACCCACAAAAAAATTGGCTTTCAAAAAGGAATTCAATCAATCAAATCAAAAATCAATAGATCAATAAACTCCAATTTTGGTCAGATGCCAGACAAGCCCCCCAATTTGTTATGTCTCAAACCAGCAGCAATGAAAATTCAGTATTACTATTTTTCTTTTAAAATACTATTTATTATTAACTACTAATAATATAACACATTAGTCAAATCAAACCCAGCTTCGGCACAATTCTGGAAAGTCATTCCAAAGTTCAGTCTTAGAAATCCCTTGTCAAAATGCACTTTTAAACTGATGCAGAGAAGTAATCATGAAGGAGATGGGAGAGACTGCCAAAAACTCACAAATCCTTAATGAGTTTCTTCCAGAGAGATATCCTAACATACAAACAAGATATCACAACTCCCTTTTTACTTGCGGAAGGAAAAAGAAACACGTACTTCCAAAACCCAGGTACAGGTCAATCAGTGACCTTAGGTAATAAGGTTATATATATTTTGTAGTAAAGTTACTGGGTGGGTTGGAAACAGGGAAACACACACACACAACACCATTTTTAGAGAAGATGTGTCTCCTATGTCCAGCTGTAAACAAGCTTATTGTTATCCATTGAAACCTGGAACAATGACATTCTCTCAGAAAGCCATCAGGTCAAACGAGGACCATTTGCTTGTTGACTCATCTTTCTGAAGAAACTTCAAACAGAGTCAGCAATGGTGTTATGTCATGTGATAAAGACACTTCAAGAAAGCATCTTTAATATTATGAACCAGATCATCTGAAGTCAGAGATGCAGTCACCTTCAGTGAGAAAGGTGCTGTTGCATTCTCCCTTGTTAGAGAAAGAACACAGAAACAGTGGCTTCAAAGAAAAGGGCCACTTCAACTGTCTCTCTTGGTCTAGAGAGCGGCACTACTGTGGCCATTGTAATGGTCACTTCATTTAACCCTTTCCATTGTGGAAATCATGAGTTCCACAACCTCCATGCAAGCGAGGGGAATTGAAAAAAAGTCATTCATATGAAGAAATATTTTGAACAACTCTTTAAATACTCTGAGTTTCAACAGAAAAGATTTCTAAGATTGAAGTTTAAATTTGAATCATCTCTTCAGAATTGTGCCTAAACTGTAATGATTTGGGATCTGCACACAAACACATCACATATACATTTGCACATAGTGGGGTTAAGTTTAGAGTTAAGTAAGAAATGTTATATTATTTATAGTTATTCATAAAAAAATATTGTTTTGAAGATTGGTGAATTTCTTTTGCTGCTGTGTCTAGGTCATAACATTACAGATGATGTGCAGGCATGACACCACAATGTGTCAACAAGAGTTGTAGACAAATTATACTGCTAAACCAATTGATGTCAGTGATTTGCAAATCAAAATGTCCAAAAAGAAAATAATTTCTTCTCACAAGTAGTGTGAAAATGTCAGGTCAATTTGAAGTATTTTAGCTTTCCTATACCAGGGAACTAACCCTGTCCATCAATATCTAAAGAAGGGTTAGGATGGAAATGAACTTTGTGGTAATGCACTACCACGCAAGGAAATAAGTGTGCCAACCTCAGGTAAGCACAAGCTCTCATGCAATGTCTCCAAGGGTAAAAAAAATCTGGAGATATTCATTGTCTAACCTGACAGGTGAAAAAGGATTTGTGAATGGGACAAAAAACAAGCCCCTGGAACCCAACAACAGTTGTGATCTGAATTATTGTATCATCTTCATCTCCCTACAACTCATTGGGTACTTTAATTAAAAGGCAATGACTAAATCTAAATCATTGAAATTATGGTTTTAATAATTTAGGATTCTAGCAATCAACTGCAGAGGTGATTTTCTATGTGCATTTAACCCCAACTGATAAAACGTATTAAATGCTATCCTAAACATGAGATTCTGATACATTGTACTGAGAAGCAGCCAAAATCGATTTGAAGGGCAACTATAAATACACAGTCGTACAGTTTGGGATAAATTTGAGTTCCGACGTGGCCCTGGAGTTTTAGGTTTCACACCGTTTGACATCAGGTCACTGGTTGCTTGCTCTCTCCTACACATACAGTCCCATGATCATATATCAGTGCCACCTGTTAAAGATCAACACAACTTTCACCAAGGTATCCTGCTCTCGGTTCTTTCCATTTATGGAAATGTGTTGAATGCCGGATTGGTGCAGAATCAGACGTGCGAGTAATTATATTTGGAGATGGGAGCAGGTCATCGCCACCTCTGCCCAATGCCAAACAGCCCGCCCCCAAGAAATCCTTTATATTTCTGGAGGGAACGGGAAGCTGGCCCTGCTCCACAGAAGACGCGAGTGTCATCACGATTTCATTTACAATCAATCCCCAGCTCACGTGAACCAGACTCAACACTTCCACTAACTTCCTCAAAATAAAGCATCACGACTGCTTGTGAATTAGTGCAAATCGTTAAAATTGGAACAGTGCATTACAAATCCTCCTCCCGAGGACGTAGTGAAAATGAACGCACAATGCAAGCCGTTTTATTCCATTTCAAAATCCAAATCGGAGGGCAAACTGCAACCCTGGAGTTGCCTCAAAACAAGACCACGTGGCGAACGGCCAATGCTCTCAGATAAGATGCTCCACATAACCCAGGGCAGAGTATCACCTTCTGTGGAACCATACGTTTCATTAATAAAAAGAGGCTCCGCATGACTTACTAACTTGCTTTGCAAAATCTCTACCCACCAATTAATGTTGGAATACGGTTCCTTTTGTACGGTTTCACGAACGCACCGGTTGCCCCCTGAGAGCGCCTCTCCTCACCAGCACACATTTCAGAAGGCCGACGAGGTTCCTGCCTTGCTCTGCGTCCTGGCAGTTTTTAACAACTACACAGCAAATCTTTTGAAAGAGTTTCTTTGTAATAAACACCACTGATATAGTGATTTAAGGCATAATGTTCTGAGGGGTGTGTTTTTCAGTTAATGGAATGTTTTTTTTAATACAAGTATCATAATTACGTGAGAACTGGACCAAATAGGTGCAATGCACAAATGTGCTGGAGCACGTCAGCGTCCATAGGAAGTGAAGGGACAAGAGCTACCTGAGGAAAGAGCCGAAACCTTTACTTCCTATTGACGTTGAGTGACCTGCTGAGTTTCTCCAGTAGTTTTGTGTATTGCACGAGCATGCAAAGAACAAACCTTACTCAACGGTCTTAATCCTCACTGCTGACCACACTTTGGGCATCTCCAATCCCTGAAAACCCGAAAGGATACAAGGCGTGCGGATTCCTCTTATCCTTAACTGTAAGTTCACGGAAATATCTTTAATGGTTCAGGGGAATTGGTGCTCTGCAGTTGTTTCTCTCAAGCCAGATTCGGCGATTAAAAGGCGCGCTTCCTCGACGGTTTGGAGTGAAGGTGAGGGGGGGGGGGGGGGGGGGTGCAGATCGGTGTGCCAGCTGCTCACTTCCGTGTTTACACACCCCTCCCCTCGCTCCCAGTCCCCCCCCCCCCCCCCCCCCCCCCCCCCGACTGCAACCGAACGTGCTGAAAGCATCAGGCTCCAATCGAGCCCGCCAGCGCACTCGCGAGCGTCCCTCCCCCGGGGCCGCATTCCAATTGGGCGCGCGACTCCGGGAAAACGTCACCTCCCCCCCGCAACAGCAATTCTCGCCGACAGCAGGCAACGGTGCACGTCAATCACCCGAAATCAAACCGCGGCGCTTCCGCCATCAAGACTGGTTGTAGCAGCGCAGTTACAAAATGAATTTCACACCAAAAAAACCCACCAATCTACATTGAACCGGATTTAAAGCATCAGCTCTTGCTTGTGGGCAAAGTTATATGATGCATTATTCAGAAGCAAGAACTATTGATTTAAAGCCTCAAAGCAAGACAGCGTGGCAAGACCTCGGAAAGACAACAATCCACCACACTTCCTGGTTCCGCAGCTATTAATATAAACTAACGGCAAACACGCACTCAGTTGGTTAGCGCTCTCGTCATAGACGCATTCCTGCAAATTCAACTGGGTCGTTCAATTCTACAAACACTACTTTGCAATGATGCATATATCATAAATATTTTCAACTAGGTTTTATTATTCCTCCCCCCCCCCCCCCCCCCCCCCCTCCTTTTAGAAAAGATCAGGAAGAGCTGATCTCGCCATGCAGGTTGCTAACAAGGTGATCACTTCCTGATCAACCCCCCCCCCCCCTCTTCCCTCCCTCCCTCCCAGTAACGGGACCCAGACGCATCCCGCTGATCTCGGCCGCGCGCTTCCTGCCGCCGGGCTTTTACCGGCTTGGATGAGCAGATCCAGCTGGTTTTTCCGACCCTCGTGAAGTGAAGTCGCCATCTTCTCTGCAAACGGCGAGCGGCAGCAGCTTCCCAGCTCGGAGAGGGAGGGCTGCCGATGGTATCACTGCGCGGCCACAGGAAATCCTCGCACACGCAGCCGTATCCGTCCGCACCGCCACACACACTCACCGCAACTCACAACAAACCCGAGGCGGCCCGGAGCAGGAAGTCAAATCACTGAACGGCCCGCAGGGGGGAGGAGGAGGGGAGGGGAACCGTGCAAATTGACCATTTTGGCGGTCTTTCATTTTTTAAAACCCCAACATTTTTTGGTTCATAAGCCCTTGGATCGCGTCCACCAAAGTGCGCTCGCAGCCTGGACCGAGAGACAAGGCAGCAAGTTCTTCCCCGCGCCCGGGAGGGGAGACACAGACCAGCATCCCGCTATTGTTCCGACTGCCAGAAGCAGCGGCGTGAGGTGTGACGGCAGGTTCACGGTGGGGGGGGGGGGGGGTCTTCTCCCTCCTCCCCCCCCCCCCCCCCACCCAATTCGGGCACGTCCTGCCACCGCAGCACAGAGATCCCGCACATGGCTTTGCCGGGAGGTCCAGTCCCAAGTCCTGGGATTAAAAACCGGACTCCATTCGGATTTGCCAAGTCGTGGCATTGAGTAATACGATACAGTGGAGACATTTCAGGTTCTTCAATGCACGGATCCCGATTAACAAGTTTGGGAGAAGTTTTACAAATCTGGTTGCCAAAAAATTCCCCTTCTTCAGAATCCGGCTAAGCTTGTGTTTACATTTATTAGGTTGGGACTTCTATGCCCAGCTGTAGATTTCAGTTATATTCACGAACGAGGTTTGTTATAGAGTTAATCTCGAGCCCCGAAAGGCGAACTTCATTCGTGCCTTCGATTCATCACAGAAAACAGGCCCTATTATCCTGCACCCGGACCTCAGTCCTCTGTACCCCTCCCATCCACGTACTTAAATGTGAAAAGTTGAGCCTTCATTTACTACTTCAGCAGGTAACTCATTTCACACTCCCACCACTCTGTGAAGATGTCTCTCTCTCTTCTCCTCCCCCCAAACTTTTCCCATTTAACTCATGTCATCTGCCTTGTATTTTACCTAACCTCAGTAGGGAAAAGCTTACTCTGTCTACAATATATCCTTCAATATTGTATCTCCCAAATCTCCCCACTCATCCCATTGCCATAAAACATCTCAAAGCCCTCCATTTCCATTTTTTCAACCCTAGACACAGTAGCATTACAAAAAGCTTAGTTCCAGCCCCAGCTCTTCATTCCACTATAACCACAACCTCAAACCAAAAAAGTTTTCTTCAGACAATTTGAAGTGAAGCATCAGATTTGAAGATATTAAGCTTATAAAGGATGAGGTCAAAATATTTGAAATTATTATGTAACAATTACAAACAAAGTGAGACAAGAACACAGAACGTGACATTTTACTAAAAATTGAACTGTAATACTCAAATAATTATGGCTATAAAGTTCAGTGATTATGAATAGGGCTGTATTTAGAACAGTGCCACAAACTAGATCAGTTTTTAACAGAATACAAAACAGGCCTTTTGGCCGAACCAGTCAATCCCAACAAAGTTGCTTATCTGAGTGTTTCATGTGCCTTCTTTTGGCTTATATTCCTCTAACTAAACTTTTCCTATTCTTGTGCTTGCCTCAATGTTTTCTGCACATTGTAACTGAGCTTCTTCCACTACTTCCTCTAAAAGTTCATTCCATATGTCTACCACCATGTGTGTGTAAAAAGATGCCCTTCACCTATCTTCCAAGTCTTTTCCCTTCACAAACTATATCCTCAAGGTTTTGACACCCTTTGTCAAATAATCAATTGCAAGTTTTGGATATTGGAATTTCAATCCTCTCTGTACTCATTTTTCTCACAATATTTAAAAACTTCCATCAATAAATGTACAAGTTTCACACCATCCTACAAATTTTTTTTAATTCTGATTAAATATATAAACAATAAAGTGAATTCAAGAATCCCCCACCATTGGACAAGCTAGAAATACTATGTTTTTAAATTGTGTATTTTTTATTTGGAAAATTATAAATTTGACTGATTTTCTAATGTAATGTGTACTCATATCTTATTTACATCTGGATGACTAAATATGCATTTGTCCACCAACTTCCAGTCACCACTGAGCTGCAGCTCATCAGTTTGGTCACAATAGAGTACTTTATTTGGTTTTAGCCTGAATACATGATATTCAAAAGGTACAAACAATTCTAAAAGCAATTGCACTTTTAACCTCCTGCACACTGCTTTCTTCTATGCAAAAATATTAGTGTCTGTTCATCTTTATCTTATTTTAACAATTGAACTGTTCCACTCTTTATTACTTCTGGACATTGAAATTCAGGATTTTAGACCAGCAACTCAATCTGAACCCAACCCTGCCAGATACATGAAATAACCAAAAGCTACATTCCATCTCAGATGTTTCAGCCCTTTATAGGGAGAAGCAATTACATTCAATCAACACAGGTCATTCACTCACAATCTACAATGCAAATTTTGTGCTTCCTGTTGTACTTAGCCGAAATGTCCCAAGTAATTCCAACCTTAATGGAAAATTATGTCAGGCAACAAAGATAAAGTGCCATTACAATCTGGCTGCATCTGTGGGCTCTTGGCACAAGGTGGTGGTAGAGAGCAATATGAACATTTTGAAGGTCACACATTTGCCCCATGCATATTTTATTTTACAGGAATGATTAAAACAAGCATCCAGTTATTTTCTTTTAACCTGTTACATTTTTCCCATTTTCCAAATGAATTTCCCAACTTGAACAGTTTCCCACCCACCACAGAAGCCAAGGCTCAAGGCATAAATGATGACAATCAATCTATTAACTTATCCAAGTGCCAGTTATATATCACTGAAGATCCTGCAATATAAATAAAATGTGTCGCCATCACAGCTTCACTGCCATACATCAGGATTTACCACAATGCTTTGTCAAGCAGTATTCATTATATCGGACTTTCTTTCTTCCATGATTCCAATGCAGCTTCCCAAATCCTGCACAGCTGTACTTCACAACTTTAAGCTGAATTAAGCAGTTTTATCTTGGAAAAAGCTTGATAACAGATGTTTGCATTTTAAGTCCAAAATTGACCAAGATCGCAAAAATCTCACCTTTCACCAATAGTCAGCAACAGGCAATTCTTCAATTTTAAGAGCAGGGGTTTAAAAAAAATAATAGAGAAATAAGAGGTTATCTACACAGTTCTGAGATGAAGAGAAATGTCTTCACCCAGAGCAAAGAAAGACTCAGAAATTTCAAGAGGGCTGTGGAGGTTCAATCACCAAGTATATTCCTAGTTTATTCTTAGATTTTTTGGATACAAGGAAAATCCAAGGACATAAGCTGGTGCAAAAATGTGGTAGATGTTTAAAAATGATCACACCTTTTTTTCAGTGAGAGGCTCCTAAACAGAAAGCATTTGAAATGAAATAAACTTTTCAATACATGAAATGCATCAATTATTTTTATCTCCTTAACAACATTTTAATGAAGGCATTCATTTTTTTTGATCTGCCAGCATTTCAGCTTCTAACTTGCACACATTTGCTGAGAATTTGTGACTTCCTGACAGATCTGGACACTGGGGACAGGTTAGAAAGAGAGAATTGGTCTTTTTACTCTTTGATGGTGTTACCTCTGGTCAGATATGGTGCAGAAAACAAAACCCAACAGAGTCCAATAAGAATGTAAAGTTTGCAGACTAGAAAACGCAAGTTATTTTATTTCAGGATTCTAATTATTCACAATAATTTTATTTTTTATTTTTACTTCAGTTTTAAAAGCTTGCAAATTTCTTAGTCAGAAACATTGAAAAAATCAATTAACATGATTTACCAGGTTTCATAGCTGGAATGTTCCTAATTACTTTAAAGACCATTCCTATCTTTGCAGTTATTAGCAATATTTTGGGTTCATGCCTCTGCTCAATGTTGACTGAAATCCCATTGCTGGATTCAAAGGCCACGAGGCTTGGGGGTAAAGCCCAGAAAACATGGACAAACAGAGACTAAGGTTGCTAATGGAAGCCAGCAGTCCTTATTCAGACCAAAAGCCAAACTGAATAAATTCAAAATTTCTGCATTTTGCACATTTTCATGAAAGAAGAATAAAATTTAATTTGGTCTTCATACTTCATCTTGAGTAGAAATATTTTATGAACTCCAGACAAATGTTAATTTTGTTCCAAAGGAACGAAGGAGAAAAATAATACCACAATGAATGTTATAGGCATGGGTTGACACATGAACATGTACAAAAAATGTTTTGTGCACATGGTACACTGTACATCAGCTTGTATGAAGATCATGTAATGGGTACCAACTTTTGCTTTTAATGCATCATATATTAGTTTTCATGCCTTTGCTGTCAAGTTCAATACTGGGGCGCAACATCCTGAAAGGCAAAGATTAATGGCAACGCCATTTCAGCCAACTGCTTGAAGCAGCTCACTTCATTCTTCAGGAGTAAGTGGAAAATCATTAAAATAATTTAATATAAATTGGTTCAAATAATTACTTAACACTGCAACTCACTTATTTGCGCATCGTTACAAATATTACCATTAAATTGTTAGGTCAAATTGGACAGGTTTGTGGTCAAATCGTATCTGAAAGTACTTTGATAACCAGAAAACTAAAATGCAAACCACTGGTAGGGTTAAAATTAACAATGTGGTGCACACAAGATTAACAACACTTCCTTTGTCATCAAGGAAATATGCTTTCTGTTGCAGTATTATGATACAGCACTTGTCCTAATGTCCAGATACAGCATTTCAAGAAATAGCAGCAACAAAAACAGGCTACCTTAGGACAACATCTGGGGGCACAAATCAATTCCAGGTCAAACTCAGCTGAGAAATACAAAGTTTAATAGTGTTAAAGCCAAAACAAAGCATTGTTTTTTAAAAATTATCAGTTTGGAGTACAATCTTCATTGCATGACAAGATAAATCAAATACCATTGCTAAAGATGACAAGTTTTAAACTAAAGAATAATTGTAATAACCAAACAAGAGCCAACAGAGTCATATTTGCAGATTGATGGAAGATAAAAAGGGATGTTCTCCCTCTGGCATGAGCGGGAAGCTGAAAGGCAGCTTAACCTGAAATTATGTTCATTGCTTCAAAGCATCCATCTTTTACTTCTCTGAGCAGAGGCAAAGTTTGTATGGCCCAGCAGGTTTAAGCATTCCCATGTCTCAATTTAGTTTTTAAACTTAATGTAATTTTCCACATTTACTTTTTTTAAAAATTGTAGTAATATAAACCGGTTGGAAGAGTCAGGCCTCAGATACTTTCCTTGAAGATTGTTTGCCTCAAAACCCCAACCAGAAAATGAGTTTCATGGTATTATCTCAACACCTGAATATTTCCCATGTGTTTTGGTGGAACAAGATATTGTATTAGGTGAAGAAAGGCTCAGAGATTATGCACATCTGCCTCTTATTAATTTCTGTATTCAATTATACAAAATTTTACTCTATTGTTTAGTGGTTACCCATTACTGGCTCTAAAGGTTGTGGTTATGGGGACGAGCTCCCACTGCTGCACAAATGCTCTTCATGGCGTACATCTCAAACAACCTCTGACAACCTCCAACTCCTGGCCTTCACATGTGGCATAGTTCTTCTGCCCAGCGGAGCTGTTCTCACCGACAGGAAAATGGGCAAAGGTGGGCCACTGGTGCCTTTAAATCAGCTGCTCCAGACAGATGGGGTTCATTAACCACAGATGATAACTCATGTAGGAGAAGGAAAAACTCCAATTTCAAACCTCCGCTGCCTTGTGGCTATACCTGCTCATGGGAAAGGCTTTGAAAGTAAACTGAGGAAAAATCCAGTCCTGAAGGCAGCTGACTGCTGTACCCAGCACCAGCAGGGCAATTCCTGCGATGCTGCTGGCACCAAACTATTGACTTACATCATTCCTTTGGACCTGTCATTAGCAATGGAGTGGGGGGGGGGGGGGGGGGAAGAGCCCCACTGCATGGGCAACAGACAGATCTCCAGATCAAATGCCCTGCCTTGTATATTACATATAAATGTCTTTAAAAGAGATAGATTCTGGGGGTTTAGTGGAATTCACTGCACAAACAAACACTTCACAAAAGAGTCTCATTTAAAATGCAAGAGCTTTGCTGAAAGCCAGAATTCCAGGCTCCGAGTGCCTTAGCAAAAACAGTGAAACTACTTGGAAGAAATTTTCAAAGGTAGGTGCAAATGAATCAAAGTCTAGGCTCAAAGGCTGATAAGATCTTTCAAAGATTGGGTTTGGAGCCCTGCAAAGAGTTCTGGTTTTGCAAAGAGAGAGAGAGAGAGAGAGAGAGAGAGAAACAACAAACAGGATTTCTCTTGGAGAGAGAGACAGTTCTGCAGTGGCTTTTGGAGGCTGCAACATAGCAAGCTGGCAGCTTGTTGTTGAAACCCCATTTTGAAGAGAGGTTGTGAGTTCTGAGTTCAGCCTGTTGAAAATCCTTGTAGTCCTTAGAAGAGGAAATGGCTGGCTAGAGGGTTTCTCTTGAAATAAGGGAAACAAGAAGAACTCTGTGTTGACCTGGAAAAAGAGGTTATCATTTGGAAAACCCATGATGGGGCAAGTTTCTTCAGCAAGACACTAAAGTGGCTGATCGGAAGGAATCAGTTTGTGTGTGTCCAACAAGCAACAAATCTCTCTGAAACCAACAAGATTCTTCCTGAGCGGTAACCATTTACCTTTAAGCACCAAAGCCTGGTGAAATTCATAAATGTTAAATTCTGTGCACAGTGTAAGAATTGCCTGATTCCGGTGAACTTGGAGGAGTGAGAAGTGAGATTGGACTGTGAATCAGAGAACTTTCACTTGCTTAGAATTAGAAGGGGGATTAAGTTATGTTAAGTTAATAGTGATATGTTAAAGTTACAGGTGCTTAGAATTAGAAGGGGGATTAAGTTAAGTTAATAGTGATATGTTAAAGTTACACGTGCTTAGAATTAGAAGGGGGATTAAGTTATGTTAATAGTGATATGTTAAAGTTACAGGTGCTTAGAATTAGAAGGGGGATTAAGTTAAGTTAATAGTGATATGTTAAAGTTACACGTGCTTAGAATTAGAAGGGGGATTAAGTTATGTTAAAAGTGATATGTTAAAGTTACACATGCTTAGAATTAGAAGGGGGATTAAGTTAAGTTAATAGTGATATGTTAAAGTTACACGTGCTTAGAATTAAAAGGGGGATTGAGTCATGTTAAGTTAATAGTGATGTTAAAGTTTGATCTTGTTTTTAGTTTAAAGAAAATTAAAATATTTAAGAAACCATTGGTCTTGGTGAATTTCTATTGCTGCTGGGTTTTGGGGTCCTTAGCCTTGTAAAAATGGTGACCAGTGAGTATCCTTTCCAAGAAATCCCATCCCCCAATCATGGTCCATCACCTTCTATGTCACATGTCAAGTGATTCACATGCTCCTTTGGACACTTAGATCCCATCAGCAACTTTGTGTCACAAGCATTTATGTGCAAAAACAATCCTCTATCTCCGACTGCCAAACTAATTATGAATCCAGTTGGAAAACTTGCCCTGGTTTCCAAGGGCCCTAACCTTTAGAACATCGAATCATCAAATGCCTTTCCAAAATCCATGCATCTCATATTTACTGCCCTGCCCTCATCAATACATTGCATTAGCTGTTCAAATAAATATTTCTTGATCTCAGCTCGGGACTATGGGAACAAGCAGGTTTCAAGCAGATAAATCGCCAGCAGGATAAGAGAATACTAATTTGCCAATTAGCTCCAGCCAATAAAAAGAAGGGAAGCACAAGCAGAGCACCCAGTGTTAGTAGCTCGTGGTAGGAGTGGGAATCTCAGATCAAGTTCATGCCATTCTCAGGAGGGAGAATGAATAGCCAGGGGTCATGGTCCATGTAGGGACCAATGACAGGGGTAGAAGGGTGATGAGGTCCTGCAGGGAGAGTTCAAGGAGTTAGATGTTAAGCTGAAGGACAGGACCTCCAGGGTTGTGACCTTAACATTGTTACCTGTGCCATGTGCTAGTGAGGTTAGCAATAGGAGGATTGTTCAGCTTAATTAGTGGCAAAAGAAATGGTACAGAAGGTTTCTGGATCACTGGTCTTTCTTCCAGGAAAGGATGGACCTGTTCCGATGGGATAGTTTATATCCAAATTGGAGGGGGACTATTATCCTTGTGGGAAGGTTTGCTAGTGCTGCTCGGGGCGGGGGAGTGTTTAAACTAGATTTGCAAAGGGATGGGAACCAGTGCCACAGCAGATGGGGTGGGGGTAGAGAACAGGATGGTGAACATCGTATGTAATGTCAGAAGTCAAAGGCTATAATTTCCTCAAGTGCATCTATTTCAATGCAAGTAGTATTGTAGGAAAGTCAGATAACCTTAGTGTGGATTCGCACATGGAATTATGACATTGTGGCCATTAGTGAAATTAGGTTGTAGGAGGAGCAGGATTGGCAGCTCAATGTTCTGGGCTTCCATTGTTTCAGACGCAATAGAGCAGGAGGGATGAAAGAGGAGGAGTGGCATTGCTCGTCGGGGAAAATATCACAGATGTGCTCCATCAGGACAGAGGGCTCGTCTACCAAGGCTAGATGGGTGGAGCGGAGGAATGGGAAAGGTATGGCCACACTCATGGGGTCATATTATAGATTGTCCAATAGTCAACGAGAATTCGAGGAGCAAATTTGTAGAGATAGCAGACAAAATTGTGATAGTATGGGATTTTAACTTTCCACATATTGACTGGAACTCCCATTCTGTAAAAGGGCTAGATGGCTTGGAATTTGGCAAATGTGTTCAGGAAAATTTTCTAAATCAATATATAGAGGTACCAACAAGAGAATGCAATACTGGATATCCTATTTGGGAACGAGACAGGACAGATGTGTGTGGAGGGGAATATTTTAGGTCCAGTGACCATAATGCCATTTATTTCAAGTTAATTATGGAGAACAAGAAGTCTGGGCCTCAGGTTGAGAACCTAAATTAGCGATAGGCCAATTTTGAGGAAATGAGAAAAGATTTAGAAAGCGTGGATTGGAATAAGTTGTTTTCAGGCAAGGATATGTGTGGTAAATGGAGGACCTTCAAAAGGTAAAATTTTGAGAGTGCAGAGTTTGCATGTTCCTGTCAAGATTAAAGGTAAGCAGTCATAAGGAACCTTGGTTTTCAAGAGATATTGACATCTGATTTTGAAGAAGAGAAAGGCATTTAGCAGGTATAGGCAACACTGAGCCAATCAGATACTTAAGTATAAAAATGCAACAAAAATCTCAAGAAAATAAAAATCAGGAAGGCTAAAAGACAAGTTGCTTTGGAAAACAATGTAAAGGAAAATCCTAAGGGTTTCTATAGATACATTAAGAGAAAAAGGATAGCAAGGGACAAAATTAGACACCTTGAAGATTAGAGTGGTCAGCTACTTATGGAGCCAGTAAAGATGGGTGAAATCTTAAATGGATTTTTCGCATCAGTATTTACTCAGGAAACTAGCACAGAATCTAGGGAAGCAAGGAAAACCAGCTGTGAGGTCAGATTAAATAATATGAGGTTCTTGCTGGTCTTAAAGCAAATAAGGGTGGATAAATCCTTAGGCCTGACGAAATATTCCCTCAGTCCTCAAGAAAGGCTAGTGTAGAAATTGCAGGGGTTCTGACAAAAATATTTAAAATGTCCTTAGCCACAAGTGTGGTGCCAGAATACTGGAGGGTAGTTCGCGTTGTTCCACTTTTTAAAGTAAGCATCTCAAAGTAACCCCCGAAATTAGAGGCCAGTAGTAGGTAAGTTATTGGAAGGTGTTCAAAGAGATTGGATATACAAGTATTTGGATAGTCAAGGGCAGATTAGGGATAATCACCATGGCTTTGTGCATGGTAGATCATGTTTAATCAATCAGAATTTTTCCAAGGTGGTTACCAGGAATGTTGATGAAGGAAAGGTTGTGGATGTTGTCTATATGAACTTTAGTAAGGCCTTTGACAAGATCCCACACAGGAGGTTAGCCAGAAAGGTTTGGATGCTCAGTATTCATGGTGAAGTAGTAAATTGGATTAGACGTTGGCTATACGGGAGAAGCCAAAGAGTAGTAGTGGATGATTTCTTCTCAGACTGGAGGCCTGTGTCTAATGGTGAGCCTCAGGGATTGGTGCTGGGACCATCAATTGTCATCTATATCAATAATCTGGATGATGATGTAGTAAATTGGATCAGCTAGTTTACAGGTGACACAAAGATCAGAGGCATTTGTGAACAGTGGGGAAGGCTTTCAAAGCTTGCAGAAGGATGTGGACCAACTGGAAAAATGGGGTAAAAACTGGCAGATGGAATTTATTGCAGACAAGTGTGAGGTGGCAAGGAGCTGCATCAAGTGCCAGGCCTCCAAGGTCCACCGGCATACACAGGCCCCGATCCAGCGGTTCGACCTAGCAGTGCGGAGGTTCCAGTACATCCATGCCGACATTGTAGACCCCCTGCCAGTGTCCAGGGAGGCACACTACCTGCTCATAGTCATCAACCGCACCACGAGATGGCCGGAAGCCATTCCCATCAGAGAGGCCTCTGTAGAGGTGCACCAGGACTTCAGTCAGCCACTGGATAACCAGATTCAGAGTCTCGGCTCATATCATAAGTGACAGAGGTGCCAAGTTCACCTCCACACTCTGGTTGCAATTGGCGAGCCTTCTGGGTGTTAAATTCCACCACACCACAGCCTACCACACACAGGTAAATGGTCTGGTGGAGAGATTCCATCGCCACCTGAAATCAGCTCTCATAGCTCGCCTCACAGGCCCCGGTTGAGCGAACGAACTGCCTTGGGTCCTTCTTGGCATCAGAACAGCTCACAAGGAGGACCTACAGGCATCTTCTGCAGAGCTGGTGTACGGTGTGCCTCTCTCATTGCCCGGGGAGTTTTTCAGCCCGGATCACAGCACCATGTCCGAGCACACAAAACTTTTGGCGGACCTCCGTAGCAAACTCTCCTCGCTAGCCCCCCCACGCATCACGGCACTCATTCAACCCATCTTCCCAAGAAGCTGGACACAGCGAAGTTAGTGTTTGTTCAGCACGGATCACACACAGCACCGTTCCAGCACCCATACGAGGGCCCGTACAAGGTCCTCCAGCGGTCTGGCAAGACTTTTAATTTGGACATGGGGGGGGGGGAAAGCAAACTTTTCACTGTACACCACCTTAAGGTGGCACACTTGGACCTATCATGGCCGGTGCAAATGGTCATGCCCAAATGCCGGGGCCGCCTGCTCAAGCAGCAGGATGTGTAGCCGGATCAGGGGGGGTTTTGTGTGGCAGTGCACTCTCTTGTGGAGAATCGGCCCCGCTTGTTACGCCACGTGGCAGGGCAGCCATGAGAAGATGGCACCGTCGGGAGTTTCCCCTCCATCGTGCGCCTGGGGCAGCAGTTATGACATCATCACGCACGCGATGACTGAGCTCACACTGCTCTTAAAGGGGCAAGCACTGGATTTGAATTAAACAGTCGTTAACGACATCCAATGTGGTGGCTGTGTGTTTCTTAGCGGTAGCTCACGCTACAGGGGTAACATTAGGGGGATCGTCTTCACACAGAGAGTGGTGGGAATGTGGAAAGAGCTGCCAGCTGAAGTACTGAATGCAGGTTCCATTTTAACATTTAAGAATTTGGACAGGTACATGGATGGGAGGGGTATGGATGACTTAGAGCTGGTGCAGATCAGAGGGACAAGGCAGAAAAATAATTCTGCAGTCTAGAAGGGCCTGTTTCTGCACTGTAATTATAATATGGTTCTAATTCAATCAAATTTCTCAGACAGAACCTACACTTGACAAAGTCACCCTGGTAGTCTCTGATTCATTGATGCTTTACCAAGTAATCATTAATCTTTTCCCTCAGGATTTGTCCAGTACCTTTTCTCCTACTGATGTTAGCAATCACAGATCTCCAGTAATCAGCTATTCTCATCTGCCACGGGGAGGGGGGGGGGGGGGAAGTCAGGGTTGTATGTGATGTTATGCATGTCCTCTGAAAATAAAACTGAATTTTGAAAAGGGGGTCCATGCTTTCTGGCCTTATCACTAGTATCCAGCAATCTCTTCGCTCGTCTCCTGCTGCAACTTAGAATAAAATTCCCAAGGCTGGATGGGATTTATCCACCTTCAAGCCAGGCAAGACATCATACATCTCCTTTTCACTTAACAAGACCAACACTAGAATTTCACCAATGCCTTTCACCCTGTGCTAGATTAAGGTATTACAGGGCTTGTAGCATTTATTTTAAAGGGGCCCTAAATTGTGCTGGCTGGTGCATGGGTGGTTTGTACCCCCCCCCACCCTGAGTTTCTGATGCTGACCCTACATGTCTGTTTTGGTAAGTTTGAAATAGTCTTAATTCTTCTCAAAATTATGCTAGCTTTCTCAGATCACTATATATTCAGTGCAAGCATTGAAATTGTGCTCCCCTGTAAACTTACACATTTTGCACTTGCACTGAAATTACGCACACTTCTATTCCCTTCCACTTCCCCTCCCAAGTTAAAACATACTTACACATTTTGTTAAAAAACTTGCAGCGGCAGCTGGCTCAATGTGGGAGACATGGCCGTCTTCGTTACCCATAATCCCTCACACAGCTGGAACCACTCTGTTTCCCTGGCACTAGCAGAGCGGTTCCAGCTGCATGGGGAATTATGGGTAATGAAGACAGCTATGTCTCTCGCATTGAGCTATCGCCATGAGCTGTTGGGATGGTCCCAAAGTTCCCAAAGGAACCGCGCTCCATTGAACTCCAGCAGCACCCATGCTACCACGTCAGGAGTTAGATTTGGTGAGGGGGCAGCCAGGGCTAGGAGTGAGGCAATCGGGCAAGGCCAGTGATTTTTTTTGTGGCCGCTCTTAGACTTCTCAATTTCTTTTTAAGCACCTCCCTACACGTGTTTTTGTCAGGCCTCCCAACCATCAGATCCCTATACCTAGCATACATTTTAATTTGTCTCCTTATCCAACCATCAATACCCCGGAATATCCAGAGTTCTCTATACTCATTGCCTCTGGCTTTTAATTTTATAAAAACCTAAAGATAGTGGTCAAAATGTACATTATATTGACCAAACAATCTAAACTCACTTGGGATTTCTCAAGTAAAATGAAAAGTAAAGCTTGAAATCTGAAACAGATACAGAAAAAGCATGAAACACACAAACTATATTCCTCAACTGCAACCTGCATCTTGTTAGCTCATTTTTATTTTGTTTAATACAAAGCATATTGAGGTACTTCACTAAATTATTACAATTGCAGTTTCCTCAACATTCCAACACAAGTCCAAATGCTTAATAAACCACCTTTTTCAAAATCTCTTTTAAAAAATTATACATTTATCATAGATCTGCCCCCTCTCAGATTCATCTATTTGACTTTAGACCATACATGCTTGAGTTTGCACAAGTTGTTTGTTACAGTTCCCCTTGTGCACATTTCATATTCAATTTACCTACCACTCCCTCAGCCAGACATCTAAATGATTCTCAACCACAGCTGTATGTTCAATGCAAGATTTTTTTTATTAATTTGTTTTGAGTGATTACATATATTTTGTAATTGTGAACATCAACCCCACAACTAAAAAAATATCATAATTAATAATTGATCTGCAGTCTCCATAATTAACTACTTTATTCAAGCAACAGGTACTTAGCAGCCACTGTCTTTTGCCTGAGAGACAGTATCTTGGGACTTTCTACAGAAGTCTACAAATTTTCTATCAATGCCATTCAACAACATTACTTTATGGTTAAGATAGTATTTGGAGGTTTAAGAACCTGACTGGTTGCATCACTGTCTGTTATGGAGGTGCCAATGCACAGGACAGGAAAAGGCTACAGAGCGTTGTGCACTCGGCCAGAGCTGCCATGGGTATTAGTCTTCATTAAGGACATCTACAAGAGGTGGTGCCTTAAGAAAGCAGCTACTATCCTCAAGGACCTTCACCACCCAGGCCATGCTCTCTTCAAGCTACTATCGTCAAGGTGATGGTGCAGGAGCCTGAAGACGAACACTCAACTTTACAAAACAGCATCTTCCCCATCAGATTTCTGAAATCATAGACTCTACCTCACTTTTTTTTCCTTTTCATTTGCACCTATTAAATAGTACTGTATTTATAGAATTTTTTTATTTTTTAAAAAGACATATAGCATGGTAAAAGACCATTTCAGCCTATGGCCCGTGCCACCCAATTGACCTACAACCCTGGTACATTTTGAACTGTGGGAGGAAATCAGAGCATCTGGATGAAACCACGCAGACACAGAGAACATACAAATTCCTTACAGACAGCACTGGATTTATAACAGCAGTGCGCTAACCACTATACTAACCATGCCATCCCTTTGTAATTTATAGCTATCTTTGCACCTGTAATTTGTAACAAAGCTGCTGCAAAACAACGAATTTCATGACTGTGGTGAGAATGTATATACTGTTCTGTGTATAAGTGGCTGGCCCACCCACTGATCTCCTATAACCCCTCCCTGTGACCTGGCCATAAAGATCGACCTCCCTATCCCCTTTCATTCATTCGAGCACATGGAGTTGGGCCAGCTGAAATTTAATGTCTATCGTTCCTCACTCAGTCTTTGGAGTCATAGATAGAGCGTATCAATTTAATACACATTAATTTTCCACATGGGATGGACAAGCTGCTGAAATCCAACAGGCTAGAAATCAATCCAGACATCTGGAGCTGCTGAACGGTACAAGCAGTGGATCTCCAACTTCTTCAAAGTCGCAGTGGGCCTGGTGGACTCTGACGAGAAGAAACTCGAAGTCCTGCAAGCTAGAGTGGGCCACCGAACATAATGGAACTGCATGACCTACCCAGAGGCCATGGCTGAACTTCGCAATCTCTACCGACCCAGGGTGAATGAAGTATACTCACAGTAATGGCTGGTCTCAAGGACACAGCAACCCAGTGAGTCCATGGATGAGTTCCTCCGAGCGCAGTACGACCTGGAGAGTGACTGATGGGGCATTGCTACAGCCCCCATGCCCATAGCCCAGTGTATGGATGAGATAGTCTGAGATACCTGCATGGCTGGAGTGAGGTCTAACAACATTTGTCAGTGAGTGCTCGAGGAGGAAAAGCTGCCCCCTGCAGAGAGCCTTCCAGCTTGCCAGGACCTTCGACTTGGCCTAACGCAATGCCGACTAGATCGCCGGCAAGAACGGGGCCTCCACATGTGGAATGCTGGCACCGCCATGTTGGGACCTGGTATCACAGACTGCCTCCGCGATAGCGAGCCACAACCCCATCACCATCAGACAGCAGAAGCACCCCTGACGACTCTGCCCGGCTAGGAGGCAATCTGTTCTAGATAAGGGTAGAAGGGACATTAACAGTGTGTCTGCAAGTCCAATCCCTCTCAAGCAAGCAGCGTCTGTCTGGCCCAGAACGGCTCAACCATGTGTGCAACTCGGGAGTTGCCATCTTACCTAGCTTCTCCTCCACTCTCCTGAATGATGTCACCTCTGCCTTCCACTACCTGGATGATGTCACTTCCTCCTTCCACCGATGCGACAGCATGGTCAACATGGAGGCTGCCATCTTAATGGTCAGGCCTCCCCTCCAATACTCCCCTCTCTCCCCCTCACTGTCAGACCCACAAGCAGCACCATCTCCATCACCACAAAGGACCAATCCGCTGAGATTCAGGGGTACTGAGTACCGTCATTAACAGTGGGGGGGATGAATGTTATGATAACTTTCATTTGCTTGTAATGTCACAGCTCTTATACTCCTGGGTCTCGACTTCCAGAGCCAGTTTAGGAGTGTGACGATAGCGTTTGGAGAACCACAACCACCCATAACAGTACATAACCCCCAACTCACAGCCCTCTCCCCCCAGTAGCCATCCCCTGCCTGCGGCCTCTCCACCCTCCGCGTATCCCCTCCATCATTATTTGAGAACCTGACCCTGGGCTGCAGGCCCATCGCGATAAAAAGCAGGCACTACAGCACCAAGGACAGGGCATTTATAAAGTCAGAGGTGCTGCGACTCCTGGCGGAGAGGATCATAGTTCCCAGTTCGAACCCGTGGCAAGCCCAAATCATAGTGGTCAGGGGTGGGAGCAAACCCCATATGGTGATTGAGTACAGCCAGATGGTCAACCACTTCACTCAGCTAAATACTTACCACCCGCCCCCCTCCCCTGAATAGCTGATATGGTCAATAAAACAGCCCAGTACAAAGTGGACTCTATGATTGACCTGAAGTTGCCGTACCACCAACTCTCCCTTTGCCAGAGAGATTGCAAATATACACCTTTGAAGCAGATGGCAAGCTTTATCACTTCCTCAGGGTGTCTTTTGGAGTCACCAACGGGGTCTCAGTGTTCCAAAGGGAGATAGATCGGATGGTAGACAGGCATAAACTGACAGTGACATTCACCTACCTTGACAATGTCACCATCTGCGGCCATGACCAGCAGGACCACGACGCAAACCTGGTGAAATTTCTCCGCACAGCCAAGTTCCTTAATTTGACTTATATGGAGAAGTGTATGCTTAGTACCACTCGCTTGGCCCTCCTTGGATGCCTTGTGGTGCATGGTGCCATTGCCCCTGACCGCATACATCCCCTTATGGAGTTCCCAATACCACACAACCTCAAGGTGCTGAAACTGCCTGCAGCAGTACCTGTTGGCTAGAGGCATAGCCACTAGTAGGACCACAAACTATAACCCCAGGGAAATGGCCAGATGGAGCAAGAAAATGCCACCATTTGGAAGGCAATCCTCCAGGCCCTCAAGTTAAAAGGCCTAGTGGTGACTCACTGGCAGGAAGTCCTGCCAGAGGCACCCCACACCATCCGATCTCTCCTATGCACTGCTACAAATATGACCCCCACTTGAATACATGTTTTCCTTCCCCAGGAGGTCAGCGACTGGAACCACTCTGCCGCACTGGCTTTCATCTCCAGGACCAGTCCTGCTGAGGAAGCACGCGAGGGGCCACAAGGTGGAAAAGGTGCAGCTCCTGCACGCAAATCCACAATATGCTTACGTGCAGTACCCCGACAGCCATAAGGACCGCTCCCCTGGGCACCCATAGCACAGCCAAACTGACCACGACTGTCCCCACAGACAACCAAACCCCACCCCCTATGGCGACAGCCTTGCCCCCCGCCCTGCCTCAAGACACCCGAGCAGCAACAGAGCCAACCAGTGCACCGCTGGAGGAGCTGCACAGGTTACAGAGGCAGGGGAAGCCACCTGATTGGCTGAACTTAAGGACTGGGTCTTTTTTTTTCAGAAAAAAGAGGGAGTGAATGTGGTGATATGCATACACTGTTCTGTGTATAAGTGGCTGCCCCACCCACTGATGACTCTATAACCTGTAACCCCTCCCCTGTGACCTGACCATAAAGGTCAGCCTCCTTGACCCCTTCCATTCATTCGAGCATATGGAGTTGGGCCAGCTGAAATCTAATGTGTATGAAAGCTGATCATTCCTCACTCAGTGGAGTGACTATGAATTCTGATTGCTATTGTATTAAAATGTTCTTAAAACTAAAGGTGCTAGACTTTAGTGTATGTGTGTGTGTATATATATATATATATATATATTTTTTTTTTTTTTTTTAAATCACAAGTTGCACTGCTCCTAATGCTGATAAACACAATCTGCTGGTGCATGCATGCAAAGTCCAATGAGCCATTCCTATTCGACTGGAGATAAACAAGGTTAGTAACACAAAGATTCCAAGATACAACATCTGATAACAGAAACTTGACGTATTCACGAATCCTCAGCAGGCCCATCATCTACCTTGTAACCATGCTCTGGAATTCACTCCCTAAACCAGCACCTCCATTGCTTTTTTTTTTAAAAAAAAACTCCTTAAAATCTACCAGTCCAAGTTTTGGCTCACAATTGAGGCATTTCTTGAATTATAACTATAAATCTTTTTACCTGATTAGATCCAACAGTCCATGATATCTGTGGCAAGATCTGAACAGAATGATAACTTTGCATCACCATGAAATTCTTCAATTTGGAAATTTACCACCAGAAACTATGGTTGCAAACTTGCACTAAAACTCCTCAATTACAAGGATTTGTTACGGCAAAAGGATAGCAGCATGAGTGATATCACACATAGCAACACGTACCTTTGATGCGGTGTCAAAGATTTGAATCCATGTGCAAGGAAGGGCACTTATTTTGTGAAAGTATGTCTGGTCTAATACTAAAGGAATTTTCATTCCAATGAAACTAGTGGTCTTTCTTTGGCTTGGCTTCGCAGACGAAGATTGATGGAGGGGTATGTCCACGACTGCTGCAGGATCGTTGGTGACTGACAAGTCCGATGCGGGACAGGCAGGCACGGTTGCAGCGGTTGCAAGGGAAAATTGGTTGGTTGGGTGTTGGGTTTTTCCTCTGTCTTTTGTCAGTGAGGTGGGCTCTGTGATCTAGTGGTACACTGGAATAAAAGGTTTTCACCAGCCCACTAAGCAATGAATTTAAAAATAAATGAATATTGGTGGGAGAAATATGATCCAGTACTTAATCTGAGAGTAACTTTCAAATTTTAAGCAGTATAGACATCTCCTCATAACTATCAAAGCAGCATGACAGTTTGTGTCTGAATTGTTTAGACCACAAATGAAATCAGCTGCAATTTACAAGTATCAAATATAATTTCAATTGATTCTGACGAATGTTTTTTTAAAAGAAAAACACAGAACTCTTTACCATAAAATTGTTTTTTTTCTCTCTTCAGGAAATCTGATAAATCAAATTATCTTGAAATACATGGATAATTCTTTCCATGACTCCAAAGTTGGTTATTCCCCAAGGTACCACTTGAAAGCCCTTAGGCAGGAGAACAGCTTCCAATCTCAGGTGTCCTGGATGGAGTAGGAAATCACTATATAATGCAGGAATGTTAGCGTTTTAAGTCCATTTCTTTGTTGATACCAGTAACATCAAAACCTGGGAAAAGCCTATTCCCCCAAAAGATCTAAACAAAATCCTCACTCTGCTTTTCCCATCTTGCGCTGAAGGATAAACAACAATGTTCTGAATGAAGTGAAGTGCATTTCATTCAGTGAGATGAAATGGCTTCAGTGTGGATGCCCTCAAAAGATTTTGTTATTATTTTCACCTCCATGTTTTTAAGTAGCTGATAGTGGAAAACTTTTCACATTTTTGTGCATTTATCTCCTGTCCTGTTGGCTCAAGTTAATCATTCAGATTTGAGTCTATCTGGGATAAATCTCTGAATCAATTTGCAGTACAGGCATTCCCCAGGTTAAAAGCAAGTCCTGTTACCTAGGTCTGCCTTTAATTCAAATTTGTATTCAAGTCAGAACAGGTACATATGGGGTCATTATTTAGCATCAGTTAGTCTGTTCATCTCAATATATAGTATATGTTAATATGTATATTAAAACACTTCCCAATGCACTAAAACATCTCAAACATAATATATAATAAAGCAAGTAATCATACAATACTGCACACAATAAAACTACATACCATGATTAAAAGTTAGCACTGAAGAGAAGGAGAGATGGCTACAGTACAGCTACTTTCAATTTTAAATTTGCGCCTGGCTCCTTAGCTCCCCCCCCCCCCACCCCGCCCCACCCGGTGGCACACACACTTTAAGGCAGGGCTGCCATTTTTTGGGGCTGAGTGGCGGGCCCCACAACGAACTGTGATAGTTCCAGAGTCGCCGTGATGGCGCACCCCGCTTCTTCTCCTCCCTCCCCTTCACTGAGCTGCTCGTCCCCTCGTCCACCCACTTGCTTTACACATGCCGCATAGGCTAGCAGAAAATGCACATCACCGGCCACCCGACAATCAATCTTTCTCCAGCTTCTGACTCCTGCTTCTACTCCAATGAGGGAAGCCAAGCACCACTGAAGTGAGTAATATATCTGTATTACTCCAAATACTATAGAAATGTTGCACTATCGTAATATACGATATCACCAACAATGAGCCTATGGAAAGCAAGCTCTACTCGAGCCAGAAGAGAATGCCATTCTCCTTCTGGTCAGCTTTTCAGTTCGCAACTACAAGTTGTTCATAAATCAGACTTTTTTCAACCCTGATTTATTTGTTTACCCTGAAGTGTTTTATCTGGTCTACAAGTGCTAGTAGCAGTGACAAGAGAATTCTCTTTAAAATTAAAATAAACTTTTTATGCAATTTGCCAAATATCCAAAATGATAAAAGTTTTGGAAAAAGCTGCAAAAATGTTGTGTTTTCCCAAAAGAATTAGTAATGAAAAGAGCTGTCGATTGTAATTTCAAATTTGCATCATTTTAATAGAGCACTTCAATGTATTAACCATACTACAATTTAAAAAAAAACAATTACTCAGATCATCAGGCCAACTTTGGGTGTTTACCCAGATTATTTAATGCTGATGACATTTGTCAAAACTAGCAGCCTGGGACAAGCAACCAAGAAATTGAATGAAGTGGTACCTCTTGCTCATGTGTACTGAACTCCGACCTCCAATACGAGTATCCAAGGATCCCAAGCAGGTAGTTAGTGGTCTCTCAATCCTCTACTTTGCACAGAACCCAAATTATGACTTCATGAAGCCAGAGAAAAAGCAGCCAACCAATCACTGCACAGGTACACAAGTGTTCTCTTCCTCCTGATTTAAGAGTGAGGTGAAGCTGGAATCAGCAGAAAGGATCAAGAGGGAGGGCCACAACATGACTGTCACCAGCCACCATACTGTCAGAAATTATGACAAATTTCAGAGATTGCAGACAGAACAACTTTTTGTTGCCACAGGTATCCTGTTTTCCTGCTGCTTTGTTCAGAGCATTCACCAGGTTGTTACAACATCCACCCATCATTTCCCCCGCCACCAGCACTTTCAACATTGCAACTGAATTTTAAAGTATTTGAGACAGCATTCAAACAACAGCAAAACATCTGACTACATGGCCTAGCCTTGTTAACTGGACATATTCTGGTGTTTTACAACCAGCATATATGACGTCTCAAAGACTCTTATCCAAACAAAAATATTTTTATTGTGCAAGTATATCAAGTGAATGTCATCAAGCTTTTTGATAAAGGACCCCAGAACTGCCAATGTGAGAACAAAGAAAACTGGAATCATGCAAGAGGACAGTATTCGAAGAATACAGCAACCGAAAAGCTGTAAAACTGGAAAAGGTCAAAGACAAGCCCATGAAGGGATGTGAATCACAAGGCAAAAGAAGATACCAAGCCAATTTATTTTCCAATAGACCATCCAAAATTATTGGGATCATAGTCTAATAATACTTAAAAGTATTATTTTTTTATAAATACTACAACGGTCTTGTAATAATACTAATCCACATGGGGGAAGAGGTTCATAAAAGTATGTACTAATGAATAAAGAAAGTTTAATCCAACACAAAAAAAATAGGAATAAAATTAAATATGTATTATAGCCAAAAAGGTCGCTCCAGTTCTGTAGCTCGGATGGTAAATAATTGGGGAACAAATAGAATATTTAATCAGAGTCAAACTGATGAAACTAATTAATATTGAACAGAAAGGCAGCAATGGGCAGCTTCTGACAAATATCACATTTTGATAAGTGCCTTGGCAGTTTGCAACTAATTCATGTCAGTACTATGAACATTGGGAATCCTTGCACACAATTACCCAAGGTGTAACAGTTCAATATTTCCAGGCTATGAAACAATGATTACAATGTTGATCCAGTGATTCACTTTGTAAGGGATTGTGTTTCTGTATGAAAGCTCAGTTGGGGTGCTGCCACACTCATGAACCCTTCTGACCTTTTCAAAGTTTGAAATTACTTTGCTGGGTTCCAAATTTAAAAGCACACAATTATGGCCAAGCAAGGTTCACCTTGTTGAGTGGGAGAGGAAAAATTCCAAACAATAATTCCAATAATCCAGCACCAGCCTCCAACTGTGCATTTTAGCGCCTCACAGTTCGGCGGGCAGCAACCTCCTTTGAAAAAGACTGCAGAGCCCACCTCACTGACAAAAGACAGAGGAAAAACCCAACACCCAACCCACCAATTTTCCCTTGCAACCGCTGCAACCGTGCCTGCCTGTCCCGCATCGGACTTGTCAGTCACCAACGATCTTGAAGCAGTCGTGGACATACCCTTCCATCAATCTTCGTCCGCGAAGCCAAGCCAAAGAGAAGAGAGCACCCGGAGGACTTTAGTCGTGCCAGACTAGCAGATTTCCCAGAATATCAGATGTGACTCAGACGCGACACATTTTCCAGTAAACTCAGTACAAGTCTGCAAGCACTCTGGGAACCTACCTCTGGCTTCAAATCCTCCCACCTTCTTGTGTCTCACACCACATCCCCAGGTCTGACTATATTTGACCTCTCATTCCACATAAACTCTGGACCCTTGGCTCACATTCCAGATTAATGAGCAAGCCTGATGCCAGGCTTCAGGATTTCTTAAATGATCAGGTGTGAAATTAGCAGTTTTATTGCATCCTGAGATATTAGAGTGCAGCTTTTAGCCTCACTCCTGCATAGCAACTCTCAACATAATGTAATATGGTCAATGAACTCAGTATTCTCTGTGTAAGCAACAAGACAGAGTTGTTTGCCCATGTGGAAGGGGAAAGTTTCAAAAGGAACTTATTTACTTACTTATTATCAATTATAGACAGTCAATGCATGGAAAAACAGCCAAAATTCAAAATATGCATGGATTCAGGTGTCAACAAGATAATGCAGGCAGTGCTAATGCCTCACATGATTGACCACCTGGTCTCTAGGGTTGTCTGTGCAGGGCTTTCACATTCTCCGTGACCTCAAGTTTCCTTCTGGTTGCTCCACTTCCTCCCACTGCCCAAAGACGTGCGGGCAGAAGGTTAGATGATTACCTCCTAGTGTAGGTGGGTGGCAGGCAAATCAGGTTGGAGTTCATGGTCAAGTGACGAGGAACAGGTTACAGGAAAATAAATGGGCGGCAGGAATTGTTCCAAGGGCTGGTGTAAATTCAAAGAGCTGAATGGCCTCCTAGGTTTTATGGAAGTCGAACAGAAAATATTTAAAGCTATCTTTTTGATTCTTTACTATGTACATTTGCACACAATTTTATTATCCAAATATTTGATAAAATCTACATAAAATTTCCATCACTTTCCTAGTGCAGGAGTGAGTGTATTTTCAGGCTAAGTCACACTATATTTCCATCATCAGCCCACTCCCCATCCCTTCCCACGCGCCATCAGAACAATTCTTACCTGTTTCTACAGAATCTGTCTCAATCTCCTGCTCCTCCGCAACATCTTGCATCAAACAAGTTTCATCATCATAGACCAGTATCTGCGCTGCATAACCCTGGTCGAATCTGGCACTGGGAACTGGCTCTACAATCACTGCAGGGAACGCTGGACCACCTTCTGCATCCTGCAGGGCAATATAGCACACACATAAGCAGAACTATAAAAAAGGCAGCATTAAAATATACTTCTCAGCAATATTTTTGCTACATGATTACAATTGTTTATAGAGTCATTCACCCTATTACATCAGCAATTAAAAACACTGCTAATCTGCGTGCAATGCCAACCCATGCAAATGAGGCATGTCATGAAAATAGTGCAAGTCTCAATTCTTCCTGGCTCTTTGGAATCCGGAAGAGTAACAAATTTAATCTGGGATTCTCCGATACCAGAGATGATTAAGTAAATGAGCTGAATGATCTTTGGTGTCTTTAGTTTTTAGTTAGAATACAAAGTCAGCAAAAAAACTACACCAACAACAAAATATGAAAGAAAGCATCATCTTGCAAAAAAAAAAATCAAAATTAGTTGTGGAAATTGGAACCAAGATAAACTGATTTATGGAAAATCAAATGCATTTAAGGGTCAAGGCATTATTTGGGAAAAAGCCTTATGCTGAAGCAAATAAACAGTATGATCTTATCTACTGTCAAATTGGTTTAAACATTAAACATCTCAAACAAATTTAACAGCTTATAAAATTGTTCCACTTGCATTTAAGAATTTGGAATTGAAGAAAAATCACTGTATCCATACATTTCCAAATAGGTTTTCCTGTATTTATTTTTGCTGCTCGAATGAGAATTTCAACTTCAAATTCCAAATGGAGTTCATCTTCTCTGCAAGTTGATGAGGTAAAATAGGCCTCAACACCTTCAACTATGCAGGCAAATAAATTTGAGTCCTCAATTCTACATACTATCTAAACCCACCAACAAAACCCATGTGGGCACTGGGCACCAAATAAGTCAGAATCGAAGCAGTCTCCCTTGTTTAATGATCAGGCCCTGTACACAAGCTCTACGAACATCATCACTGGCTAACTATTCTCAACTCATCGCATGGTGTCACAAAAGAGTCAACAATTGAAAAGACGAGAAAACAAGATCCAAAAAAGGCAATATCATTCATCACTTACAAAGAAACAGATAAAGTGGCCGCTGCAGCAAATTTTTTTCTCCATCATTGGTTGGGAGTGCAGCCTCAGCAATACAAAAAGCAACATGTTCTCCTGGATTTGCCAGTAATGCAGTTAAATAGTGTGGGCTTTAAAATAATGTCATTTTCTTTGGAAAAACTATTTTCCTGCACAATTAATACCAATTTGTAAATTTGACAATCAAATTGGAAATGGAACCATATTACAAGAAAATCACAAAAAAAAGTTTTTTTTTTAATTAAAAACTTCTGTGGGTTTGCAATACAATTTGATGATTTTGGTACAAATCTTCATAGGCACTGTAGAGGACATGTTCTTGATCTCCCTGCTGCATGCAATTCTTGATTCCCAGCACAATGGGAACAAGTAATAGTGGGTGTGAAGCAGAAACCATTCATTACTCAAATCAATATTCTGCCCCTCCAAATATTCTTCCTTCTCTCAAAGGGAAGCCAGGTAACAGGTTCATCCTGTTGTGGGGCCATAATAGTAAATAAGAAATTTCAGATTTTCCTAGTATTTTCATACATTGTTTAAAAAAAAAAATCAAAATTCTGCAGATCCTGCAAATTCAAAGTAAGAACAGCAAATAATGGGATTACTTAGCAGATCAGGAAGTGTGGGGATTGGCGGGGATAGGGGGAGAAAATAAGGGACAGAGTAACTCTCTCCAGTTACTTAGCTTCCTTGGTGACACATACTTTAATGTTTTACACTAATAATGGATGGACACCAAGCTATCAAATGGCGTGATGAATTTCAAAAGCATAGCTTTATTGTAAATTGAGTTTGACATTAGAACCTCTCATACTGAATCAAGACTACATCAAATCAGTGGACTGATCAGTGAACTGAGCAAATTAATATTCATAAATAAATGGTGAACAATAACTCCCAAATGTAAATCATTTGCATTCCAGTGCATGGGAAAATGATGCAAATCTAATAATATGCATTTGAATTAAACATCACTTAAAAATCTTAAGAACATGATCATAAATGATTTTCCATTAAAATCATCTACAAACTCCATGAAAGATCTGCATTGGGACTTATATATACTGTCTGGCTCTACTATAAACTGTCAACCATGCTTTTTGCTTTAAGAATGGAGACTTTAAAATATAGTAGCATGTATAAACTACTGACCTATCGTGTTTGTGGATACAGGTGAGTGTCTGGACCAAGCTAAATCTGCAATCAAATGTCCAGATTAGTGAAACTTTGGGCATCACGACTGTCCAGTGACATCATGAAAAATTTAATTGCGATTACAGAAATCAAATTTTTGACTGAAAATACCTATTTTGACAAATAAAACCAACAAAAAAAATCCCACAACAGAATCTATAATGAAATCAAGCCCCAAATATTCTGAATAAACACTTAACAACATAGTTTATCAGCTTCTATGACAATGGATCATGGCAAACCATAACTGGAGGCATTAAAATGTAAACATGCAAGAGAGAAGGTTTAGCTATATGATGGCTTCAAGCAGTAATACTTACAATGCTCATTTGATGAAACAATCCAAATTCCTACATGTTTATATGCAGCAAATTCTGTGTTCTGAGATTTAAACCACCCCCCACCACCCCCCCCACCAAGAAAAAAAAGACAACAGACTTAGCCTGAAATAAGTCAGTCAGGCTACTTACCTGCTTCTATTTGCATTCTTTCACAGCAAAACACTGCACTGGTAAAACAAGCATTTCCACATTTCACAAAATGTAAATTTATCAAAATACAAATTCATAAAAATATTAACATCTATTCAGTCACAAGGAACAGAAAAATTACACCTTGCAAAATAGAACTATTGCATTAAGAAAACATTTCAGTAAATGATGTTCGTCTGAAAAAGAAACATCAAAAGTCTGTTTATATTTTAAGCTCCCTCAAGGTACTCCTGAAGTAACAGTTAATGCTGCCTACAAAGAGAAAATTCTAAACACTTCCTTCAATGTTTCTTTAACACTTCATTAGCTGTATACTCATTACCCACAAGTCATCTGTTCAAAGTATCCCAAGAATCATTTCCTTCTAAGATTTATTAAAGTATAATAAAACCGGATTGTTAGATGACAATCATAGAAAGTTGTTCATTATAGAGAAACAAAGCCTGAACCCTTTATCAAAATGAGAAAGGGGGTAATATTACATTTATATAACAGAGAAAAAAATCTGAGGGAGAGGCCAGGGGTGAATGGGTCAGTGTGAGAAGTGAAGAGACGGGTAGAAGAAGAGATTTATTCTCTACACTTACTTGAAATATTTTGTGATCGTATAAGGAACAAAATGTGTACTAGGTGAGTAGCCTTGTATACTGAAACTATAAAGGGCACTCTTTCTCAAAGGAACTGAGAATTAAACGAAAAGGAAGTCATTGGTCAACTCAACTGGAAATGTGGCAAGTTACATTGAAGCTGTGATTGTATACAGTTTTCAAAAGGAAGCAAAACTGGTTGAGATTCAATTCCCAACCCAGGTTTGTCTTGAGAAGGAAAATAATTTGTCCATTTTTATTTCTTGACCACCTGCTTTAACAATGCATTGCTCCAGGTCACATTTCAACATGGCAAGAAGTTCTATATTTTAAGGCAAAAACTTTTTTTTTAAAAAAAGGAAGCCCTTGATCACCAGACTGAAATTTTTTCAACTTGCTTTGTAAGGAGTTATTTTCCAACAAAATTGCATTGTTGCATTATACAGCCTCACAGTAAGAATAGCATTGCTGGAGAATTATTCAAGTGTTACAATTTCAGACAAATAAATATCCCTTGAAGCAAAGCAGCCAAGTTAACATTTTTCAATTGGAATCCAACCATTTCTCTAAGATATTTTTGATGCATACAACACTTCTGTGGAACCTTTCCAATTATTTTGTGAGAGGAGGAGAGTTCTGGCCCTGAAAGATTTAAGCAAGGGAAGGAAATCTCAAGTGTATCTGTATATCATACGTTAATGGGAATACTATTTTGAGCAAGTCCCTCTCTCCTTTATCCCAACTACTGCTGAGTATCTGCCAATTAAATAAAGGCCTTCTACATTTTTGCAAAGCAACAATTTTACTGACCAGGACAGAATAACATGAGCTCAATATTGATTTGAAAATTCAT
Organism: Narcine bancroftii; assembly: GCF_036971445.1. NCBI lineage: Eukaryota > Metazoa > Chordata > Chondrichthyes > Torpediniformes > Narcinidae > Narcine > Narcine bancroftii. The sequence goes on along the minus strand of NC_091471.1, from coordinate 145,482,068 downwards.
GTTAAATTCACAAAAGGTGAATTAGCAAATCTCAACAATTGAACCTGGCTCAGTCAAAATTGAATAGAATTTTAAAGCAGCATCCTGTCCTTGGTGCCAGATTATAATTATTGGAAAACATTTCCAAATGACTCGCTTTGTGAAAAATCCTACAGAATATGCAATTTCTGTAAAACTATTCAGATCAGGATTGAACAGGTCAGAATTTTATCCTTTATTCAGCACACAATTTCTAGCCAGACTGCTAAAGTTCAGTGCTGCTTCCTCCATTGAAAGCATACAATTCATCAGACACCAAATACAAACAGAGTCTTCCCCTCCCTGACGGCACAGCAATACTGCTAGGTTTTTACAAGCTTATGTAATAAACTAACATCAAGTGAGTGCTGTACAAGCTCAGCTACAAAAATTGTATCCCAATTCCCCTTGTAAATTTGCAAAAATTCTTCACTGAAAAAGGAGATAACACAGAGAGCCTCATTTATTTATACTTGTATTCCTCACCAGAAATCCAAATTTACACACATTTTATATTTGTACACAGAATCATGCACAAGCCTGCATCACACACTCCTACACAGCATTTCACATCCCCAAGATTATTGATGGTGTCCCAACCTGTCTTTCTTTCACCACATTAAATGGTTAATTGTGGATGATCATGAATAAATGTTTAATTAAATTGCTCATCAACATCTAATTTGTACCATAATACACATCACCAAAATGTCATTGTCATTGTCTGCTGTAATAGAGGTGCCTTGCTCCTTTGCCCTCTACCTCCAGTGAATAATGAAGACTTAGAAAAATGCTGGTAAAACAGGCTGCAAAATTGCAAATGGAATTTAATGTGGATAAGTGGGAAGTATTCTTTGGAAGGACAAACCAGGGTAAATGGTAAGCTACTGCAAGGTAGAAGAGGGGTCTGGGAATACAAATACACAATTCCTTGAAAGTAGTGTTACAAGGAGACAGGGCCGTAAAGAGAGCATTTGGCACTCTGGGCTTCATAAATCAAAGCATTGAGTACAGGAGTTGGGACATTATGTTGAAATTTTACAAGTCATTGGGGAGGCCAACATTGAGTATTGTGTACAGTTTTGGTCACCTACCCACAGGTAAGGTATCAATAAGAGTGAAAGCAGGTAGAGGAAATTTACAAGAATGTGGCTGGGGCTTGTGAAGCCGAGTCGTAGGGAAAAATTGAATAGGTTAGGTCTTTATTCCCTTGAGTGTCAGAGAATGAGGGGAGATCTGATAGAGGTATACATCGAGTCCACGCTGCTGAAGATCCAGCTGCGCTGGGTGGGTCACGTCTCCAGAATGGAGGACCATCGCCTTCCCAAGATCGTGTTATATGGCGAGCTCTCCACTGGCCACCGTGACAGAGGTGCACCAAAGAAGAGGTACAAGGACTGCCTAAAGAAATCTCTTGGTGCCTGCCACATTGACCACCGCCAGTGGGCTGATATCGCCTCAAACCGTGCATCTTGGCGCCTCACAGTTTGGCGGGCAGCAACCTCCTTTGAAGAAGACCGCAGAGCCCACCTCACTGACAAAAGGCAAAGGAGGAAAAACCCAACACCCAACCCCAACCAACCAATTTTCCCCTGCAACCGCTGCAACCGTGTCTGCCTGTCCCACATCGGACTTGTCAGCCACAAACGAGCCTGCAGCTGACGTGGACTTTTTACCCCCTCCATAAATCTTCGTCCGCGAAGCCAAGCCAAAGAAAATACAAAATTATGATGGATAAGGTTTCTTCTTGGGTGAGAAAGAGCAAGAGGACATGGGTGAAAGGCTCAAGAGGAACATTAGAATTTCTTCACTTAGAGGGTGGTGAGGTTGTGGAACAGGCTGCCAGTGAAGGTGAACGATGCAGGTTCGTTTTCAATATTTATGAGAAAAATGGATGGGTACATGGATGAGAAATATATGGATGATTATGGGCTAGGTACAGTCAATGGTACTAGGCATTAAAAAAATTAGTTGGTATGGACTAGATTGACCAAAGGGCCTGTTCTGTGATGTTGCCTGCTTATAATAATCAAAGGTTAGACAAGGGACTGCAGATGCTGGAATCTGGAGCAAGAAATGAGCCTCAAGAGGAACTCAGAGGCCAAGCAGCATCTGTCGAGGCAAAGGGTGCTGATATTTCAGAAAGACACCTTACATCAGGACTCAGTGTATGGGGTAGTGAGACTGGGTCAGAGATGGGGAGGTGATGTGGAGAAAGTGAGGAGTGGAAGCTGATAAGGGTGGAATGAAGAACAGATGTGAATATGGGGGTCAAGGATAGAGAACCAGAGGGAGGAACATCTGGGTGACCAGCAGCTGGAACCAGGTGGGAGAAGGGAAATAAACTGGGTAACGGATGGATTGGAAAGAAGGATGGAGAGATGATCAGGGTGAATCAGTATAGCAAAATGGAATAGAAGTGCAGATTAACTGAAATTGGAGAATTCAATGTTCATGCTTGGGGTTGCAGATTACCCAGGTGGCTGTTGCTCGTCAGCATTTGGCCTCACCTTGGCAGAGAGTCAGCCAAGGACAGACAGATCGAAGAGGGTTGGGAATTAAAATGGCTTGCAACTAGGTGCTCAAGATGGCCATTGTGGACAGAGCACAGGTGCTCAGCAAAGCAGTTGTCTAGTCTGCCATTGGTTTCGCCAAAGAGGAGACCAGATCAGGAGCACTCAATGCAGTAGACGAGATTGAAAGAGGTGCACATAAATGTCTGCCTCATCTGGAAGGGTTATTTAGTTTCCAGAATGGGGACAAGGAAGAAGGTGCAAGGACAGGTGTTGTGAGGACAGTTCCTGGGGATGGCAAGCGAGCAAGGTGAGGGAACCAGGGAAACAGAGCAAGTCGTCCCTGCAGAAAGAAGGGGTGGGGAAAGGAAGATGTGACTGGTTGTGGTGGAAATGACACAATGACACGCAATACACAAAACCTACATAATATGCAGGATGCAGAGACTAGTTGGGTGAAAGGTAAGCACCATCTCTGCTCTGTCTGTGGGAGATGGAGAGAGAAGAAAGGCAGAAGGCAGAGGAGATACAGGTGGGGGGAGGGTGCAGCATTATCAACTGCTAAACAGTAGAAGCCACGTTTCCCAAAGGAGGACATTTCAGATATCCTGGAGCTTCATCAACAACAGTTAACAATTGGGACTAAGAAATGGAGGGAAAGGAATGGTGTCCTGACAAGAGACAGGGGGAAGTGAGGTGTAATCCAGGTAACTATGGGAATCAATGGGTTTATTGTGAATGTAAGTGAATAGTGTGCGTCTTAACGTGGAGATGGAGAGATCCAGAAAGGACAGAATACCAATGCAGTTGTCAATGAAGCAGAGAAAGATTTGGGGTGCCAAAGTAGCCAATGAAAAGGCATGCATAGCTGGGGTTCATGCAACACCACATGGCTAACCTTCATTTGCAGAGGAATTAAAAGCAAAATGGTTGAAGGCAAGAACCAAACATCACCAGGCGGTGGAGAGTTTTGAGAAAGGGAACTTATTGGGTCTACGTTCTAGGAAGAAAAAGAAGGTCCAAAGCCTTTCCTGATGAGGAATGAAGGTGCAGAGCGACTGGATTTTTAGGGTAAAGATGAAGCTGTGGTGCCTGTGAATAGGAAGATGACAAAATGTTGCGTACAAAGGTGTCTCCCGTGCAGGTGTGCGGAGAATGGATGGAGTCCGGGGTGGTGGTGGTGGGGAGAAATGAAACAGAGTCAAGGTAGGAGGAGTAAACCAGAAAAGTCTGCAGACACTGATTACAGTGCAATACACAAAAGTGTTTGAGAAACTCAGTAGGTCTAACATCCTCACAAAGTAAAAATATATAACCAACATTTCAGGCCCGAGCCCTCCCTCAAGGCATGAGCAGATTACATTCTAAGAATTCAAAATATTCCAGACTCTGAAAACATTCAATTGCCACCAAAAGTTATTCATTGTTTAACAATGTCAGACAAGGGAGCACATGCAGCAAAGTTAAATAGGACAGAAGCATAGTTATGTTTCAAAGGAGAGGGGAGGCAGAAGTGCCCCTTCGCTGACCTGTTGATGGTTCTCCATTCCATTACTGGCAAATTCAAACACCAGGCTTCCACAGTCCACCACTGCTGAGGTCATAGCACATTCCCTGGGCCTTCAAGAGCAACTGGGGAAAAAACCTTCCTCTCACCAGAGAGGGTTGCACTCTGCCCTCATGCCAAAATCAAAATGACCCTCTCCTTTTGAGCACATATAGAACCATACAGTACTCAAGCGAAGTTTTGTTCAAAATCTAACAATAAAAATGGTGCAGCACAGGATCAAGTCCCTCTAGGCCATGCATCCTTCCTGGTTCCACTTGCTCCATTTAAAGCTTGAGGTTAATGTCATTCCAGTTAAAAGTGGCTTCCACAAGGTGTTGCTATACCTGCAAAATGGAAAAGAAAGAAAAACTGGTGAAGTTATTGGCTTTCAAAGGCACACACCAAAACTAACTTAATTTCAGATTTTATTTTCTTCAGTTTCACCTAGGGCTGGATCCTTTCCAAACCAAGCTTTATCTAAACTTCAATAGATCAAACATTGAAATTTTATTCCAAGGATCTGGAAACAGCAAAACAAACTTTTTCTTCAGAAAAAAACATTGAACAAGAGAGGGCACTGGTGAGCAAGTCACAGCAATAAAAAAAACTAGATTACATCGCTGCACCAATACCTTTAATTCAGCTCAGATAAATGGCACAAGTATTGTGTTGCATATTTAGTTAAGACCATCACTTTCATGGTTTCTTTTAAAAAAAAGTCCTTAAAATAATTCAACTAAGAGCCATATTAGCTGTGTGCATATTTTCTAGCTCTATGATCTTAGAAAACAATGAAAAAGATCGAGAGAAGACAAAGTTCAATCATTTCTTTTGCATAGTTGGATTCTGCTTCACAATCCTTCAAACCCAGTGGTATTGCCACCACAGTACACAAATCTTTGGCTTGGCTTCGCGGACAAAGATTTATGGAAGGGTATGTCCACGTCTGCTGCAGGCTCGTTGGTGACTGACAAGTCCGATGCGGGACAGGCAGGCAGTTGCAGCAGTTGCAAGGGAAAATTGGTTGGTTGGGATTGGGTGTTGGGTTTTTCCTCCTTTGTCTTTTGTCAGTGAGGTGGGCTCTGCATTCTTCTTCAAAGGAGGTTGCTGCCTGCCGAACTGTGAGGCGCCAAGATGCACAGTTGGAGGCGAGATCAACCCACTGGTGGTGGTCAATGTGGCAGGCACCAAGAGATTAAATACAAAGCAACAAAATAACTCCCAGAGCAAGGCCTATAGTCCGCACACCAGCGTGACTCTCTCTGAACTTCTTGGGTGTCACCCCCATGGCAAGCATACTTGATAACAGCAAAAACCAGTTTCTCAAGATTCAAGACAACTTTATTGTTATGTAATAAAACAGAAAAATAAAATGTGATATTACATGAAATTTCCTTTAGTCTACCATAAGGCAAAGATTTGCTAACAGCAGAAATTGCCTGGTGCCCCTTACAGCCAGAGAAAGCAGCAAAAGAGAGTCCTTTTCCCCACCCCACCCCCAACCACTGAGTCATTGAAAGTCCATGGCTTTGCCTCCAGCATGCCCACATACTCCAGAACCACACAGTCCAAACCTTCAGCAACCAGAGCTCCAGATGCTCACCACAGATGCAATCAGGAAGCTTCCAGCATCCTCTCACATCTCTGTTCCGATGCCGAGTACCCCTTCACCCAGTATCGAGCCAGTCTCCAGCAATCCGCAGTCTGGTGCAAGACCCTTGACCACAGTTAACAACTGCCCGCAGCCTGTGTGGGTTCCTTGCCTTGAGTCATCAACAGCATGCCTCCTGTGGTGTTCTTCAGTCTCAGAGCACCTCTCTGATCTGCCGCCACAGTCACCATCACATGGGTCATCTCCTCTGCTTCTCCTTCTTAAAGCCCTGCACCAGTCTTCCACCTCCCTGGAGTCTGCAACCTCGTGGCCGCTGCCAATCATAAGCACTACGATCTTGGATCCAGACCTTGCGGTCGCTGGATTTTTAAAATGAACCACTGTCTGCTCCCTTAACAGGACATTCAAAGCCAGTACAGAGCCAACAGTAGCCAGCCTGAATGGCTGTACCCTACAGAGGAGCACAGAGACTTCGCTCTCCGCGGGTCTGCATCAGTGGCAGCGCTGCTGTTACAGCAGACTCTGAACTGTAGATCAAAAATTACAGCACTAAGAATACCTCTTCAAACTATTAGTTTCTCTCTCCATTGATGCTGCCTGACTCGCTGAGTACTTCTTGCATTTACCCTTTTTATTTTTTTGTTTGCAACTTCACTTTTGTTATCCGTTTTAAAAATGTTTTCCTTCAATATAGACTTAAAATTAGAAATCAAAACAACATTTTTCTGAGGTTCCAAGATGGCATTGGAAAGTCAGTAGGTGTAGGGTAGAGCTCCCCAGGATAAAGAATAAAAAAAGGAAGATCCTCTAAAAAAAATGTATAGGAAGAAAGACCAAGGAAACAAAAAAGCAAAAGAAAAAGGGAAGAAAAAAATTGACAAACCAAGACAGAATGGAAATTGGGAGCGGAACTCCAGACCACGACATGGGACGAAAACTCACCCAGTAAGGCGAGTGAAGACTGCTTCACTGGAGCACAATAAAGCCTAGGAAAAGCCATGAATGAGGTGGCGAGAACGCTATCAGGCGATCACAGCAAGGCAGCGGAGGCTTGCAGGCAGCAGGAGCAACCCAGGCCCAGAGAGACGGTGACGGCGGTGGCAGCAAGTGAAGAGGAGCCATGGACTGTAAAAATGAAAAGGCACTCACCTGGTAAGGCCGACGTATGCAGGGATTAGGAGGAGAAAGCAATGGAAGCGACAATGGGTACACGAGGCATCAAGAATGGCGGACTGTGGGAGCAGCACAACCAGGAAGGAGTTGGGACTTTGAGGACGGCAGAGAAGTTGAGAGGCATGGGCAGAAAAGTCAGAAGGGGAGGAGGAAGGAATGAACAAAAAGGCAGTGAGGAAAGAAAGACAAGGAAAGAGGAGGCAGAGGGCACCGAGCCATCTGCCAGGGATAATATGCACCAAATAAATTATACATTAAAAAATTGGTGGCCTGCCAGAATGCGATCAAAGAAAGGCTATATAATTTAATCAAAAGGGTGGAAATAACAGAAGAAAGTATAGAGAAAGTGGAAGAAAGGCTGAAAACAAGGGAAAGCAAGATGGACATGTGGGGGAAGGAAGAAGAAAATATGGGAGAAAATGGGCACTCTAGAAAATTTCAGTAGAAATAACAATATCAACATCGTGCAGACCCTGTGGGGTTCTTTAAAAAGTGGATCCCTGATGTGTTGGGGAGGGAGATTATTTGGAGATAGAAAGGGCCCATTGGTCTCTCTCGCGCGCGCAAACCCCCCCCCCCAACCCCAGGTCCAAATCAATGACCCCCACTCTGTCCTGGTTAGCTGGTTAGGTTTCTTCGCTACCAGGACAGAGAGAATTTCACAGGAGGCAGCAAGGGGAGCAAAGGAGAGAGGGATCCAGCAGAGTATGGAGGAGTGAAAGTCCTTTTTCTAAAAAAAGATATTAGTGCAGCACTATCAAGGCACTGGAGATAATTCAACCAGAAAAAAAAATCTTTGGCAAAAAGGGATCGAGTTTACCCTCCTTCACCTTGCAACGCTGAAGATATTAAGAGCAGGAGAGGAGAAAAGTTTTTTATTTTAAAAAAAGACCCAGAGAGGCAATGGTCTATGTGGAAATCCTGCCACCCTCCCAGGACTAAATAAGGGAAAAAGGGGAAATTAATGGAATTATTGATTGTAAAAACTGTAAATGTGATTACGAGGGTATGTTTTATTATGTTACAGTCTAAAGAAGATTGGCTAAGTTAAAAGAATTAATGCGGGGAGCTTGAAGAAAAGTCGGGAGGAGTAATTAGTATAAGTGTTAGATGGGGGGCATTAGACACATCCCAAAATGACAGGGATTTGGCACCAATATTTCAGGTATTGGCCCCAGAAAGGGTAGTGGTAGATCAGGGGGAGAAGAGAGGAAAGGATTATTGGAGGTATTTTTTTGTATTGCTTTGAATTGTTGGTTCTAGTCTTTTATATAAAAAACCCTGGCTTAGGCTTTGTTTGGACCACGGTCATCTGCGCCAGGTGTCTACGAAAGACAAATGGGACTGAAAAGGAGGAAGTCAGGGGAAAACAATGGAAGGGCTCTGGGGTAATGGATAATATAATTAAATTTGTAAGTTTCAACGTGAATGACATATACAGAACAATAGAGAGAAAAAGTTTTGGCACTTCTAAACAAAAATGCAGACAATGTCTTTGCAAGAGACCACATTGCAAACAAAGCAAGAGCATACAAAATTAAGGTGGGGGAGGTGTCAGTGGGCCAGGTGGAAAGATCCTCCTTCAATTCCAGAGCCAGAGGAGTGGCTATCCTGTTAGGAAAGAATGTTCCAGTGGTGATCTGGGGTGTGGTCATTGACCTTGCTTGGAGATTTGTGATGATGCATTGTCAAATATATCTGAATTATGGGCACTTAAGAATATATATGCCCCGAATTTTGACGATGAACAATTTATACAATATATATTCTTGAAGATAACAGAGGGGGATGAGAATGTCTTGATTAGAGGAGATTTCAACTTTTGTCTGGATCCAGTCATGGACAAATCAGCAAAGTAACAAGAGCCAAGGCAGCTAATTCCATCCTGGCCTTTATGAAAGAGTTGAATTTAATACATGTCTGGAGAAGGTAGAATCCAAGAGAAAGGGATTATTCCTTTTACTCAAGACAAGATTCCTATACCAGAATTGACATTTTTGGCATCAGCCCAGTTGGAGTGTAGGATAGTGGAAAGAATGCACAGCTCGATTGCTATCGGATCATTCACCCTTGACTCTGTCCATAATGCCAAATAAGCAGGCCATGGCATATAGATGGCACCTGCGCTCGTTGCTGTGGTGAAAAAAAAATGGAATTTTGTAGCTTTGTTAGAGCTCAGATAGAATTGTGCTTTGAGATGAACTGCCCCTCTACTGATAATTTACTAATATGTTGAAGGTTTATTTAAGGCTTACTCGATATACTAAAGGTATCAATAAAAAAAAAAGGGGCACGTGAAGGAGATCAATGGAAATAGCCCATGCGGAAAAGACTATCAAAGAACAAGTTCAGAAGAAAATTACAGGAACTTAATGAATAAAAAGCTCAAATATAATACACTAGAAACATACAGGACCGATCTTAAGATTGAGACAATATTACAAGCTGGGGGTAAGGCCCCATAAAGTCTTGTCCTGGCAGGTGAGGGAGGTCTCCTGGGAGGACCTGGGGACATTCTGAAAAAAAATTACAAAAGGTGGATTTTCCACAAGATCTGGAATTGTATGTTCTGCGGAACATTATGGATGCGAGTTTTAAACCGTCCAACTACCAAATTCAGTTTGTGAAGGTTGCCTTGGAGGTAGCCAGGAAATGTGAAAGTCCGACTCCCATTGTGTAAATATTACACAATGGAATATGGAAATGCAGAGTTGCATTCCACTGGGGGGAAAAAAAAAAATCACATAAAATTTAAGGCGGAAATATGGCACATTCATTAGAGAGTGGCAACTTTATCTGAAATATACTGGTACACAGATATGACTATGCCCCTTTAGAATAAGGGTACTGAAACAATCCGTCTCAGAAAGGAAATGATTGGGATCAATGAAGTGGGATGTGGCACAGACAACATACTCTGTTGTTTTTTTTAAAACATAAATTCCTTACCTTTTGTTATTTAGTCACCTTGGTTGCTTTTTCCCTCCTAGGATTCTGAAGGGGGTAATTGACCCCACCAGTATTTGTGTTTTCTGTATCTAATTTATGTGACTTTATTCTCAGTTGTATCGGTGTGGGGCAGGGAGGAAGCGAAAAACAGACCCTGTACGTCATATTTGTGTTAAAAGAGATTATATAGTTTGTGTGAATTTATAAGAGTCTTTGAAAATTAAAAATATTCAAAAAAATAGATTTTGATAACCATATATAGGTACTCCCTGAGTTAAGACCGTAATTCTGACTGAAGGATTGGTCGCATCTCAGAATGGACATCTGTCAGGACTGTGCGTCTGTGTTTTTAATTTAAAAATTACAGGTTTGTGTTGTATTTGACAAACTACAATGGGGCATGCAAGGGCCAAAATATGAGTACTTGTTAGTTGGCATCCCAGAGTCCATATGCTGAGAGCAGCCATCTTGATTCCTCTGCACATGTGCAAGAGTTAAGCGCTCTAACAATATTTAATTCATGCCCCAAATTTCGGCATGCGCCAACCAAACTCCAATACGTAAACCTCATGTGCACCAACTGAGCACGCATGCGCACAGGAATCAAGATGGCCCGAGTTCGGTTTACAGACCCCACGACACCAACTAACAAATGCGCACGTTGTCTCTTATGTGCCCTTTATCCCTGTTATAGTTTCTCAAATGAAACAAACTGTAAATTTTATATTTAAAAAAAAATTTCAGTTGAATGCACTGATGGACAAAAGTCGCAAGTTGGAGTGCCTGTACATATTTCAGCAATACTGCTGACAGTGAAATACAGTTTACCATCAGAGATATTACAACTTGGGCAAATCAGTTATTTAACTACAACCAGAAACAAATCGCTTAAACATAGAAACTGCCATTTCACACAAGAAATCAACTGCTGCTTCACTGAAGAAATCAATCGCCAATATCCCTAGAATTAGTATTATTATAGTATTCTGTGCATGAGTATTAGAAGATATGGCAGCAATAATGGAAATAAAATGTCATACTTCAAGACCACACCAACAGGAAAAAAACATTTAGCTAACTTATGATTAGAAACTCAACAATCCACAGAAAGTATTTTCGACATGACAGACAATTAAATATTTGGTTCAACAGCAGTTTGTGAAATGCTGAGAAGCATCTCAAGGTCGCGAAAGTTTATACATAAAATAAATCCTTTTATTTTCCAATGATAGAAACCATCAATTCTTTGCAGATTATCTGCCACAGATCTGGAGGCAATTAGCCTCATTGCCTTTGGCTGAGGAGAGGTTCACAGCCAACAAATGTGTACAAATCTCCTAACACAGCAAAACGATGTTTTGTAGGCACCCTGCCTACATTTAATTTCAAACCACAAAGATGTTAGTGAATTGTGAGCAGTGAGAAACAGGACAGGTTCAGTTCAGTCTTGGAAGGGAGTCTCTTCCACATCAGACAATCACTCAAACACCGAACAAATAAAAAGGGAAGCATGGAAATATTGTAATCAGAAGCAGGAATAAACCACTCAGCCCTTCAATCTGACATGACCATTCAGCGTGATCACCACAGTACCCAATTTATAATTTCTTCCCTTTTTCCATGATTTCTACCCATTTGTGATTAATCCAACCTCTTCTCAAATGTATTTAGCATTTTTCCCTCACTTCTATGGTAACAGAATTTCACAGATTCATTCTTTAGGTAAAATGAAATGCTCATCTCAGTCCTAAATAGTTGACATTGTATCCTGATCACAAGCTCCCCATTTCTGAATTTCCTTATTACGAACATTTTTCTGGTCTATCCAGTGCTATCAAGATTTTACAACTTAACAAGAGCCCTGTCATTCTGCCAGACTCAAGTGAACACAAGCCATATTGTCCTAATCTTTTCTTCATTCATTCATCCTACTATTCCGGCTCTCAGTCAAGTGAAATTTTATGCATTGATAAGGAAACCAAAACTGCATGTAGTGTTCGAGGTAAGGTCTTACCAAGGCCCTGTAAAATTGCAATAAGTCCCTAATCCTTACTCAATTCCTCTCACAGTGAAGGGCGACATATTATTTGCCGCCTTCATCGAGTGCTGTGTCTGCATGCCGATTTTCACAAGGACCTAATCCAAATCTCAGGTCTTTCAGATAAAATAATTCAATTTTGCTTTTTGTTCACAAAATGGAAAACTGTCAATTTATTTGCATTGTATAGTATCTGCTACATATTTGTTCACTCTCACCATCTGTTTACTTCACTCTGTAGACTCTCCACATCGTCACAACTCATCATCACCAGGAGACTAGGAGATATATTTAACTCCCTCATCAAAAATCATTAATAATATTTTGTGAACAGTTCATGTCCCATCACTGAACCCTGGAAGAGAATGTGTTTATTTTGTCTCCTTTCCTCCCACAGTTCTCTTTCCATGACAGTACATCATCAACAATCCTATTTTTTTTTTGCTTTAAAGAGATTATAGCATGGTAACAAGCCCTTCCAACCCACATACACCCATGTGACCAATCAACCTACCAAGCCTTAATGTCTTTGGAATGAGGGAGGAAATCCACACAGTCACAGGGAGAACATATAAACTCCTTATAGACCATGCCAGATTTGATCCTGGGTCACTGGCACTGCAATATCATTGTCCTAACACTAGGCTAACTAGGTTTTCATTTTGCACACTAATCTCTCATGTTAGATTTGTTTGTAACCTTCTGAAACTCCAAATACAAACTCTGCCCATTCACTCATCTAGTTACATCCTCAAAAAAACCACTTAATTTGTTGAGCACAATTTTTTCTAAATCCATACAGAATTTAATGGATCCCACTCCAAGCAGACAGGTTAAAAACAAGTTATGTTACCGGGGTCTGTCCATAAGCCGAATTTGTACGCAAAGCATTCTTATTTAGCGTTCATGAGATAACATTATGTACATGCAATAATCGGGGAACAATCCATTCACAAGTACAAGTTGTTTGTAACCTGGTCATTTTTAACCCAGGAACTGGCTGTATTTTCTAAATGAATTATTTTTCTTTTTTTTTTAAATTTACAATTACAGTACAACTCCAATTATTCGAAATGGTTGGGACCAGACCCATGTCAGATAAATGGCTTTTACAGGTAAATGGTCATTTTTTTTTTTTAAAAACATCAAATCACATATCAATGTTCAAACAAAAAGGTAAGGCTTTTTAAAGCATTAAAATAATATTTAATTCTCACCAAAAATTCTGGCGGCAACACCACCACTGATTCCTGACACGTCCCCCATGCTGCTGTCCATCACCGAGACCTCCCAACTGCCACCGCTGATCCCAGACTTGTCCCCACCGTTGCCACCAATCCAGAGGTGGATTCCCAGGCCAGTGAAACTCACTGGCAAGTCAGCAGGCTCCTGTCTCTCTGGTCACTAGAGCACCCAACATCCGAGACCCAATTCCAAATTCTCCCCTAGGCCTATGACGGCACACAGAGGCGTGCGGTCATAGGCCAAGGGAAGGGCTCAGAGTCCCGTGTGCGGTCGTAGGCCAAGGGAAGGGCTCAGAGTCCGGCGTGAGGTCGTAGGCCAAGGGAAGGGCTCAGAGTCCGGCGTGCAGTCGTAGGCCAAGGGAAGTGCTCGGAGTCCGGCGTGAGGTTGTAGGCCAAGGGAAGGGCTCGGAGCCCGGCGTGCGGTCGTAGGCCAAGGGAAGGATTTCAGTGTGCCAAGGAAGGAGGGTGGGAGGGAAGGGGAAAGAAAGGAAGGGGAGAGCACGTTACTGAGCCAGAGATCCCGCTCCTGACAGGGAGACCACTCTCCTCGACACCAGGACAAGGGATTCTTCCAACCACTTGCAGTTGGGAGACAGTGGCACACAGTTTGAGAGGGAGAGAAAAGTCAATAGGGGAAGGTAAAGAAGAAATGGAAAGATCGAGGGGAGGGAGTTACCCGAATTGAGGACAATCGTCTTTCTAATTTCGTGTCGAGTGAAATTTTTTCCCCCAACTTGCGGTCAGTTCAACTCTGAAAAAATGTTGGATAAATGAGAATTTTGGAGAATCCGATTTCTGATAAATTGGAGTTTTTCTGTACAACTTTAACTCATTAAATTAAAAATTCCTAGTACTCATGCCAAGCTAACCAGTCCAAAATTCCTTGATTTATCTTTCCTTTTAACCCAAAAAAAATCAAATCACAGGTTTAAACACGTCACTATCCAATCAATAGAAACTGATCAAGGTTTTAGAGAATGTTAACAAATGACAAACAAGGTATCCACTATTTCCAGACCATTTAATGTATTCTCAGATGTTGACTAATGGGTGCTGGAGACCTTTAAACTTTCAATTCTACCAAAACAATGCAGGATTGTCCTCAGGTTAAAAAAAAATGCCCAATTTATGGACACCCCTACATTTGACCAAGTTCCCATATTATTGCTATGTCCAAAGCATGTTCATTCTTAGGAATAGAAGTTTCCTTTATTTTGCTTTCTTTCTCCATTTTTTTTTCTGATATATGTGCTTTTAATGCCAGCCATTACAGTACTGATGATGAAAGTTTATCGTCATGCATGCAAGTACAGTGCACAAATGCACTGACATTCTTTCTTCATTGGTACAAAAAATAAATGTTAAATATGCCAGTTGCTGCTGAGTAATCGTTACAGAACATGTCAGATGAATATGCAGTTCGGTGAGTGGGGGCGGGGGGGGTGTAAAGGGGATGAGTTTCAAATTCCTGAGACATAGGAACCGATTTGGGCAGGGGGCAGGGACTGGCTGGGGGTTGCAGTTCACATTGGGTGGCTGCACTTACACATGACTAGCATTGATATCCTGGATGAGGGTTTGCCAGTGCTATTGGGAAGGAATAAAGGATAGGAAGTTAATGGAAGTGAAATAAAGTATGAAAAAGGAACAAGATTGCAGTGTTCAAAAAGATTGCCTCAGGGCTTGTGAATAGATGTACAGATCATTTACCGTAAAGTGGATGAATGAATTGGATTATAGAGACATGGTTCCAGTAAGAACAAGGATGTTGTTAACTTTTGCAAATTAATAATACTTCAGAGAGTTGGTTAAAAAAAATAGCGTAACATTTGTTGGTTAATTGAACACAATAACTAGAAAGGAATCTATGCATTGCACATGGAATACCAAGGGGCTGAAGCCATTAGTGGGAGTTGTACATGGAACCCTGCAACCATCCCCTCCTTGAACAGTTATTGTGGTGTTTAGGGATGGTATTAAAGTGGATCCTGGAGACATTAAGGGTACAACTTTAATCACAAATAGTTTAACCCACATGTTACATTAGTTAAACCAAATTAGTAACAATAGAATGGACAAGGAATGCAATGGACAAATGAGAGGGAGAAACTCAGTTGATCACACAGCATTTATATAGGAAGTAAAGGGTAGCTCATTGCTGTATCTGACCCGACCTTGTTGGTTTTCGTGCAGATGGATAATCATGTTGGGGAACTTTGGGGGACATCCGATGCGCTCTAGTATTTGCCAAAGCCCTTTCCTGCTCACGGTGTTGAAGGCTTTGGTGAGGTCAACAAAGGTGATGTAGAGTCCTTTGTTTTGTTCTCTGCACTTTTCTTGGAGCTGTCTGAGGGCAAAGACCATGTCAGTAGTTCCTCTGTTTGCGCAAAAGCCGCACTGTGATTCTGGGAGAATATTCTCGGCGACACTAGGTATTATTCTATTTAGTAGAATCCTAGCGAAGATTTTGCCTGCAATGGAGAGCACTCGAGATGGCAGAGGTCGACAGCATCGAGTCCACGCTGCTGAAGATCCAGCTGCGCTGGGTGGGTCACGTCTCCAGAATGGAGGACCATCGCCTTCCCAAGATCGTGTTATATGGCGAGCTCTCCACTGGCCACCGTGACAGAGGTGCACCAAAGAAAAGGTACAAGGACTGCCTAAAGAAATCTCTTGGTGCCTGCCACATTGACCACCGCCAGTGGGCTGATATCGCCTCAAACCGTGCATCTTGGCGCCTCACAGTTTGGCGGGCAGCAACCTCCTTTGAAGAAGACCGCAGAGCCCACCTCACTGACAAAAGGCAAAGGAGGAAGAACCCAACACCCAACCCTAACCCACCAATTTTCCCCTGCAGCCGCTGCAACCGTGTCTGCCTGTCCCGCATCGGACTTGTCAGCCACAAATGAGCCTGCAGCTGACGTGGACTTTTACCCCCTCCATAAATCTTCGTCCGCGAAGCCAAGCCAAAGAAAAGAAAGGGTAGCCCATGTTTTGGATACTGTGTGACCTCCTCAGTTACTATAACACGTGTGTATTGCACTTGACCCCAGCATCTGCAGACATTTTTGTTTTAACTGTGGACTAGGAATTCCTAGATTATACAACTGATAGTTTTCTGGAACAATACACTGAAAAAATAGTCATCCAACACTGTGTATTGTGTAATGATAGAGGATTAAATAGTTATCTTACTGTTTCAGGCCACTTGGAGAAGGACAAAATCTTGGAGAAGGACAGAAGTGTATTAAATTCTTCATTCAGGTGAAGGGTGAAATAGTTGATTCTGCCACAAGTGCCCTGAATCTAAACACCAATGGTTTGTGGTGAAATTCCACTACAGTGGATTGAGAGACACTATTTTTGGTAACTATTTCTGTGTACTGACAATGACCAAAGAGCACGTAAATGAGTAGCAACAAATGTGCATTCCCACATGGGACGAAAATAAAATGGAAGGATGGTTGAGCCACTTCCTGCAAGGGAAATTTGTGATCATTTTGGAACTGAGGAAGAGACGTATAACTGGGTCATAGAGCTTCATACAGCTCAAAAAGGAGCTCTTCAGCCCCTTCATTCATGCGGACTCTGATGCCTGTCAACATTAATTCTATTTACCTGCATTAGGCTGTAACCCTGCTCCTTTCCTATCCAAGTAGTAATAAGATAGATAGAAGTGATGCAAATGAATCTGTCTCAAACACTTCCACTGGATCCTGCAATTTTCTTATATTGTGATAAAGAAACTTGGGTTTTTTTTTAATTACTTGTACTTTATTATCATCAATTCACATCCATTTTGTGCATCTAACCCAAGGTGGGACATTTCATCTCCAACACTCTCTAGTGGTCAGGAAAAATCAACTCCAACTACCACATCCTGCTTCCTTAAGATGTTCAATCTGGCAACATCAACAGTAATAATTACAATTCAAAGTTAAACAAACTTTAAAGTGCACAGTTATTTTTTTTCTTTTAGAAATTCAGCCTGCCAGATGCTTTGATAATGCATGTGGTCCACTACTATCTCACACTGGTGGTGTTTCCGCTGTTGCAGTACAGGCTAGATCTACATTGGTCTATTCTTGCAACATCAATTGTGTTTTCAGCAGACTCTTTAGATTCCTCCTCAGTATTTAACCATCCTCTGTTCTGACAGTGTAGGGTCTTGGATGTACTACCTCCAAAACATTGTCTGAGGTGTTTGAATCTCAAGTCTCACTGTGTCGTGTTGTGCTAGTGGCCCTAAGCTTCTTGCTGACTTGTCATAGTTTGCTTTTTATCTCTTTTGTAGACACCCATTTCTCTTTGACATCTGTTCTTGTTTGGGTCTGCAGAGTAGGGAAGAGTGGTGCGTAGTCTACATCCCATCAGGAGCTCAGCAAATTACATGCCATATTCAAGTGATGACGCTTGGTAACTCAGAGCTGGATAAGGATCTGAGCCACTGTCTTGTGCTTTCTTGAGCAGATGTTTAACTATATGAACCTTCTTTCTCTGCTTTACCATTTGACTGGGGATGCAAAGGACTTGAAATCACATATCAAAAATCATTCTCTTCTGCAAAGTTCTGGAATTCTCTACACACTGTAGCATTGTCCATTGTCACTGTAGACCACTGTAGCGTAGATATACAGGACAGCCACAGGCCACTTCGGCCCAAAAGTACGTAGGTTAATTGGGTGGCACAGACCTTTGGGCCGAAGTGGCCTATTGTCATGCTGTATGTCCAAGTTAAAAGGTTGGCCATCCCTGCTGCAGATGATTTGAGGAATTCTAGGTCTTGCAAAAATCGACTTCATGTATCTGATATACAGGCAGCAGACATGTTGGGAAGCAGCGCCATCTCAGGGTAGTTCAATAGATAGTCAATACTGTAACCAGCAGGTAATTCTTTCCATCCAGGTTGAACAGATCAGTCCCAACTTTCTGCCAGGGCTCCTCTGGCAAGTCTCTTATGGTCATGGGTTCCTTTGGATGCTTTGCACGATGTTTCAGACAGGTCTCACAGCTTGTGGATGAGTGCATTTATCTCCGACCTGTTCTGGCCCTCCTCTTCCATTTTTTCATTCCAAAGTGCTCTTCATGCAGCCTTTTCAGCACATTTTGTCACAGTGATTGAGGAATGATAATTCTGCTCTGTCTGAGTAGAAGCCCATTAACAAATCTCAGCTCTGTTCTGATGTAGTGTTGCTGACATTCACCTCTAAGCCAACCTTCATTCAGATTCTTGATGACCTTCTGAAGAACTAACTATGTTCTTTTCTGTTTCAGCTGCTTGGATTTCATGTCAGATACGGGAAGAGATGCAATGATCAGGTTCACAAAGAGATTCACATGTCTCTGGGAACTCTCATTGTGTTTCACCATGTTGTTGCCCTGGATAACACATTGGCTAATACAAGTTTTCCTGGTGTGTTCACCAATTCAAAGTTATAACGTTGAAGCTTCATCATCAGTCTTTGGATTTGCAATAACATCTCACCGAGGTTTCCTTTGATTATTGCTATTGATGGCTTGTGGTCTGTCTCTGCCACGAAGGTTGATAGATCATACACATAGCTGTGGAAATTCTCAAGTGCACAGACCAGAGCTACACACTTTCTCAAGTGCACAGACCAGAGCTATACATTCAGATGTGGTCATCATCCCTAATGCATATACATCTGGCCTCCAATCTTCTCCCACAGCCTGAAGTAGTAGGGCACCTCATCCATCTTTTGAATCATCCACAGATATTTTCGTCCTTCTGGATGCATCAAAGAAAATCAAAAGCACCGGTTCTGGAGTTAGAATGGTCTTCAGTCATCCCCATTCTTCCTCATGGTTGTCTGTCCACTTGAATTCACACGTCTTCTGCAACAACTCCCTCAGGTACATAATTTTGGAAGACAGGTTTATTACGAATTTACCACTGAAATTCATCATTCCCAGCACTCACAATATGCCCTTGTCTGTGGGTTGGGGTTGGGTGGGGGGGTGGGGGGAGGGATCTCTAGAATTGCTTTCACCTTGCTCTTGTCTGGTTCCACACCTGCCTCCGACAGCTCATCTCCCAGAAAGGTTATTTCCTTCACACCAAATTGACATTTTGCTCTGTTTAGCTTTAATCCATATTTCTGGATGTGTTGTAGCACTTTGATGAGCCTTTCATTGTGTTTGTTTTTGTGTGGATCCCCATAGGACCATGTCATCCATGTACATGCCTACCCCATTTATGCCTTCTATGATGTGCTCCAATGTCCTATGGAACATTTCTAGAGCTGAGGAAATTCCAAAAACCAAACAGTGTGTTGAATGTACAGTATTTTGTACTATCTTCATGCAATTTTAATTGCCAAACAACACTGGGATGCATCCAATTTGGTGAAAAACTTTGTAAAGGCCATCTCACTTATAATTTCATCCCTGGTTGTAATCTGATAATATTCCCTCTTTATATTGGCATTCAAGTCTTTTGGGTCCATGCACACTCATAGGTCACCATTCTTCTTTTTGACATACACCATTGAATTCACCTATTCTGTGGGCTCCTCCACTTTCTTCACGACCTTTAGTCACATCATTTGGTCGGGTTCCTGCTTGAGCTCAACTTTCAGTGGAACTGGAACCCATCTCAGGGCATGCATACTGGCTGTGTAACCTCCTTTAACTGTATCTTACAGGTGAATGGTAGAACTCCAGACACCTTGAAGATGTCTGGAAATTGATCCAGTATTTCCTCTATGCCATTCTGTGCATTGGCACTGTTAATGTGGTACACCCTCTTGACTAGGCCCAAGTTTTCACATGCTTTGTCACCAAGCAATAAGTCAAGTCCATCTGGGACTACTGCAAACATGAGGTGGTGCTCTTTACCTTTCAACTTGAATCTAAATGTGCCTCTCGTATCAATGCACCATCCACTGTAGGCCTTGAGCTGAACAGAATTTGGATGGTGTGTCTTTATTTTCATTGTCACAGATCAAATTGGCTTTTACCAGTGTCCAGCTCAAAAGGAACATCTGCTCCATTTATGTGCAATGGCACCGACCACTTGTCCTACTCCACTCTTAACACTTAGCTGTTCAGTGTCCATGAAGAATGCATCACTGAGGGCAGTTTCTTCTATAGTATGCACACTTTCACTTCCATTTTGTTTCCCTTTGGAAAACCATTGCTTTGCATAATGATTTGGTCCTTTGCACTTGTTACAGACTTTTCCGTAGGCTGGGCATTTTTTTGGTACATGTTGAGTGCCACATTGTTTATAATTGAATGTCTCTCTACCTTTGCTATTTCCTATGTCTTGTTTTCTGTTTATGTGTGCATCCAGACACTGTGGCTATGCCTTCATTTTCACCAGCTCTTGCACTCTCACTGAACTTTATCGTGTGCTGCAGAGCAAATCAATGGCGTGTCATATCTTCACAGCTCCACTAAGGTAAGCTCCGTCTCTTGTAGCAACCTCTCCCTCACTTTGTCAATAATTCTGAACACAATTTGATCACAGATCATTAAATCTTGCAGCAATCCAAAATTGCATGTTCTTGCTTTCAATTTTGTCCATTTAAAGTATCAAAGCTCTCAGTCTGTAGCTGCATGTGGGAGTGAAACACGTACCTCTCTAAAATTTCATTTTTTTTTGGGGGGGGGGGGGCAATGTCCAAACAGCTCAATAACCTTGTCGAACTTGCCCTGGTCATCTCCCTCGGCAAAAATAAATGTGTTGAAAACCTATAGAGCTCGAGGTCCTGCCACAGTAAGTAGCAGTAAAATTTTCCGCACATCTGGTTTGCTATAGAGTCCAATGGCTTACAAATACAGCATGAATTAGTGTTTGAACAACTACCACTTGTAGTCAACATTCCCAGTCCAATTCACAGCATCAGGCAGCTTCACATTTTCCATGTCTCCTGCTGATACCAACTCCTGGTACCATGAGATGTTTCTTTTATTGTGAAAAAGGAACAGTTTTTTTTTAATTACTTATTCTTTATTATCAACTCACAACCTCATGGGACACTTCAATTTTGTGCATCTAACCAGAGATGGATGCCCTCTAGTGGTCAGGAGGATCAACAACTCCCAATCACCATAGCCACTTGTCCTGAAAGCCAACACCCTCTTTCCCAGGGGTTCCCAACCCTTTTGTTCCTCTGTACCCCTTGGGCATTTTTAAAGGTTCCCATGTACCCCTAAAAATTAAGGATTAAAAAAAACACGACATTGTGCAATCTGACTGCAGATTACAACACCATGTATTCAGTAGTGGTTATTCTCTCAGACCCAATGTACCCCCTGAAAAGTGCAAATGTACCATTGGGGTACATGTACCCCAGGTTGGGAATGCCTGCTCTATGCAAACAAATTTTCCCCTCAGCTCTATTGAAAACCAATGCACTTCAATTTTAAACTCCCCAATGAAGGAAACATGTTCTACATTATCTATCTCTCAATTATCAATTCCACTAACCCCACCCCCCCGACCTTTCATCAGGCTTTCAGCCCTCCTGAAAAAAGCAGAAACCCAAGGCATAGTAATTTTAAATCCCAGCAAAAGAGGATCAAGGGCTGAATTAAGAGGGAGGAAAGCAAATAAGAGTACAAAATTACAGGGAAAATAAAAAACATTGTAAATAAATAAGCAAAAAAAGGTTGGTAATTCAGTGGTTCTCAAACTTACTCTTTCCATTCACATACCACCTTAAGCAATCCCTTATGGCATAGGGATTACTTAAAGTGGTATGTGAGTGGAAAAAGGTTGAGAACCATTTTAATAAATTAGTCCTTTAAAGACAGTAATAGGAATTTGTACTGCAGAGAAAACAAATAGTCAAAGTATTTGTTCAATGTTCTACCATCAGTAAGCATTGTCCACAAGTTGAAAAATACATTAAAATCACTGTGTAACTGTACACCATATAATACTGCATTCTGTTTTACACTGGCTGCAGCCATGAATATTAAGACAATGCCTCAATGAAATAGATCAAAGGAAAGGCAAATGATGTTTGGTGCAAACTAAAGGACAACTTTCAAGTGGTCTCATTCTCAGAGGATAACAAGGCCACAAGAAAACTGCTTTCATTATATGAGACCTGCTTGATCTCCTGCAAGCTGCTGTTCATTAAAATTGGAGGTTTGACACCCCACATGTTTGACACCTCACACCTTTTTAAAAAAAGCAAAAAGTAAACTGTCCCTTTCCACCATGAGCCACCTACTTATTTTTAGTTTTGTCCAACAGAAGCTTAATTTACGTTTCCAAAGTATTCATTTCTGAACTCCCTTTTCATCAACGTGCACACTTTTCAATTGTCATTGTAGTAAATGCAGAAGTCAATTTGCCCACAGGAAGATCTCAGAAGCATTAATGACCAATTAACCTCTTATTGGTCAATCCTAGTTGAGAGAAAATAATATCGATCTGATGGAATTAAATCACACCACAGAATTTGCCTGCCTCCATCCCCTGCACCCAATCCAAGGAAGCGTGCTCCAAGTCGCACTTCCAACTATGCACAGCTGCCACCGAACTGCAGTGCCAAGTAGGCGAGGATTGCTTATATCCCTGAAACAGTGTCCTGAATCTGAAGCAATGAGCCACTAATGACAAAACAAAATAATCTTTAAGGTGTTAGCACAGCATCTATCTTAAACTCAGGACTTTCAAATCACTTTAAATTCACTACCTTTGATCGGAGGACCAAGAAACGTCAACTATGCTGATCTTCCAAACAATAACATGACAATGACCAGATAATCTAAGTTTTTTTTCTGGATATATTAGCTAAGAAACAAATACCATCCCTGGACAATGGAGTGAGATAAGCTCTTTGTTATGGTGTGTCATTTTTCACTGAACTGAAAGAGCTGATGGTACTGTGTGTTTAACCCTTGCATTCCCAATCAGACATTGACAATGTTTAGCAGTGATTTACTCGCACCCGACACGTGGTCATTTGTGTATTATTGCTGTGTATGTGTTCGTTAGTTGTGACCATTGCTGAGCTTCAGGCTGAAAGCCATGGGCAGCTCTGGAGGGCCAACTCAATGGGCCCATCCCAGATCCTGAGCAGCGGTGACACTGGAGATCAGGTTCATGTGTATGTACTCATTAGTTAGGTGATATGCCATACCTTTGGATGGTGGGTGATGAAGTTAAACCCTCATTTCTGCATGTACTATGCATGCTGAAGAAGTTAAACCCTTGTTTCTTGGTATACCGAGCCTGCGTGCTATGTATATTAGTCTATGTGAGTTTGTATCCTTTTGTGAATTCTCTTGGGTGTAAATAAAGTCCACAATTTGTAGTTACCACGTGTCCAACATCTATTCTCTTTGAATCCATCAAACCTATTTTTGAATACATTTGGCGCAGCAAACAGGGTTCAAGGAGTTTTAACTAATACTAACTAATTTAACCTTTCTCTGTAACTATACAGTCTCCCTGTTGTTTGAGTGTGTCCCGCAGCGCACCCTTACTAAGAGACTCCTAGCCAGGAAAGGTGCACTGAGAAGGGACTGGGGGGGTTTGTAGAACACGAACTGGGAAACTGGAGGGTCATGTGAACTCTTGTTTGAGCGAGTTCCATAAAGTACCCTTACTAAGAGGTTGGCAGGTGGAGCGGCGTGTATCCTGGCCAGGAAAGAGACACTGAGGCTTTTTTTGGGGGGGGGGGGGTGGGGTTGTTTGTAGCATATGCACTGGGAAATAGGCAATTGTGGCATTACTGGGGGAAAACTGGAATGACCTGGTTGAGAGTCGGCGACAGTGCCAGGAAGGTTGGTGGGCTGTAACGTAGATACATCCACAGGGTACGAGACTGTAAATGGATTGCCACAGCGAGTAACTTCCAACAGTGGAATATTGTATGGATTGTGGAGGGTCATGTGACCTCTCCATTTGGAATATGGTGGGAATGTGGATTGCTGACGATCATGTGACCTCTCTGGCTAAAGCCTAGTCGGAAGTCACCTCACCTACAATTCTGTCCACAGGTGAGTCTGATGCAGGTCCTCGCAGGTCACATGAATGTGTCTTGCATTGGAAAAAGCCAAGCATGTGTAGTGTCTGTCATTTCTCAGCTTGCTGCTACATGGAGACCATCACGGAACTCCAGGCTGCACACCACAGGCAGCTCCAGAGGGCCAAATGTAATGGGCCCATCCTGGATCCCAAGCAATTCTGGAGACAAGGTTCATATGATATACTTGTTAGTTGTAATGAACTTACTGTTTATTAGTGTGCTGTGCCTGCTAGAGGTAGAGAGTTGGCAGTGCTGTGTTTAACCCTCACGTTCCCAATTGGGAATTGAGAATGTTTAGCAGTGTTTTACTCACACCCAATGTGTAGTTATTTCCATATTATTGCTGTGTATGTATTCGTTAGTTGTGACCATTTCTGAACTCCAGGCTGCAAACCACAGGCAGGTCCGGAGGGCTGCCTCAATGGGCCTGTCCCAGATCTCGAGCATTGGTGACACTGGAGATCATGTTCACGTGTATGTCCTAATTTGTTGTGTGGTATACCATCCCTGTGGATGGTGAAGATGATAAACCCTCATTTCTGGTTATACCATGCCTGTGTGCTTGTGTACCCTTTTGTGAATTCCCCTGTGCACAAATAAAGCCCACTCTTTGAACAGGATGGTGCCTCCTCTGGGACAACATTTCTTTTCGGAGCTTGACTCCCTGCCTGATTTTCTGCTCGTTACTAAAGTAGAGCCCGAAAAATGAGCCTTATGAAGCAGCAAATATAATCACCCAAGCCAAGACAGATATTTAAAAACTGCACTGTGACCAAGAAATCGTAGTAACCTCACAGCCAATTTATGCACTTAACTAGCTCCACAGCTCAGCTGACAATTCAGTACTGCTCGTTAACTAGTGCAATACACAAACATGCTGAATAAACTGCAAGTCACACACACAGTATTCAAAGGGTGTGAAGATAACCAACATTACTGGCCTAGGGCCTTCATCAGGTACCATACCTTCGACTTTAAAAACCATTAAAATGTTTCTTCTTCTTCTTTGGCTTGGCTTCGTGGACGAAGATTTATGGAGGGGGTAAAAATCCACATCAGCTGCAGGCTCGATTGTGGCTGACAAGTCCGATGCAGGACAGGCAGACACGGTTGCAGGGGAAAATTGGTTGGTTGGGGTTGGTTGTTGGGTTTTTCCTCCTTTGCCTTTTGTCAGTGAGGTGGGCTCTGCGGTCTTCTTCAAAGGAGGTTGCTGCCGAGGAGTCACGTGATGGAGTAGTGGCCGGACGGTGAACTCCAGCCCTCTCCAGAAAAGTCGGGAAAAACAAGAGAAAATACAAAGGCACAGAAATACAAGTTAAAGAAAAGTGAGTATAAAGGTGGAAAGAAGATGGAGACAAAAGGAGAAAAATCAAAATCAACAGAAAGAAGAGAGGAAGAGAAGACAACGGAGGAAAAAGGTGAAGGCCTTACCTGTCCGAAGAGGCCCGCTGTGGAGAGAGGAGCCCACTACCTCAGGTCGGTAGAAAAAGAACTACAACAATGGCTCACAGAGCTGAGTAAAAGTGCGCAACCGCGCATGCGCGATGCGCATGAAAAAAAACACACCGACGGGAGGGGGGACCAGCTGGGGAGTCGATCTCCACAGCCGGCAACGACAGCTGCAGAACACCTGCAGCAAGAAGAGACCACAGAAGTCAATGGAAACAAGAAAGAAGAGGAGGAAAGGGCATCAAAGAAACAACAGATGGCCAACCCAGAGGAAGAAGAGGAAGAATACAGTGAAATAGATAAAGGGAAAGGCAAGGTAAAGGATATACTTGCTCTTGTTAGAGGATACATGGAGTCATTTAAAGAATGGCAAACACAGGAATTCAATGATTTAAGAAGAAGAATAAACAACACAGAAAAGAAAATAAATAAAATGGATATGACCTTAACAGAAATGGGGAAAAAAATGGACAAGATGGAAGAACGGGCAATAGCAGCAGAAATGGAGGTAGAAGACTTAAAAAAGAAATTGGAGGAATCTAATAAAAAAACTAAAGAGACACAAGAATTACTAGCCCAAAAAATAGATATAATGGAAAATTATAACAGAAGAAATAACATAAAGATAGTGGGCCTTAAGGAAGACGAAGAAGGCAAGAATATGAGGGAGTTTATAAAAGAATGGATCCCTAAGGCCCTAGGATGTCCAGAACTACAGCAAGAAATGGAAATAGAAAGGGCACATAGAGCATTGGCCCCTAAACCACAACCACAACAAAAACCAAGATCTATTGTAGTAAAATTCTTAAGATATACTACAAGAGAAAAGGTACTGGAGAAGAAAATGGAAAAAGTAAGAGAGGGCAACAAACCACTGGAGTATAAAGGGCAAAAAAATCTTCATTTATCCAGATATAAGCTTTGAACTCCTAAAGAAGAGAAAAGAGTTCAATACAGCAAAAGCGATTTTATGGAAGAAAGGATATAAATTTACACTGAAGCATCCTGCGGTATTGAAAATATTTATTCCAGGACAACAAAACAGACTGTTCTCGGATCCAGAAGAAGCACGAAAATTTGCAGAACAATTACAAAAATAGACTGAGGGATGAAGACGGGTAATGAGGGTAAAAATGACCACGATTGATATGTATGCGGGTAAAGAGGTATAAGAGTGAATAGAGACAACTGGCATACGTGAAAGTATCTATAATTAGAGGAAAACATAGATAGTATAGACAAGAATTAATAAGGGAAGGTAATGGAATAGAGAGAATAAGGAGGGAATTAAAAGAGTGACCTTTGTGACATATGAAAAGTGAAATCTTTTCTGGGGGGGGCTGGGTGGGGGAAAAGAGCGGTCACTGCAAAATCAGTTGACGCTTGCGAGTGGATTCGCAAATCCAAATGGAGAGGGGAGATGTGGTTGTCCGACAAGGGATAAAGGACAACTCAGGAGGGGAAGGGGAGATTGGGGATAAAGAAGATAGAAATAGGAGAATAAGGAAAATGTTGGATGTTGTAGGAATGTTGTCTGGTAAAGAGTTGAAAATAAGAAAACAGAAATGGAAAAGGAGGAAAGGTAATGATGGAAAAACAGAAAGAGAAGATAAACAAAATATAAAATGGCTACGCTGAACTATATGACTTTAAATATTAATGGAATACATAACCAAATTAAAAGGAAGAAACTACTAAATTTACTGAAAAAGGAAAAAATAGATATAGCATTTGTCCAAGAAACACACTTAACTGAATTGGAGCACAAGAAATTAAAGAGAGATTGGGTAGGACATGTAACAGCAGCATCGTATAATTCAAAAGCAAGAGGAGTGGCTATATTAATCAGCATATTGTGCCATTTAAAATAGAAGAGGAAATAATAGATCCAGCAGGGAGATATGTTATGATAAAATGTCAGATATATTCGGAGCTTTGGAATCTACTTAATATATATTCACCTAACGAAGAAGATCAAAAGTTTATGCAAGATATCTTTTTGAAGGTAGCTAATACACAAGGGAACATACTAATAGGAGGGGATTTCAATCTGAATTTGGATCCAAATATGGATAAAACGGGGAAAAAAATTAACAGGAAGAACAAAGTAACCAAATTTATAATTAAATCAATGCAAGAAATGAAACTTGTGGACATATGGAGGAAACAAAACCCAAAAGAAAAGGAATACTCATACTACTCGACTAGACATAAAACATACTCAAGAATAGACCTATTTTTGTTATCAGCTAGTATGCAGGATAGAGTAAGAAAAACAGAATATAAAGCGAGAATGCTATCGGACCATTCACCCTTAATACTGACAGTAAAGCTAGAGGACATCCCTCCAAGAATGTATAGATGGAGATTAAACCCCATGCTACTTAAAAGACAGGATTTTAGAGAATTTATTGAAAAACAATTAAAAATGTACTTTGAAATAAATACGGAATCAGTGGAAGATAAGTTTATACTATGGGACGCAATGAAAGCATTCATTAGAGGACAAATAATAAGTTATGCAACCAAGATGAAGAAGGACTATAATCAGGAAACAGAGCAGTTGGAAAGGGAAATAATAAACATAGAAAAAAAATTAGCAATAAAGGAAGATACAACCAAAAGAAGAGAATTGGCGGATAAAAAAATAAAATATGAAATATTACAAACATATAAGGTGGAGAAGAATATAATGAAGACAAAACAGAAATATTATGAACTAGGTGAAAAAACACACAAAATCTTAGCATGGCAGCTTAAGACAGAGCAAACTAAGAAAATGGTATTGGCATCAAGGAAAAAAGACAAACAAATTACATATAATCCAAAAGAAATTAAGGAAAACTTTAGAGAATTCTATGAACAATTATACCGAACTGAAAACAAAGGGAAAGAAGGGAAAATAGATGAATTTTTGACTAAAATTGAACTACCAAAACTACAAATAGAGGAACAAAATAAATTAACAGAACCATTTGGAACAGTAGAAATACAAGAGATAATAAAAAATTTACCAAATAATAAGACACCAGGAGAGGATGGACTCCCAATAGAATTCTACAAAACATTTAAAGATCTAATAATACCGCCCCTCCTGGATGTAATCAACCAGATTGATGAGACACAAAACTTACCAGATTCATGTAAAACAGCAATAATTACAGTGATACTAAAACAAGGGAAAGATCCACTCTCACCAGCGTCATATAGACCAATATCTCTGCTAAACACAGATTATAAGATAATAGCTAAACTATTAGCAAACAGATTAGCAGAACAGGTACCGAAAATGGTAAATTTAGACCAAACTGGATTTATCAAAAAAAGACGCACAACAGACAATATTTGTAAATTTATTAACTTAATTCATGCAGTAGAAGGAAATAAAGCACCGGCAGTAGCAGTTGCTTTAGACGCAGAGAAGGCCTTCGACAGAGTAGAATGGAATTACTTGTTGTGTCAGTTTACCGGAGAAGTATATTAATTGGATTAAAGCATTATATAAGGGACCGTTAGCGAAAGTGACAGTAAATGGACATGTATCAAAGCAATTTAACTTAAGCAGGTCAACGCAGCAGGGATGCCCACTATCACCATTATTGTTTGCGCTAGCTATAGAACCACTAGCAGAATCGATAAGAATAGATAATAATATAAAAGGAATAAAAATAAAAGACAGGGAATATAAAATCAGTCTATTTGCGGATGATGTGATAGTGTACTTAACAGAACCAGAACTATCAATAAAAGAACTATATAAGAAATTGAAGGAATATGGAGAAGTGTCGGGATACAAGATAAACGTAAATAAAAGTGAAGCAATGCCTATGAATAACGCGGATTTCTCAAAATTTAAGGAGGAATCCCCATTCAGATGGCAAATGCAGGCAATAAGATACCTAGGTGTGCAAATAAACAAAAATCTAGGCCAATTATATAAACTCAATTACAATCCACTAATGACAAAATTACAGGACGATTTAGAGTATTGGAAAGAGCTACCACTAACACTGATAGGAAGGATAAACTGTATTAAAATGAACATTTTTCCAAGGACACTATACTTATTTCAGGCATTGCCAATAAAACTGACAGAAAAATTCTTCAAAGAGTTAAAGAAAATAATAAAGAGATTTTTATGGAGAGGGGGGAAACCGAGAATAGCACTAGATAAATTAACAGAATGGTATAAACAAGGAGGCTTACAATTGCCAAACTTCAAAAATTATTATAGAGCCGCACAATTAAGGTACCTATCAGATTTTTATCAAACAAGGGAAAATCCAGACTGGACGAGACTAGAATTAGATAAAATAGGGGAAAAGATACCTGAACACATATTATATAAATGGGACGAAAAATTGGTACAACATAGAACTTCTCCAGTATTACACCATCTCCTCAATATATGGAAGAAGATTCATGTAGAAAGAAATAAAACAAATTATCAAATACCAAAACTAATATTGACGCAAAATAAGCTACTCCCTTTTACAATAGACAACCTTTCCTTTAGAAAATGGGAAAAAAAAGGGATTAAAAGAATAGAAAATTGTTTTTCAGGAAGTAGATTCTTATCCTTTGAACAAATGAGAGATAAGTACAATATAACTGGAGATACAGCGCTGGCATATTACCAACTGAGATCCTACTTGAAAGATAAATTAGGAAGCAATTTGAGTTTACCAGAGGGAAGTAACCTTGAATATGTGATTACAGATACAATGTTAATCAAAAGATTTATAACAAATATGTATATTAAACTGCAAGAAAAGGAGAATGAGGAAACAAATGGTAAAACTAAACAAAAATGGGAACAAGATTTAAATATAAAGATAAAAAATGAAACATGGGAGAAATTATGTTCTGGAACGATGAGAAATACAATAAATACGAGGCTGCGTATGATACAATATAATTGGTTACACAGACTATACATTACACCGCAAAAGTTAAATAAATGGGACCCAACAGTATCTGATAGATGTTTTCGATGTAAAAAAGAAAGGGGAACAAAAATTCATGCAATCTGGACATGTGAGAGAGTAGAAAAATTTTGGGATGATCTCAATCAGATATTAAATAAAATAACAGAAAACAATATACCAAAGAATCCAGAGATCTTTCTCCTAAGTAACATAAAAAATAAAGAATTTGGAATTGACTTGGAAGATGCACAAAAAAGATTTGTTAAGATAGCCCTAGCCGTAGCAAAAAAATGTATTATGTCAACCTGGAAATTGGAAGATAATTTGAAAATACAACAATGGTATATAGAAATGAATAAATGTATTCTATTAGAAAAAATAACATATAGTTTAAGAAATAATATTGAAATATTCGAACAAGTATGGGAGCCTTACATTAAATACAATAGCGAAAACCTACCGGGAACAAACATTACCTAAGTTGATGGAAGGAGAAGAAAAGAAAAGAATGGACTCAGTCGAATTTCTGGTGTATTTTTGTTGAATGACAACATTGTCTGACTGAATTAATGCAACCTAGATTGTATACCTAAAATGGATGAGAGGGGGGGTGGGGGGGTGGCTTGGGAGGAGGGAGGGGGGTGGAGAAAAAGTCACTGTAAATGTGTGAAAAAGAAAAAGTGTATATCATGGCTATTGTGATTTATGGTGTGAAAAATAAAAAATTTAAAAAAAAGGAGGTTGCTGCCGCCGAACTGTGAGGCGCCAAGATGCATGGTTTGAGGCGATATCAGCCCACTGGCGGTGGTCAATGTGGCAGGCACCAAGAGATTTCTTTAGGCAGTCCTTGTATCTCTTCTTTGGTGCACCTGTCTCGGTGGCCAGTGGAGAGCTCGCCATATAACACGATCTTGGGAAGGCGATGGTCCTCCATTCTGGAGACGTGACCCACCCAGCGCAGCTGGATCTTCAGCAGCATGGACTCGATGCTGTCGGCCTCTGCCATCTCGAGTACTTCGATGTTAGGGATGAAGTCGCTCCAATGAATTTTGAGGATCCCCCATTTTAGCAAAGGCTTATCAGCATCAGATCTACAAATGAGAAATTAGTGGTGCTCAAGTCTCACTGCACTCATTTTAAAGCACAAGCTCCACTGATCTCAGCCAACTGAAGAGGACAGACAGCTTAAAATATAGTAATTATCAGAGATGAAACTATTACCTTCAAGTGCAAAACCTAATCCTCACTGCAGCTTTTACAAGCAAATTCTATCGTACGCCCTTCTGCCCAGTCGCTCCACACAATTGCCATAAATTTTGGTAGGCTTGAGATAGTTTTTCAAAATCTCCAGTGTCTCCAAAGAAGTTTACCTCATTTAATTAGAATTGTACTAGATTATTAAAGCAAGCATCAAATCAAGACATTAACAAAATTTACAGAAAGAATGGAGATGAAATACACAGATAATTTTTCAACAAGCAAATAGAAAGTACTTATTTTCTTTCGTTGAAGAATCAAAAGACCCAGGAGGGGCATAGGTTTAAGGAATTGAAGGGTTATGGTGGAACATGGTATTGCGGGCACGTTCCCCATTGAGCTGGGCAGGCTGGCCCTCCTGCGCAACTGGTAGCCCCTGTCCCAAGGCCCTAATCAAGGCAGAGAGCCCTAGTCTCCTCCCTCATACCTGCCCTTGGACTCGAGACAGCAGCTGGCTGAGGCATGCTTGGATCGTTAGATCAGTAAAGCCTTTGGTCCTTACTTCATGTCTGTGAGTGGTCATTGATCGCATCACAATTTATTGATCTAAATTTTAGCATCATGGACAAGCCAATTTGGTTGGAGAAGTTGGAGATCGACCCCGAAAGACCCACAGGCCACCGTAAAATTTGACATGTGGCTACTCTGCCTGAAGGGCTATATGAGGCGCCACAAAAATTACAGCAGACAGCAATGATTATGACCTACTATTCATAGTGGTAGGCTACCTCGCTTATCAATTGATCTGCAATTGCACGGGATATGAAGAGGCGACAGACTGGTCGCTGGATTCTGCTCCCAACACATCCACAAACAACTCCTGGAGAAAGGCGATCGGTCCCTACAGGAGGTTGTTTAGATGGCCCAGGCCATGGAGACTGCCCAAAAGAACGCGGAGTCCTATGCTGTGGGCCACGCAGTCCCCAGATATGCAGAACGGGCAACACCATCTTGGGGGAAGGGGCCCTGAATCCCATCTGTCCACCACAACTGCTGAGCACGAGGTCCAAACCACTGTGGCCAGAGCAAGCATCCCCAAAAGCACTGTCCCACACGTAGTGCGACCTGCTCAAACTGCTGGCAGAAAGGGCACTACACAAGGGTATGCCGATCGAAGCCCCACCGCAAGCAGCACCGCATGCAGCCTGCGTCCGGGCCCATGTCATGGCAAGGAGGGACCTCACTGACGGCTTCACTTCTTGGCTCTACTGTGTGCGATCCATGGGGCAGCCATCTTCGTGATCTCCCAGGCAGTCATCTTGGTGGCCGCCAACTCAACGAGACGGCAGCAGTGGGTCAGACAACGAACCAACATTAGCCTCAATCATCTTGGACTAGAATCAACCACACCAGCTGGGATGTTCCATGATGCACATAGATGTAAACGGTCACAGCATGGGTTGCCTGTTCGACACTGGGAGCATTGAGAGCTTCATACACCCAGGCACCACCGAACACTACTCCCTGACCATGTCCCCTGCAAAATGCCGGGTAGCACTAACCTCTGTTCCTCTCGACCGAAATCTACAGGAAGTGCTCCATGAACCTAACCGTGAGGGCGACTGGGTGATGAGCACAAATCTATTCAGTGCAGCTAAATAATACTAGCAGCTCATCATACAGCTTGGTAGAATTATAAAAAAAAACAATAGAAAGAATGACCCACCAAAGTTTTAAATGAGCAGATTTCTAAATTTTGGTGAAACTAAAAAATTACCAACTGAAGAACCATCTAGACACCCACATGAACAGGCAATGGAATGGAGTGAATCAAACCACATGTAAACAGATGGAATTAGTTTAAATCTGGACATCAGGACTCAAATGCTGTAATGTTCTATACAAGATAATGTAATCAAAGCTTTCTGGTGAGTGGAGAGTAGTTTATCCACAATCTTGCCCTTCACCTCTGAATAAAGAGATAGCAAAAGGATGAAGATCCTGTCTCCACTGGGCAAAATATAATTAGTCATTTGCCAGCAATCACACTGGAAGGTGCAAGCAGGCAGATGTGGGATTTCCAATGGTCACAGGAAATCTAGCCTCCAGTAATCTTGCCCTTGCTCACACTTACTAATGCCCCGAGTGCAAAATACCATCAGAAAAACATTTATCTTGCTAAAATATTCAAAGAAATAGATCCACAGTTAATCTAATGCATAAATTTTGAAATGGATTTTGTACATTATGTTAATTGTGCAAAAAGTTAACTTCCTCTGTAAATAGGTCCCTAAATCTTTAATCTTCACTGAATGAGAAACACAGGCATATATCTGAAAGACAATCCTGTACCAGTCAGTGCATTGTAGCCTTAGCTCAGAATGGCTACAGCATAGGAGGTGCTAGCTTTTCCAATGAATTGGTTTCAGCTAATTTTAAAAGCAGTCCAACTGATTCCACTCACCTACCTCTGCCTCCAGTCATATCAATTCCTTCCTTGTAGATACTTATCCATCTCCCTTCCAAATACTGCAATTGAAGTAGACTCCACTATTATGGCTGGCAGTGCATTTCAGGATGGAATTATGGAGGTCCAAGATAAAATATGAAAGTTATACTAAAGTTCTTCCACATACGTCTTACCTGGCATACAACCAAAAAATTTGCAAATGATAAAAAAAAGTGCACAACTTGATGAATTCCACAATAAAGCACTAAAAGCTGCCATCCCCAATTGATAATAGGTTTCTGCTGCCTGCTTGAACATCCAGAACCAGAGCTCTAAACAGTCTGCAATCTACGAGTTATCCAAGATCACTGTTGTTCAAACATTAAAATAGAATAACTCAGTGATTTCCAGTGACAGGCCTTTGATCCATCTTCTCTCGCACCAAATAGAATTGAAGAAAATGTGAAACTAAGATTCATATTCTTGTTTTGAAGCCAATATTAGAATTCCTAACCAGATTGACCAATTATTTAAGATAGCTTAATGTTCTAATTTATGGAAAAGAACATTCAGTTACTTCAGATGTATATGTACACTCAGATCCTTTATGGTTCTTTTGTATCTGAAATATTAGAAAGATGCTGTAAACATTAAATTTCAGATTTATTGCCAGAATACTTATTGGTAGCACAAAGAAACTGTACCTAATATATACAAGTAAACAAATAAAGAAATGTAAACAAACTGTGCAATACAAAGAAAAAAGTAAAGTGGAAAAGTAAGTCTCTGATCGAATTTGTCATTGAGGAGGCTGATGGTGGAGGGGTGGCAGCCGTTCCTGAACCTGGTGGTTTAAGTCTTGTGGCACCTATACCTCTTTCCTGATGACAGCAGCAAGAATAGAGTGTACTGGGTGGTGTGGATCCTTGATGATTGCTGCTGCTCTCTGACAGCAGCATCCCCTGTAGATGTTCTAAATGG
The DNA here is from genome assembly GCF_036971445.1 of Narcine bancroftii. Classification (NCBI taxonomy): domain Eukaryota; kingdom Metazoa; phylum Chordata; class Chondrichthyes; order Torpediniformes; family Narcinidae; genus Narcine; species Narcine bancroftii. The sequence goes on along the minus strand of NC_091471.1, from coordinate 145,446,956 downwards.
TGAGGAGGGTTTTGCCTGTGATGTCCTGGGGTATGTCCACTACTGTTTGGAGGGCTTTACACTCAGGGATATTGGTGTCCCCATACCAGACCATGTATTTATGCACACTTTCCACCACATATCTGTAGAAATTTGCCAGGGTTTCCAATGTCATACCAAGCCTCCGCAAACTCCAGAGGAAGTAAAGGTACTGACATGCTTTCTTCCCAATGCCATTAGTGTGTTGGGTCCAGGAAAGATCCTCCAAGATGGTGACTTCAAAAACCTCAATTTGCTCACCCTCTCATCCCCCAATGATCACTGAATTGTATACCTCTGGCTTTTCCTTCCTGAGGCCAACAATCAGCTCCTTGGTTTTGGTGACACTCAGTGCAAGGTTGTTGTTGGTGCCCCATTCAGCCAAGTTTTCAATCTCCCTCCTATATACTGACTTATCACCTTTCTTTATTGAACCCACTATTGTGGTATCATCAGCGAATTTGTAGATGGTGCTATTATCGTATCAAGCTACACAACTGTAGGTGTAAAGTGAGTAGAGCAGGGGACTAATCAGGCATTGTGTGCCTTATTAACTGAAATAGGTAAAGGAAACAATCACCACATTCTAATAACAGGGCCATAGAGGTGCAGCACAACAGGGTATTCTCCTCACAACTGGATATACTCATGTGATAGTCCAGTAGTCAAGTTTTGTGGACCAATTTTTTGGGTCAAATTTGGGAGGGTGTGTGGGGAGAAGTTCAACTTTTACACGGGTCAAACGTTTTGACCACTACAAGTACCTGCTCAAGGCGTTGGGAGCTCGGATGATCAGGACCAGGTGGTAAGTTCACATTCAGGGAATCAGGAGCACCAATGAGCAGACGGTTGGGCCCTAAGAGGGAGTCCGTGGCTGGGACGAGGATCCATGGTCAAGAGCTCAGGTGGTGGGCAGCTGGGGCCTGGGAGAGGGTCTATGGCCAAGGCATCAGGAGCTCTGGTGGGCAGATGACTGGGTCCAAAAAACAGCCCCCCCACTCCTACAGGGTGGACTATTACATAGGATCAACTATTACATGAGTTTATACAATATGTTTAGATCACCCATTCTCAACTTATTTTGGCTATTGATCCCTTAGGACTCTGCTCAAAGTTTATGCCCCCGCCCCCTTTTGTGTGAAGTAGCCAAGTTTGTTTTCTTCTCTACTTCTCTTACCAATCGCATAAAAAATTATTTCAGTTTATCCCCCCTTGTCGTCCCTAGGGGACGCATGGCCCCTGATGAACATGGCTAGTCTAGACTACCATGCCTGCCTGCATTAATTCCATATCTTACTCATTCCATTACCTGTCCAGGTGCCTTTCAAATTCTTGCATCCAGCACCTCCTTTCAGATATCAAATACTGAAAAAAATACCCTGCAGATTTCCTTTAAGCCACCTCCTTTACACTTTAAATCAATGCCCGATTTCAGACAGATGCTAGCATAGGAAAATTATACTGGCCATCATCGATCTAACACGCAAATCAACCATATCACCTTTCAGCCTTCTTTGCATCAGGGAAAACAGACCCAGTTAATCCAAACTTCCTGATAGCTCACATCTAATCCATGCAATGTCTTTGTGAATCTTTGGTGCACTCTCTCCAGTTTAATCAAATCCCTCCTAAAATATGGTGACCAAAACTGCACAGTACTCCAAGAGTAGCCTAACCCACATTTTGTACATGTCCCAACTCTTGAACTCAGTCTTATTGCCTTAATTGGCTGAGGAATACTAAAAACTTATCATCCTGCCTACCCACATTCCAATTTTTAGAAACTATGAACTTCTATGTTTGTGAACTTCAGGAGGACCAGGAATGACCACCCTTCACTACACATTAATAACTCTGTAGTGGAGAGAATCAAGTTCCTTGGAGTTCACTTAACTAGTGACCCATTATGGACACACAGCATCTCCTCACTGGTCAGGAGGACACAGCATCTCCTCACTGGTCAGGAGGACACAGCATCTCCTCACTGGTCAGGAGGACACAGCATCTCCTCACTGGTCAGGAGGACACAGCATCTCCTCACTGGTCAGGAGGACACAGCATCTCCTCACTGGTCAGGAGGACACAGCATCTCCTCACTGGTCAGGAGGACACAGCATCTCCTCACTGGTCAGGAGGACACAGCATCTCCTCACTGGTCAGGAGGACACAGCATCTCCTCACTGGTCAGGAGGACACAGCATCTCCTCACTGGTCAGGAGGACACAGCATCTCCTCACTGGTCAGGAGGACACAGCATCTCCTCACTGGTCAGGAGGACACAGCATCTCCTCACTGGTCAGGAGGACACAGCATCTCCTCACTGGTCAGGAGGACACAGCATCTCCTCACTGGTCAGGAGGACACAGCATCTCCTCACTGGTCAGGAGGACACAGCATCTCCTCACTGGTCAGGAGGACACAGCATCTCCTCACTGGTCAGGAGGACACAGCATCTCCTCACTGGTCAGGAGGACACAGCATCTCCTCACTGGTCAGGAGGACACAGCATCTCCTCACTGGTCAGGAGGACACAGCATCTCCTCACTGGTCAGGAGGACACAGCATCTCCTCACTGGTCAGGAGGACACAGCATCTCCTCACTGGTCAGGAGGACACAGCATCTCCTCACTGGTCAGGAGGACACAGCATCTCCTCACTGGTCAGGAGGACACAGCATCTCCTCACTGGTCAGGAGGACACAGCATCTCCTCACTGGTCAGGAGGACACAGCATCTCCTCACTGGTCAGGAGGACACAGCATCTCCTCACTGGTCAGGAGGACACAGCATCTCCTCACTGGTCAGGAGGACACAGCATCTCCTCACTGGTCAGGAGGACACAGCATCTCCTCACTGGTCAGGAGGACACAGCATCTCCTCACTGGTCAGGAGGACACAGCATCTCCTCACTGGTCAGGAGGACACAGCATCTCCTCACTGGTCAGGAGGACACAGCATCTCCTCACTGGTCAGGAGGACACAGCATCTCCTCACTGGTCAGGAGGACACAGCATCTCCTCACTGGTCAGGAGGACACAGCATCTCCTCACTGGTCAGGAGGACACAGCATCTCCTCACTGGTCAGGAGGACACAGCATCTCCTCACTGGTCAGGAGGACACAGCATCTCCTCACTGGTCAGGAGGACACAGCATCTCCTCACTGGTCAGGAGGACACAGCATCTCCTCACTGGTCAGGAGGACACAGCATCTCCTCACTGGTCAGGAGGACACAACAGCGACGGCACTTCCTGAGAAGACTGAAGCAGGCAAGGCTATCAGCCACCATCATGTTAACTTTCTACAATTCTGCTACCTACTTGGGCAGACATATGGGATGGAGTATTACTTTTCCACTTCAATTCTGAAATTCATCACATCCAATATTGAAACTGAAGACATTGAAAGCTGGGATTGCATATGCCCTAAAGCTGGATAGGTTTACATGGGGATCCCTTCATGCAAATTCTAGATTCTCAGACCCATGCTGTTACTTTGAGAAGTCAAGGGCAGGAATTCCCAAGAGTTGTTTATTCAAGGAGGCATCAAGACCATCCTTGAATATTTTCTTTTCTCCACTTGAAACCATCTTCCCACCACAAGACTTGGATACAATACTCATTACAGAATCTGTCATTGAGCATGCAAATGATATGGCCTATCTTAACAGAGCAAAGTAACTGTATTAGGTTCTCAATGCCGGAGCTGTTGGCCTGGAAGAGGATACCAACTTTATCAAGTGTCCTCTCACTCTGTTCCAGACTAGCATTTGTTGTACAGCCACTGAAGAACCATTTGACTTTTTAAATATACAGCAATGATGTTGAGAGGAAAAAAACCTAGCCCTACCAATAGTATCTAGGCAGTCACCAAAGCAGCAAAACTTTTGTTGGGAAGATTATTTGTTGCCACCTTTTTGAGTCTGGAAACACGCAGCTTCCAAGTCAGAGGTTGAATGCTCATAAAACTGAAGAAATTTCCCCAATGGTTTTCATTTATGAAACAAAACTTGTGCAGAGTGAGCGAGCTTTTAAATCACACTAAAAGTTCAATGCATGGAGCCTTTCATGTGGGAGAAAAGGATTCAAATTAAAGAGAAAAATCTAACAAAATATTTCACTCTGAAATCCTGGAGAAGTATATGGAACCATTTAGAGATAATTGCAGAAAAATATGTTCTGAAAGGTCTGGTGATACACAAGGTAGCTAAGTTTGCCATCGGTGGAAATGTCAAAAGGACAGACTGAAGAGGATTTGGCCACAGAATTTCAATCCTGAAAAGTTTCAGTTACATCTTGGAGTGGACAACTAATCAAAGTATAGCCTTTGTCCAAGAATCCAAAACAAATAAACTAAGTCATTATGAACAAGGTAACCCAATTGAAAAAACACTCAGAATCCATTAATTTAAGTTAGCATGTGCTCAAATACCTTTGCTGTTCAAACTCAGCATACATTTCGAGGTAAGTCAACTTGATACAGTGAAGAAAAAAAAACACTATTTCAGAAACGCAGGTAGGAGAATTAAAAATCAAAATGGCAGCTCCAATAATACCTCCCACCTCAGTTCACAGGTTGCTAAGGCAGAAATGCAAGGAAAGAAATGTGGTGAAAAGTGTGAACACCTATCTGCCCAATGTGCTGATAATGAGCTTATGGTCATACACACAAGTACAACATACATGTGAACAGAAATTCCAACGCTGCAGCCAAACAGGTACTAGGTCCAGTTGAGCAGGAAAGACTACTTTCTTCCCATTTTGGGGGGGGAAAAGCCCACATTCAGCCCGATTAAAACAAAACCTAAACTTTACAATTAATAATCTCTAGTTCAGATCAAGCTCTTCAAAAAAAAAATACAAGAATGAAAGCAGATTCTTACTTCTCATCCCACCTGCTGAACTCACCAATGACCAGTAAATGGGTCATTTTATAAAACAGAGTAAAAGTTGGAAATTATTTCAGATTGGAACTGCGGAAGTAAGCAACAAACCCCAAATACAGAGTGATCCTCTCTAACCAACTGTCAATGTCAGAGAAGAAAAGGAAACCAAATGATCCATTACAATATATCTATTTTAGTGAGCAAAATCTATTGCCACATGATATAACTACTGCTACAATTCACCATAGCTGCCACTCACACAGCCCACGATTCCTGCCCCAGCTCATAGCAAGCTCCAGAACTTGCATACCAGTTATATTTAGAGAGCTTGCTCTGTAGCACACCCTTAAAGGCACCACATCACAACAGGCACACTTAGACTTCTGCCCAGCAGTCTCCGAAAAGCCATCGCAACAACTTGTATTCCCAGACTAACAGATCTTCAGAAATTCCTTTGGATTTCTTCAACAAGTCCATGGATTCTTCGGTTCTAAATTTTAAAAGCAAAATGAACATGCACCATTCACTTAAGCTATGCTAAAAATTTGGAAGGGATTGGTTATGTGAAGCACTTCAGTTTCACACTAGAGTTCCCATCCTAACAAATGGCAGTTGATTTTGCAAATTCCTTCTGCTTTTCAAAACCACCATAATTACCAACACCTTTATGAAAAAAAACCCTTCACCCCATTCAAACTTCTGCCCTCAAACAATCTTCACCTCCATCTCAATGCAAGGTATATTCCATTCTCATCTTTCAAGCTTAAATGTTTGAAGTTTCCTAACCTTTCCTCAGCTAAAAGGTGCCTTCACCAAAAATCACAAATAACATCCACTGAGATTCTCAGCATGTTGCATTATCCATTCCCATCCAATACGGAAAAGTCAGTTGCATCATCTTTGTAAAGAGGCCTTTTTCCATTGTTATGAGCCCATACGACCCCAAAACCCAGCAGCAATAGATATTCACCAAGACAAATGGATACTAAAACAAAAGTTTATTTTAATTATCTTTAAACATGAAAACAGAATTACACTTTAACTTATCTATTATTAACTTACTTAACCCCCTTCTAATTCTAAGCGCACATGTGTATGCAAGTTCAGAAAAGTTCTTTGATTCACAGTCCAATCTCACTTCTCACTCCTCCAAGTTTACTGGTTGCAGGCAATTCTTATACTGTGTACAGAATTTAACACGTATAAAGTTCACCTGGCTTTGGTGCTTGAAAGGTAAATGGTTACCACTCAGGAAGGTTCTTGTAGGTTTTCAGAGAGAGAGATATGTGGTTCCAGGACATCCACATCTGAAGTACTTCCCTCAGTCACCTCAGTGCCTTGCCGATGAAACTTGCCCCATCAGGGTTCACCAGATGATAACCTCTTTCTTTCAGGTCATCACAGAGTTCTTTTCGGTTTCTATTATTCCAAATGAAACGTTAGACAGCCCTCTCCTCTTGCATGAACCACAAGGGCTGTGACCAGGCCATCTTCCACACTGGAGCTTCGGTTTCAGTTCCAGCAACTTCTGCTGCTTGACTCTTCGCTCCTTCTCTCCCTCTCCCCCCTCCCCCCTATACACACACACTGAGGCAGCCTGTTTGACACTCTGCTTGCAAAACCACACGACCCTCTTACGACAGCGAGTCTTCTGTAGACAATAGGGCACCAGGATGTTCTTTCATCCATTGCTTTTAGGTAAAAAAAAGTATCCATTTGTCTTGGTGAATATCTATTGCTGCTGAGTTTTGGGGTCGTATGGGCTCATAACAATGGAAAAAGGGCTCTTTACAAAGATGATGCAACTGACCTTTCCGTATTGGATGGGAATGGATAATGCAACATGCTGAGAATCTCAGTGGATGGTATTTGTGATTTTTGGTGTAGGCACCTTTTAGCTGAGGAAAGGTTAGGAAACTTCAAATATTTAAGCTTGAAAGATGAAAATGGAATATACCATCAGTGACCTCTCTGAAATCTCTCGAAGCTCATGCAAAATGGTGTGAGAAGCCACTATATCTCCAGTACTTCAAATAAGATCGGTTTTAAAGTGTTTGCATGTGATCTACTCCAACAAACCTTTCCAAATTTATCTCCCAAACACATTCCTTAATACTCTGCCACACCATTATCTGGTTGACGAATCTCTTGCTTGTCCAATAATATCCAGGCTTCTAATACAAAGAAGCTTCTGAAATTCAGCCTGCCCCAATAAATCAGAGTCCACTTTCAATTTGTGTTGATAACACCCAGCAACAATTTTCCTTCATTTCCTTTGACCACTCTGCTCTCTTTTGCCAGTTTGTTCATCCTAACCCCCAATTTTGCACAAATACCAGAAAGACGATGGATCTCATTTTCACCCATCACAAATACCGCACCACAGCCAAAGGATCAATTCCAGTTTCCTTCACAAATCAGTGTTGGCCAAACCAGAGCTTCCAACCTTGATTGTTCATCTGATCAAAAACTTACAACAGAAGCCACAACTTTTCCACTGGAACGTGCTTAATTCCATCCACGAAATGCAGTCTGTCTCAGCTTTAACTTGTCTGCTCATCCAAAAAGTACTCTCCAGAGTCAATTATGCCATTGTAAAGAACGACTTGTTATATAGGTCGACCCTGGTATTTCCACCCTAAATGATGGTTTTGAGCGATACCCTTTGAATAAGACAACCCCAAAAATATGGCACTTACTGCTGACCAGTGAATGCTGTTAAATCACAAGATTTTAATAACAAATGATCATTTAGGTGGAACACAGCTGTACATCAGAAATATAGCAATCACTATTGAGTCACAAGGCCAAGCTTCACAGTCAAATAAAAATGAAACTTATTGAAAGGGGTTCCTTATCCCATGAATGCACACATTGTGCTGGAATTAATCAGAGATTTGGCTTTGGTCCATTTGACACTGGTATCATTACTATCTACACTAGATGTTAGCCAAGATATTCCTGCTCTGGGCATTTAATGTTAAATGTCACACTCAACGTGAAGGTTAAAATGACCATTGCCTGATCAGCTGCCCCTTGTATTTGCTTCATTTTCCTCCCATCACCTCAAATGGGTAAAACACAATACAGCTGAATTTCTGACAAGCCAGAGGAGGGACAGCACCAACACCATTTCAGTCAGATGCAGAGAGTTTAGTTGAAAATTCCTTTGACAGACACTCACAACACAGAGGCGCAACTCAAAATGCTTGTCTCTTTAAAGCTTTTCCATTTCAGTAACAAAAAAAGAAACTTAATCAACAATTTATTTTGTCAAACTTTAACAAATGTAAAGTAATTAAATAGACTGTGCCAGGCAAATACAAGCAATCACATACACAGAAAAGATTAACATTTAAGTATTTGAAAATTTGCAGTATTCAGAATACACTGCCCATATTTAGACTCCCAAGTAGCCACACTGCATCACATTATTCATTGCTCATGTCACAGTACACTGATCTGAATTGGCTGTTTGTGCCCCTGTTCACTTGTCAATGTTCCATTTACTGCAATTAAAAATGTTGTGGGCAGGAAGAAGCACATCTACCGAACCCGAACCTCGTAAATGAGCTCCATTTTTATTTTTAATTCTGCAAGCCACAATAAAGTGAAATCCAAATTCCAGCGCTCATCATTGCAATTACTCAGAGAAAGAATGGTTTTGCAGAGTCCAGTTCTAAACCATGACCTTATTCATTATGATCTGGAAAGTATTACAAAATTCTATGAGCATTTTTCATTTCATCCAAGTCTGAGAAGTAATCATCTACCATTACTCTACCTGCAAACCAACCTTTTGTGATTCATGCACAAGCACTCCTAAGTCCTTCTGCATGGCAGCGTGCTGCAATCACCTGCCATTTAAATATTCTGAAATTCCATTCTTCCTTCCAAAGTAGATAACCTCATATTTGTCAATATTGTACTCCATCTGTCAGACCCTACATCTCTCTGCAGACTCACCATATCCTCTGCACAATTTGATTTTCCACTCAGTTTACAGTCGCAGGAAACTTAAGATTCTCTATACTCTGCCCCCTCTTCCAGATAGTTTATGTATTTCATGAACAAATGCAATCCCAGCACCCCACTCACCACCGATCGCCAACCAGAAAAACACCCAGTACCCCAACTCTTTCTATTGGGTAAACAAACCTCTGTGTTAATACATCACCACCAGCTCTATGCATATTTATCTTCTGTACAAGACTTGTGCACCACCTTATTGAGCTCCTTCTGGAAATCCAGGTAAACAAGATTCATCTGCTCCTCTCTATCTAATACACTAGTTATATTCTCAAAGAACTCCAGTAAATTTGTCAAACAGGACCTGCGTTTGCTGAATCTCATGGATCCATTTTGTTCTAGATGCCTCACCATTTCTTCTTCAACAATAGCTTCAAGCATTTTCCCAACCACAGATGTTAAATTAAATGGGCTATAGTTTCCTGCCTTTTGCCTTCATCCTTTTTTTGAATAGTGGAGTGATGTTCATCATCTTCCAATCCAAATGGACCCGCCCAGGGTGCAGAGAATTTTGGTAAATTATCACCACAGCCTCAACTACAACTTCTGCTATTTCTTTCAGTACCCTGGGGATGCATTTCACCAGGACTTATCCATCTTTGGACCCTCAAGTTTTCTGAGTACTACCTCTTTAGTGGTGTTGAAATTAAGTTAGATGAAGAATATGCAAAAATCAATACAAGGTATTGGACAATATCAGGCTGAATGTTACTTGTGAAATTACATGCAAAACCTTTGACATTAATATTATTCAAGTTTATCCCCCAACAGCAGTGAATAAAACGTCGGTCAATTTTATGACAAACTTAGACAATGTAAACACTCAGAAAATAACATTATTCAAGGTGACTTTAATGCAAAAGTAGGCAAGACCAGGGACAATATTGGGCATTATGTCACTGATGAGAGAAATGAACAACTAGCTATACGGATCACAGCACAAGATTACATAATTGGTAATAACAACTTCAACCTACACTCATGAAAGAGCCCAGGAATAACCCCAGAAACCAGATTGATTACGTGCTTACAAGGTATAGAAATGCTCTGAAATCATGCAAAACATATCCGGGTGCAGACTGCTACAGTGATCATGTGCCAATAATCATTGTCATGTACCCGAAACTCAAAGCTTCAGATACAAAGAGAGAAACCAAAGCTGAATTTGGGACTTTTGATTTTAAAAAAAGTACATCAAAAATGAATTCCAAATAACAGTGAAGAGCAAATTTGAAGCTCCTCATTGCTATTATAGAACAGCAATGGAAAAAAAACTCAGACAGCATAACACAAGCAGCACAAAGGGTGATTCCCAAACAGGAAAAAGCCAAAAAGAAATGGATGACAGAAGAAATTCTGAATCTTATGGAAGAAAATGTGAGGAAAATGAAGAAGCCTGCATATCCTTGCATGCACAGATAACAACCAAGTGCAGGAAGCAAAAGAAATGTGGCTCAAGGACAAAAGCGAGTTAATAGAGCAATTGCAGAAGACCAACAACAGTGATCATATGCATGGTGAGATTAAAGAGGTCACAAATCGGAAGAAAAGCAGGATGTATAAAAGCAAAAGATGGCTCTACAATTATGGAAAAAGAAAAAGTAACGCAAAGATGATCAGACTACATCAAAGATCTATATGGTAACAAAGACCGAGGGAACAAATTTGATACTGGCAACAACAATGAGACCCCAGCAATAATGAAAGAAGTAGAACATGCTATGAAGAAAGAGCAAAAGGGGAAATCATCATGGCCAGACAACATTCCAGTTGAACTGTATATAGAGCTAGAAGATTTTGGTGTAGAGAAATTGGCTATGTTATATTTTCTATTCAATATGATTGCTAAAGTACCAGAAGATCTTTTAAAGATCTGACAAAGATCCAGGTGCAACAGAGTGTGGACAACACAGAACAAATTGTTTCATCAGCCACCTCAAAAACTCTAGTTCGAATCATCGTGCCCAGAAGATTAAACCAGAGATCAGTGAAGAACAGAGCAGCTTTGTCGAAGGCAAGGGAACATCAAACACCACTTATTTCTCAGGATTATCGAAAGGTCAATAGAAGTACAACCAGACCTAAGCTTCTGTTTCATTGATCTACACAAAAGCCTTTGACACAGTGCAACACCAAGTCATTATGAAAATGCTTTAAGATATTAATATCAATGGAAAATATGTAAGAATAATCAGGAATCTCTACTGGCAACAAAGTGCAGTTATACAGATAGACAATGAGATTGGAGAATATCAGATAATAAAGTGAGGAGTCAGACAGGGTTGTGTTCTATTACCAGGCCTTTTCTCCCTGTACAGTGAAAACATCAAGAGAACCAGATAAGATCTATCTGGAATAAGTATTGGAGGACACGATATCAACAACCTCTGGTATGCAGATGATCAAGTACTGATAGCAAATAGTGAGGTAATTTTACAGAAATTAGCATCTACCATCAACCCAGCGAGCAAAAGACTTGGCCTATCTTTAAAAATGAAAACTGAAGAAACCGGATTTTCCAAATTGTAGGATTAGAAATGAAGTTGTGAACTTGTTTCAGGATTTCAAGTACCTTGGATCAAGGGTAACATCTGATGGCAAATGCTAAACAGACATAAAAGCAATGGCAAGAACAGTGTTTATAGAAATGAGAAACATCCCAACGAACAAGACATTCGCCTTAGAACTCTACATTCTTCCTACATTGATGTACGTCAGTGAGACATGGACCATCACAAATGCAATGGAGAAAAAGAATCAATACAGCAGAGATGTGGTTTCTCAGAAAAATGCTCTGCACATCATATACAGACAAGATAACAAACAAAGGACTTCTACAAAGAACAAAAACAAAATATACATTACTTAAAAGAACCAGAAATCAGCAATCAAAAAATTTTCAATGCATCATCAAAGTGACACATTAGAACATTTATTGTGTGTTATGTCATATAGGACCCTCCCTGCAAACCCCCCCCACCCTGGCCAAAAACACCTAAAAAAAAATCACCCTGGGTCCTATATGCAAAGATGACATTTTGGTGCTGCAATTTTGGGCACTGAGATACAAAGCACTCAAACTACTCACCCAGCTTCAAGAAGCCCACGGAGGTGCCGCGGTTGTCCGGGAAGCGGGCTCACAGCTTCAGAAACCACCTTCCCTCAGGTGCTCCGTGCTTTCCAGAGCCACCACTCACTTCCATGAGACGGCCGACCACGACAGCAGCGCAACGACCACGTTTGTGATAAACAGCAATGGTGCGATTGATCACTTACTTTGAGGGGAGTGCTGGGCCTCGATGATCAGGCTCCATGCTGAGCCTTGGTTCAACAAGCACTGCCCCTCAAGCAAATTGAATGAGGCACGGGGAAGGTGGCAAGCTGCTCGACATTGCAACCCACTACGGTAAATTAGCTGGTTCAATCCACTATTTGGCAGTGTGAAATGTGGCTTATATAATCTACCTTTCTTCTCTTTATTTCTTGCTTACTGGTTGTTATGGAATTGTGTTATTATTAATCTTTAGGAAGATTATATATATTTCTTAGAAAAGGCTTTGTGGGTGGTCAGGGACACACACAGACACTTACACAGAAACCATTCTGAGGGACGAAATGTCTACTAGTTCATTGTTGGTTGAAGCTGTGTAATCAGCCATAAAACCTGGAGTGATTGTGATTGAATTGTTGAAGACAATGTCATTTACTTAGAGAAACCCCTGTATAATCTATTCAAACAAACAGGCTTTTGCTTCAATGATGTGTGCCGACAGAGCAGAGGCATTGGCTCATAAATGCTTTTGGAAGAGAAGGACTTCAAAATGAACCAGAAGTCATGATGAAAGCAAGTCAAGTGATTACTAGTGCACTAAGAAACATCTGGGGTCAGAAATGTAACATTCTATGAGGAAAGAACTGTTTGCATTCTTCTTGTCAATGGAGGAACACAGAATTGCAGTATCTTCAGGAAGAATGGCTACTCTTGGTCAAGAGAGAGAAGTACGGCAGTGGCATTTTAAATATCCACTTGTGACTGACCAATTTTGGGTTTAAAAAAAAACAAGATCCTTCTTGTTTCTGGATCATAACAATTGTACTTCATCAGACGCATACCAAGGTTTGTGAAATCATTGTGCGAAACACAGAGGTAAATCATTCATATGAAGAAACAATTCTCTGAAAACAATTATAAGAATTTTGCGAGTTTCAAGTCTGAGGCCTCACACCTACTCCATAATTACTTTAGAGTAACAATTTAAAGAATCTGAGTTTTAACACAAAACTGACTGAACTTTAAAAACTGATTTTTATTTTACAATTGTGTTTAATCTGTAATGGTTTTGGAACCACACACACACACTCTCAGGGGTTGTAAGTTAGTTAAGTTAAAAAGTGCTGTTATTAATAAAAATTGTTTCGAAGATACCAATGTCTTGGTGAATTTCTATTGATGCTGGTATGTTTAATCTGTAATGGTTTTGGAACCACACACACACTCAGGGGTTGTAAGTTAGAGTTAAGTTAAAAAGTGCTATGTTATTCATAAAAATTGTTTCGAAGATACCAATGTCTTGGTGAATTTCTATTGATGCTGGTATGTTTAATCTGTAATGGTTTTGGAACCACACACACACACACACACACACACACACACACACACACACACACACACACACACACACACACACACACACACACACACACACACACACACACACACACACACACACAGGGGTGTTGCAAGTTAGAGTTAAGTTAAAAAGTGTTATGTTATTCATAAAAATTGTTTCGAAGATACCAGTGTCTTGGTGAATTTCTATTGATGCTGGTCTGGTGTGTAATTACTGGTTCTTTGTTGCTTCTTAAAGTTTTCCCAATCTTGTTTCCCACTCATCTTGGCGACTTTGAATGCACAAGTTTTTAGTTTGATGCCTTTCTTGATCTCCCTAGTTATCCAAGGCTGGCTTGCCCACACCCTGACTGTCCTTGCTTTTAACTGGAATATACTTTTGTTGAGCACTGAAAAAGTCATTTGAAAATCCTCCACTGTTCCTCAACCACCCATCCATCCATCCATATAGCTGGTGTTCCCAGTCTACCCTGGTCAACTCTTTCCTCATCCCTTTATAGTTTCTGTTGTTTAGGCATAACGCACTGGTTTGGACCGAACTATTATATCCTCCATTTGTATGATAAACTGAATCATTCTATGGTCACTTTTTCCATGAGGATCCCCAACTACAAGATCACTAATTTTACCAGTGTCATTGAACAGGGCCAGATCCAGGATAGCACGTTTCCTTGTAGGTTCAGTAACATGCTATTCAACAAAGCCATCAGGCATGCATTCTATGAAGTCCTCAAAGTTGCCGTGATCAACCTGATTCACCCAGTTTCTGAGTATGTTGAAGTCCCTCATGATAATTGCTGTTCCATCCTTACATGCCTTCGATATTTTTTTGTTGTCTGTGCCACTGCAATGTTATTATTGTGTGCCTTATAGACGACTACCACAGGTAATTTTTCACTTTATTATTCCTATACTCTACCCAAATGGACTCTACATTTTGATCCTTAGATCTTGCATCGTCTCTCACTATTTCTCTGATCTCATCCTTAACTAAGAGCACTACCCCATATCCCTACCTTCCTTATTATCGGATATCCTTGGATATTTAATTCCCAATCCACTCCACCCTGCAACCCCGTTTCTGTAATGGCCACTATTTCATACCGCCTTTGTACTGATTTGTGCCACAGTTCACTGTCCTTATTTCTAATACTATGGGCATTCAGATAAAGTGCCTTTATACCCATTCTGCATTTAAAATCTGGTAATCTTTGCTTCTTTTGGATTTGACTTATTTCCTCTAGTCTTACTTTCTATTTAAACTTTTGCTTTTACTTTATCCACACCTCTTTTTATCCATCTGTCTCCAATCTGTTGAACCTACCCCACTACTATTGACTTTAAAGCCCAGTCCACAGTTCACATTTTGCGATTCACCAGATCTAAGTTCAGATGGAGCCCATCCTCTTTGAAAAGTTCCTTCCTTCCCCAAAGCTTGTGCCAATATCCCATGATTTGGAACCAACTTCTCCTACACCAATACTTAAGCCGTGTAATTAACTCTAATCTTTTGAACCCTGTGCCAAATTTGCAAATGTCTCAGGTAGTAATCCAGAGATTACCACCTTTTTGATTCTGCTTTTTAATTTGGTCCCGAGCTCCACAAATTCCCTTAACAGAACCTCCTTCCTAGTTCTACCAACGTCACTAGTACCCACATGCACAACAACAACTGGATCTTTCTTCTCCCACTGCAAATTCCTCTGCAGGTCAGATAAGATGTCCCAAACCCAGGCACGCAACGCAGCCTTCAGGACATTCTTTCCCGCGAAAGAGAACTTTTCCTATTCCCTTAACCAAACTATTCCCAATTACCACATTTCTCTTCTCTCCTCCCTCTTGAATGGCTGCTTGAACCACCAACACTGACATACAATCACCCCTTAAATGAACTGCACTTATTCAATTCACTGTCAAATATGTAATAATCTGGATAGTCACAACCCAGCCTACTGAATAATCTGAATCAGAATGCTAAATGATTGCATTATTACAATTATTCTGCATATTTAGGTTTAAATGGCATTAAGAACATTTTCCCAAAAACTTAATTTTACAGAAGACTTAGCAGAATAATGCTCTCAATAAAATCCTCTCATTATGTAGTGCTCAGAGTAGCTCCAACAATGCAGCAAAGTCACACGACATTGTTTTCCTCAAATACCAAACAGATGTTGTTTACTGTATGCCCACATCTTTCTGCTTCTGTCATCACCAAGATTTGGCCCATTCAAAAAATAAACTACAAACATGCATCAAGCTCACATTCTCCAGTAGGCAGAGATTAGACAAGCACAGGCAGCACAGAACTGAAGGCTGACTATCGTTTAGCTGCTGGCACCAGGTGCTAGAAATGAAAAGTCATTCTACAGTCAGTAGCTCTTATCACTAGAAAAACACTCTGTGGGGAAAAAAATGAGTCACAAAATCCATACAGATACCCAATGATAAATGGATCACAATTTAATTTTTTAAACCAGATATCCAAACAAAATTTACTAAAAGATGTGAAATTTTTAAAAAACATGGAGAAGACAATCTACTTGGAGCACAAAGCCTTATTCTTAAAGGATCAGTGGCTAAAAACATTACTACATTTAAGTATTCAAATTCACTGGCAGTCTCTCAGCTCTGCCAAACTCATCAACAACTGCATCCAGTCTGCAAACTATGAAAGAAGAGGTGAGTTTTGGTAACACAAGGTACTGCAAATTATTAAAGGAATATCCATCACTGCACATCCCAAAATTAATATCTAAACTCTCAAAATTTAAGGCTTTTTCCCTGATCAAAATTAATCGATGTCCCATAGACCTCAATCTCACAATAGGCTTTGTGGGTTTTTGCACACTGTCAACAATCTCCATGGCTAAAAGCTCTGCAAATTTCTGTATTGACATACTGTGTCCAGTTCAAGCTTCTGCAGTTAATGAAAGAGTTTAGAGGTCTATGCCAAAGTAGTTTTAACAAATACGTTGGCAAGTTACACTTGATAAACTCAGAAATCAAAATACAAATGGACAATTCAGTGAACTGTCACACAAGAGTCGTTAAGGCCTGGGCAGATCAGCCACAATCGTATTGAATGCTGGGCAGGTTCAAGAGCCAAGTGGGCTTCTCCTTTCTCATGTTCCTGTACACCCTTCACAGATTGAACTATGTAATCCAAACCACTTGAAAACAATATCTCTGCCACTGCCTCTCCCTAATGGTTCAAACATTTTAACATTAATATTTTAATCTAGAATGAATGCCAAAACAATTTCAACGTGGCAATCATTGATCTCATTCCCCTTGAGAACAAACTGCACAACATTACACTTCATGTACATTCTCCAGTAAAAAAAAATTAAAGTACAACCAGAACGTAATCCTACTTTGAAACCAGTAATAGCTTTTACCTTAGATCAGTGGATACATTTCTGATAATTTAGTAATTACTTAATGAGGTATAGCAAAAGACAGAGATAAACCTATTCTGTCATTCAGTGGGACTGACCATAGATGGTCTTCAGCCTAAACTGCACAAATCTAGTGTTACTTCATATCCCTCAGTACCTTCAATAGCCAATACACAACTCACATTTAAGAGAGTTATGAAAAATATCTCTCATCATCTGCCATACTTCAATCCAGACTCTAAATGTTTAGATTATCCCTCAACATTCCAAAGAGAAATGGCTTCTACATTCTCTTTTCATAATTTAGTCCTTTGCAGAGACATCATGCTGTGCTGTGCTTCCTCCCAAGAACAAACATCATTTACAATAAAAGGCCACTGAACTAAAATTCACTCTCTATAAATGTTGCCTGGCTCATGAAGTATGACCAGCATTGTCTTTTTATCTCAAATTTCCAGCATCAGCAGAATTTTGCCTCTCTACCTGCCATGAGATAGAGCCCAGCGTTACTTAGAATATTCTACACAAGATCCAACCACAATTTTATATAGCTGTAGCCTTCTTGATCAGTCCTCTGGAGATCGCAAATAATTTTCCATTAATCTTCTTGATTAAAATATCTTAAGCATGTATAAAAAATTATCTATGCACATAAACAATACCTCAAAAATAATGACCCTCTCAAGTCTCTTCCAACCACTTACAAAAAATGATAAAGAATTTTTAACCCAAACAACAATTTGATATCCAACAATAACAATTTGTTTCTGAATATAGCTTCAGAACCTCTGTATTAAATTCAGGTTATCCATTTTGGATATTCAAGTCAGCATTTAAACATCATGCTCGTTAAGTTCAATGAGCAAGCAACACTATTCATTTTCCTTTTTCCAGCTCAACAGATTAACTGGTCTTACTGCTACTTAGGTGGAGGGAGGGGTGCGTACAATGTCCCACCTTAACTGAACAGAATAACCTTCAACATAAAGCAAAAAAACAAAATGCATAAGGAACTTGGCAGGTCAGGCAACATCCATGGAGGAAAATGGACAGTTAATGTTTCAGGTCTTCGGAAAAGGATTGGCAGGATTAAAGAGGAATCAGTGGATAGCAGTTGAACCAAGGAGTGGTGAAGGATGATAAAGATGGAGATCGTGATAGGTGGAAGCAAAGCAAGGAAAAGGTGAAGGTGATGGAAGGGGAAAAGGAATAAGGGTGCAAGAAAACCTAGCTGAACGAGGAGAGGGAAAGGGGCCGAGTGGGAGCAAATGATCTGAAACTGAATACAACATTTGTGCCATTTGCCAAGAGGGATGGAGCTTCTCTCTGTATTTCAATGTCAACATCACAGTTAGTAGACATACAGTGTGCAACATTTCGATGAATGGAACCACACAAGAGATCAATATGGTCTTTCTTCCCTGCACCTATCTTGTGACTTGATCAGATCCAGTGACAGAAATTAAATCCTGTGGCTTGGCCGAACAACTCATAACTGGTTTGAGTGCTGTTTCAAATCAACTCATTTGCCTCACTCATGAGTTCTGGCTCTAAATATTTCACTGAACCAGGTTTCAGAATGGATCTGTCGACTGCAGTGCAATCAGCTCGAGGTCTAGAAACAAAAACATTGAAGGTTTTCCATAGCTCCACGGCAACATGAACCAATCACGCTTCAACATTAGTTTCCAAAAGACCAAATTACATCACAATTATTAATTCAGCTATAAACATTCCTTAAATTCAAGGGCAGAGGTATATCCCTAACATTGGCTTAGAACCCAACAGCCTACACATTCCAATAATGTTTTAAAAATTGAAAAATGCATCATTTCCAATCCAACATGACTTACTTTCAATGAAATTAAGGCTATTCTACATTTTCTGCTCTTGCGCCAGTGGCCTGGTAGCCTTCCTTTCAGATCTCTTAGCCTTTATTTATCATGGGAAGCATTCCAGCAATGAGTTGCTCAATCCAGTTCCAGTCTGCAATTGCCCGTTGTGCTCAAATCAAAACAAGACAGCAAACCACCCCCCCCCCCCAAAAAAAAGTCAACTATTCTACTTCAAGTCTTGCCAAAAAGGCAAAAGTTGACCGTCCCATTGGGAAATTTCACAAATTGGAGGCCAGATCATAAAGTCAAATTCCTGCCACCACCAGCAGCTCTTCAGGCTTCGGAGGGGCTGTCATTTTCCCCTTTCAACCCCCAACTGGAAGAGCACCTCCTGCACTGACCATCTCCCCACTTCAACCAGCCACAGAAATATTTTGAAGCCTTTCGAAGGTGCTGGTTATGGAGCAGGGGGGTGGAAGTTGAGGACTTTCACTTTCCCAGCGTTGTCCGCCAGCTGAGAAGCCGGGGGTGGGGGATCATCTTTCCCACTAGGCCTTGGTCATAAATAAACCCGGGCTGCACGCGAAACTCAGCAGACGAGCAAAATACCACGGAATCGAAACTCAGGCCAAGCCGCGTCCAAATGCACCTCAAAATGTTCCCTGAACTTTCGAAAGGAACCAAGTTGAGCCCCCAGGGCTGAGCACATTCCACCAATCCCTGGGAACGGAGCGGAGTGCTCCGGGGAAGCCGCCTCCTTACCTCTCTCACGCGGCTTTCAGACCAGATCCGAATGCGAGAGGGGACGGCGGGCTGTGCTTCTGCGTCCAGGTCGCGGCTCCGAATTGACGCCGTGTGAAGGCGCCGCCGATTCCCTCCCCCGCCCGAGGTTTCGGTTCACACCGAGAGAATGAAGCTCCCTCCCTCAAGGCTAAATCCAGGTCACAGCCCCCAGATTTCCCCAGAACGTCAACACCCCCCCCCCCAAAAAAAATCCTCTTTCCCAGAAATTCTTCCAGCGACCAGAAGGCGAAGACGGGAAAAAACTATCAGCTGATTTGCATCACCCACCAACCGCATTTCGAAATCCTCCTCAACGTCATCCGGTTTTCTCCCGAGTCCTTCTCCAAACATCATTAGAAAAGGCGCGGATATGGGGGCGGGGGCGCGGATTTCCCTCTTCAGAACCAGTTTCCTTACCACCTCCTTTCTGCAAAGAAGACGGGGTGAAATAGGGCACGTGGACCTTCTCTTGATAACTAATTAATTGCTTAAAAGGGGTGACCAGGGTCGGAAATAAACGGGGGAGGGGTTGTGATCGGCAACAATCTCTGTTAAAATAGTGGGAGGGGGCAGAGATGCCAGGCTCGGTCCTCCACGACTTTCTCAAGCCCAACGTTGGACAGTTAATGCTGCTCTTTCACAGATCCTTGGCCGCCACAAAGTTCCAGTCTCTCTCTGTCGATGTGTTTTTGTTTTAAAGAGACAACCCTCTACCAAAAGTAAGATTGTGTTGCTTTCGTCCAAATCATTCTCAATTGACACCAGGAGGTCGGTCCCTCCTTCAACGTGGCAACGCTTTGGCGTTGGTCCCATTCCTTGATGTTAACGTCCAGGCAGGTTGACACCGATCTTCGCCACGGGTAGAATTATTTCCCCGCATTTTGGAGGGGGAACAATAGCGCGGGGTCTCCTCGGTGGGTCAGGAGGAGGGGGGCGACTCCCGAGCGAAGTCTTCAGCCGATTGGAATTGACCCTCAGGATTGATCTGAACTGAGGAGGTGAAACTCTTTCGAGCAAATATCCTGGAGGAACACAGTTGAAACGCTCCTTTTCTGTACAGTTCGGGAAGGAAGTTATGGAGCAAGGGAAGATCGAGCAGAGGCTGCAATCCCGAGCAACACCAAATCTGCCCGAGGAACTCGGCAAGGTCAAGCAACAGAAATGGGAGGAAAATCGTTGTCAGCGTTTCATCAAGATTGAGAGTGGGGGGGGGGGGGGGGGGAGAGCTGACTGGTGTGATGAGGACAGGGAGGAAGAGCTTGGGGGGGGGGGGAGAGCTGACTGGTGTGATGAGGACAGGGAGGAAGAGCTGGGGGGGGAGAGCTGACTGGTGTGATGAGGACAGGGAGGAAGAGCTTGGGCGGAGAACGTTGAAGACTGGTGGAGCAGAGAAAGGGGAGGGGTGGGAGGATGGTGGACCCATGGAAAGTGGTCAGTGGGGGTGGAGGGAGATGCGCCCTATTTGGGTGGATTGGGTGATTAGTAAAGACAAAGGATGCCAGTTAAGGAATCTGGTCTGATGCGAAGGTGACAATAGTGGGACAGTATAATGAATACAGACATGGGGACTATTTTGCAGAGCATCTATCTCTCTATCTGCAATGGCCCTCCTGAGACACTGGCATTGCTAATTCAACTCTCAATTCCTTTTCTGACCTGTCAGTCCTTGGTCTTCTCCATTGCCAGAGTGAGGACCAACACAAACTAGAAAATCATTCTGCATGGATCGTCTACAGCCCACTGATATGAACATTGAATTTCAGGCTATGTCCCCTTTCTCTTCTAACACATGACTTATGTCCTCCCCCAATTTTGTTCCCTTTCTCTCCCAGCCCCATTCCCATTTATGGTTATCTTCATACACCCCCCCCACACACACACACACACACACACACACTTTGGTTCCATCTGGTCTAATTGTACCAAGTTATATTGTTCTGGAGATCATTGCTTTCTTAAGCACTTTTGTTCTGTCAACAACAAGGACCTCCCAGTGTCCAATCATTTTAATACCACATACCATTCTCACTGACTTGTCTGTCCATGCCCTATTGTACTGCCCATCTTTGATTTCTGTGAATTTCAACTGAAATGTCTGAAACTTTGACAGATATTTGATATAAAAGATAGGGAGAGAGAGTGTAAAAGTAATGTTGAGGCTAGTTAGCTCTGATTGTGTTGAATGGCAGTGCAGGCTGGAAGATTGGCCTTTGGCTGCACTAATGCACTATGAAACATCCCCTGTCAAACCATTCCTGTCTATATTGACTCCTAGCCTCCTCCATATTAAAATGATCATCATGATGTTTGAATTCACTCCTCCTTCAATAAAACCTCCATCTTTACAACCTCCTTCCCCTTAATCTCTATTCATCTGTTCTGTCCTTTCATGACTACCCGACCTTTTCTGTTATTGACATCCTCAGAGGGTGGACATCTGCCTGGTCATCTTGATCCAGAAGGCTTTCAACCAGATATCACTCACATATATAATGGATGTGCTTTCCAAAATCGGCTGAGGGGTAAATTTAAAATTGGATTAAACTGCTCGACACGGACATCCATAGTGCAGTTAAAATCAATGGTTGGGCAACAGGTAGCTTCTCCATCAAGTCTGCTCTCTCCTGTCTTGTTTGAGTGCTGTATAGAGCCCTTTTCTGAATCCATCAGCAAGGATGAGGACATAAAAAGGGTGACGTTGCCAGACAATGGAGGCACCCAGATCAAAGCCTCCCTGTACATGAACAACGTCGCTGTCTTCTGTTCAGACACACAATCAGTTTGCAGACAGATCAGTTATCCAATAAAAATATTGTAAGAATATATATATTTATAATTCTTGATATTACCTATGTATGAGCATATATATCCAACAAGGTAAACATATATCAACAAATAGCTGTAAACAACCTACGAAAGAGACAAAAAAAACCAAACAAATTGTATATAAAAGGACAACCAAACCATAAAATGGGATCCAATAATCTTATAAATTCTGAAAATAATTAAGGAAAGGACCCCATAAATTTAGTAAATTAATGTTCATTACATTAGTGGATCATCTAATCTTTTCCAGAGTCAAGCATGCCATCACATCAGATGACTGATCAGCATCTGCAGCCAGCTTGAGTCAGCATCTGGCGCCAGGATAAACTGGAAGAAGAGCAAGGCAATGCTCTTCAGTAACTGGTCTGTTATACCTGTTGCAGCAATGTGTTAAACTATGCATGTTACAAATCCTGATTCCTACATTTTTCAAGACAGGGTAAATTTTCTAACATCATTTATGATTTGCTGGAAGTTTTTCTATGGTAATTATTGACCATTTTCTGACATCTGACAACACTGCTGATTACTTGCAACATTTGCATCCTGGTCCTGCCAAATGTCGAATTTGACATAATGAGAACTTGCATGTATATAGCAACCAGAATGTGGATAAATATTCCAAAAACCTTGTAGCAGTGCCAAGAAAAGCTGGGTTTCAAGCTGTGGAAATAATAAGAAAATTGGCCAGAAGCTTGGTTGAAGAAACAAGGCAGAGAGCCAGAGGCATTATAGAGAGAAGTTTCAGATCATTGGCCGGGTAACATGAAGGAGGAACGGCCCAGGTGCCACAATGGTGCTGAATAGAAAATGACTGTAACAATGCACAGTGATAGAAATGTATGGCTATAACACTACGGATTTAAAAGGACTTTAGTTTATTTTTGGAAAAAAATGTTTTGTTTCAATTACTGACCAAACAGGGCTTTATTACATGAGAGCTTTCTCCATTGGTTATGAAAGATTTAATCAGCATCGGGAAAACCTATATCCAACAGAGCTTGAAAATAGAAATTCACAATAATTTATTACCCTTTCAATGCCACAGTATCTTCAGAAAATCATCCTTGTGCATAAGAGTAGGTGGAAGATACTTATTTATTACCCAGTTGTCATTAAATGTAGACTGAGATAGAATTATTAATATCTAATTTCTGGTAACCAAAGCAATGCCTTAATTCGGTGGGAGCTTCATGAATTTAAATAATTGGTTTAAGTTCCATTATTACCAAACAAAAGCCATTTCCCAGCACCTGTCTACTTTCAGTTCCTACTCATCCTTGTGCAGTGGAAATCCTGAGACAACCATTCTAAAAAAACTTTTAAAGCAATTTCCAGTTGTTCATAAGAAAAACTGAACTCTAAATATCATCTTTTCACCAGAGTATGAATTTACAGAACTTAAATAATTAAAACGGAGGTTCTGATCATCTGTGAGTACAGTTTCACCACATATACTGAGAGAACACTCAGTTCCTCATCACATTATGTTTCATCCACTCCAGTACCTCTGCAAAATCAGATTTCCTCTGATATCAAGTGAACAATGGCATCAGACCATGAAGACACAGAGAGGTAGCAAATGAAATTTAATGCAGAAATCTGCAAAATGATCTATTTTAGTTGAAAGAATGAGAAGCAATATAATGTAAGGAGAAGCGTAGAATACAAAAGCAAGGAAAATGCAATCAACCTATTGCTTTGACACAGTTCAGCACATTTGTCTTCATGAAATGTAATAGTCACGTGTAGCTAATGTACAATTATGATGTGGTAATATTTTCTGGGAACTACCTTGACATTATTATCTTGCATCGATCATTAATTCTCACCACTCCTTGCTCCCAATTTAACTTTCCAGTTCCTCAGCAGCAAATTTTCACGTTAACATGTCTGCTCATTAAGCTTTTGTCCTGCTGCAAGGTAAAAATCAAAAGCCTGCCACATTAGAG
Organism: Narcine bancroftii; assembly: GCF_036971445.1. Taxonomy (NCBI): domain Eukaryota; kingdom Metazoa; phylum Chordata; class Chondrichthyes; order Torpediniformes; family Narcinidae; genus Narcine; species Narcine bancroftii. The sequence continues at coordinate 145,422,599 of NC_091471.1, read as the reverse complement.
ACTTGAATACAGAATTTAGATTGAAACAATAATGTAATACAGTGAGAATATTAACTGTCAGACATGCCTTCTTGCTGCAAAATGAAGCCCCATCCTCTTTCTCTCTCAGGTGACTACAAAGTGTTCCAAGTCATTGTTTGGAAGTAGAGGTCATGCTTAAAAATATTAACGATTGGAAAATAATACACACTTATCAAAAGTGTTCTGCCAAGAATGCAGCGAATACACGTACTTTATTTTACATATTATTTTCATAATGTACCAAATAAAGCTGCTGCCTCACAGCACCAGCAATCTGGTTTCAATCCTGTCCTCAGGTGCTGTCTGTGTGGAGTTCTCAAGTTCTCCCTGTGACTTCATGGATGCTCCAAATTCCTCCCACATTTCAAAGATGTTCAGGCTCAAAAGAAGTTGAATCTAGAAGCAGTTAATGAGGATGTGTAGAAAATAAAATGGCTTTAGTGAAGGATTCATTTTAATGAGTGAGTGATGGTTGATGCAGATTCGATAGGCTGAAACAAAGGTACCTTTATGTTGTCATTGCAATGATACATTAAAAATGTAAAGCACATATATATTTTAGTTTTTGTCTGTCGTAAGGCAAACAAAGAGTTGCATGAGCATTGCCTGGTGCCCCTAACAATAGGAGAAAGAGAAGCAAAGAGAGTCTCATTGGAAATACTGGGTCTTCATGGATTTGCCTCAAGCCTTATAGACCATTAGTAACCTGAACTTCAGATCCAAACCTCCTGAGACCCTTCAGGAGCCATTCTTGCCCTCAGCACCCTCTCAAATTCCAATTCTGATACCTGGTTCCTATGAGCCAGTCTCCAGCAGCCAGCACCCTGTGTAAATGCTTCGACTGCAAGTTGTCAACCGCCCATAGACTAGGTGGATCCTTCAGCCTTTGAGTGACTCACTTGTCTGCCACCTTGGTCACCTTCTGGAAGGCCGTCTCCTATGTTTCTCAATGGGAGGGGTCATCGTCCCAATGTTGATGCCTTGTGCCAGTCCGCTGCTACCCCGGAATCTGTGACCCCCTCGTAATAGTTTGCCAACACGTGTCACCTTTGTGGGCACAGTCCTTGTGGTTGCAGGAATTTTTTTTTTTAAAACACCTTTAACAGGACGTTTAAAGCCTGTAGGGAGCCATGACATCAGGACCAGGATGTAGGACTCTGCGGAACAGCGCTGTGTCTCTGCTCCCTGCTTTCCGGGTCTGCACCAGCACAGCCATTCCTTTTGTATCGAACTTTATTATATTACCAATGAACAGGTAGTTACATCAATCTCAAAATGAAACAAGGAAGTCTGCAGATGCTGTGACTGTAGTAAATGCACAAAAGCGCTGGAGAAACTCTGCAGGTCCCGCAGCATCCATGGGAGGCAAAGATATTTAACCAACGTTTCAGGCCTGAGCCCTTTGTCAAGGTATACCTTGAAGCTACTGATCAGTTGGTTATATATCTTTACCTCCTATTATATATGTGGTGGGACCTGCTGAGTTTCTTCAGCACTTTTGTGTATTTTGTTATATCAACCACTCCTGGCAGACATTGTTGACTATAGGCTAATTATCCTTTGCACATTGCAGTTTGTGAGATGCTGATATGTACAATTACCTGCCTCCCCTTTGGTTACCTTGCACAAGGAAAAGAAATTCAACCCAATGTCAAGTGTCAGTCATGGTAAAATGATAGCCCTAACAATAATGACTGTATTTCATAAGTACTTAATTGGCTGTAAAGTGCTTTGAGATGTCCTGATATCAAAAAAGGCACTCTAAAAATGCATTTTTTTCAATGGTTCAATGTAGAGGATCGTGTACTTTCAGTATCAAGAGTGGTGATAAGGAAATAAGGAGGGAGAATCAGTGGTAACCTTCGATAAAATGGGCCAATTAATGCAAAAGAAGTGAAAAGAAAAATGAACTTTTATAATTCAGTTCGAGGAAATGAAAATTAGTGAAAATAATATTTGTTTAAATAAATGTATTGATGTGGTGATTGGACATAAATTAAAAAGGTTTTTACAGTCTGAGAACTATCAGTAAACATTTGCACAATCACAAAATAATTGAACTGTTTTTTTTTGTTTCATGAGCTTAGCTATCACAAGGTTACTCTGACCCCTGGATATAAAATTCATTTTGAATCAAAATTGTTAATGAGAAATTCTCCGTGACAATCCAGTGTTAATCAATAATATTTCACTCCCACTCTGTTACATCTTCAAAGTGACATTTTATCAATATCATTAATTCAAAATGTGAGCAGAGACATCTCTCTACAAACTTGCTGATTTGAATATATTCATTCAAAGTAGGTCCACGACCAAATGATTGGCCAAATGGCCTTTACTTTCAATTAACATTTCACAAGTGAAAATGTGGAGCAAGTGATTGAAAGATAGAAAATCATCAAAAATATGATGTTGCTTTGAAACAAAAACTAGGCCAATGGTTAGTCAATTTAAACTGTAAGAGTGGTGGACAGGGGCAGTCAATAAAATCCCAATAAAAATGGCTGCGGAGCTCGTGAGAGGAGAGGCAAGTTTATTTTAAAGAGCTGCACTTTGTGCAGTGGAATATCTAACCATGGCTCACTTTATCTGTCCTGGATAACTCACCATGGACCAGCAATAGTCCCTGCAAGGTGTCTGTTCAGAGGGGAAGAAGGAGGTCAGCTAGTTGTGGTTAAAAACCTGCTCCATGTAACATTCTTCACCCTCAGTTTGGAAATCGCACTTGGGTGTTAATCAATTAATTAGGTCATGGGTTAAGGGTAAAAGGTGAAATGTTTAAGAGGAACCTTAGGGGGAGCTTCTTCACTCAGAAAGTGGTAATGGCGTGGAATGGGTGACCAGCAGAGGTGATGGATGTAGGTTGGATTTTGACTTTTAAGAGACGATTGGATACTGTATGGACATGTATGGGTGGGATATGAAAGCTTATGATCCCGGTGAAGGTCGATGGGGCGATGGAGCAAATAGTTCTGCATGGACCAGATAGGCTGAAGGTCCTATTTCTGTGCTGTAGTGTTCTATAGTTCTGTGTGTAGGTGAATGTTGGAGTCTGGGAGAAGTTGATGGGAACATGGGGAGAATAAAATGGATTAGAGTAGAGTTAGCTAGAAATAGGAGGTGGATTATCACAACATACTCATTGGGTCAAAGGGGCTATTTCCATGCTGTATCTCTCTTCATGACTCTTGCGACAAATGGATCTCATGATTACCCATTCTTCTTCTGCTCCTCTTTTGTTCATTTTAAATAATGAACAAAAATACTGGTGGCAATTTTAACATTAATTGAATGCGCTTCTTCATGTGCAAACCCACTAAAGTAATGTTCACTTTGTCAAGATGATCATGTCCTCAGCCTGCATCAGAACATTTCCCATCAAAAATCTCATTTGAATTAGAATTAGTATGTCATTTTAAAATTTCTTTATTTAGATATAATAAGTGAAGATTTAGCAATGCTTATATTTGATCATGAATATTTGCAATACTTATGCTGCCATAAGGAGGAACACAAAAGCATTCCCCCTCTCTTCCCTATCCCTGTCTCTTTTCCTCCAGCCCTCTCCCTTTCCTTCTCCATTCACAGAGCTACCCCCCTTTCTGTTTTCTTTGGTGCCTTCCCTTCCTTTTCCACCTATATTATCTCTTGCCTGTGAGCCTGTGCTCCTCCCTTTCCTCCTCTCTGCATCATTTTATTTAGACACCTGCCTAGATTTTGCTCACTCCTTGATAAAGGGCTCAAGCTATATCTTTACTATATAAAATACACTGTGTGACCAGCTGAGTTTCTCCAGTGTTGTGTTTCTACTCCCGTCACTGTGTCTGCAGACTTTCTTGCTTCACTATGGAAAAACATAGAAAACATATTTTTATTTTTCCACATCAATAATGTGCCATATATTTCTTCTCATTCTCCTCGTATGGTCTTCAATCTCCCTCCTTCAGACCCTTATCTCAACTCCTCACATTGGGCCATTTCAGGAATCATGGGATACCATCAGAGAGCATTGCTCCTTGGGTTTATGAAGTCACTGGAACTTACAGTTAAATCAGCTCTTTACGCTCACAGAAGACAGCTTACAGACCACATGACTCTGCAAGCATTAGATTCCAAGCAGAGTGAAAGAAGGTGTGAATAACAAGTTTTAACGTGCTGGTAATTAGAAACAGAATTGTTTCAGTAAAATTCCAGTGGTATCAAAACACACATATATAATTTTCAAATGAAAACTTCAACTGATCTGCTTATAAAATATGAAATCATATTTTTATATTAGTTTTCATTATATTTTGTTTCAGTGCATTTCTTAAATACACATGTAAATTGCAAAATTAAAATTAAACCCACAGCTACTGTTGGAAGAAAATCTGCAGAGTTTGGAATCTTATAGGATGAAGACTGTCATTCTGTCTATCCAGAGTCAAATCTTCTACAGTTGTCTTATGTATTCAACTATATGTTTTCATATTTAAAACATGTTTCATTTTGCTAAATATATTTCTATTTCTTTGCAGAATCTTCTTATTCTGTATATTGAATGAAGAGATACATGGAGGACAGGTAGAAATATTCACAAGATTACAAGATATAGAAGCAGAAGTAGGCCCATTGGCCCATCGAGAATCCTCCGCCATTCTAATCATGAGCTGATCCATCCATCCAGACAACCCCACTTCTCGGCTTTTTCCCTGTAATTGTTGATGCCCTAACTAGCCAAATACCTGTCAATCTCTGCCTTAAATACACTCAATGATCTCACTTCCACAACAGCCTTGTGGTAACCAGTTCCACAGACTCGCAACCTTCTGACTAAACACATTTTTCCACATCTCTTTTAAGTTGATGTCCTTTTATCCTGAAGTTATGCCCTCTTGTCCTAGAATCCCCTACCATGGGAAATATCCTTGCTAGATCTGCTCTGACCAGGCCTTTCAGCATTCAAAATGCCTCTATGAGGTGCCCCCCCCCCCACCTCATCCCCCCATCCAACGAGTACAGTCCAAGGGCTGGCAATCATTCTTCATATGATAAACCTTTCATTCCTGTTATCATTCTAGCAAATCTTATCTGAACCCTCTTCAATGCCAGCATGTCTTTTCTCAAATAAGGCACCTAAAACTGCACAGAATACGCCAAGTGAGGCCTCACCTGTGCTTTATAAAGTCTCAAAATTATAACCCTGCTCTTATATGCTATTCCTATGAAAATGAATGCATTTGCCTTCTTCACCACCGATTCAACCTAGAGGTTGACCTTCAGGGTATCCTGCATGATGACTCCCAAGTCCCTTTACACCTCAGAATTTTCAATTTTCGCTTCATCTAAATGATAGTCTGCCCATCTATTTCTTCTACCGAAGTGTATGACCATGCACTTTCCAACATTGTATTTCATCTGCCACCTCTTTGACCATCCTCCTAATCTATCCAAGTCTCCCTGCAGCCTTTCGGTGTCCTCAGCACCAACTCCCCTATCACCTATTTTGGTATAATCAGCAAATTTAGACACAAAGCCATCTAGTTCCATAATCCAAATAATTTATATACAATGTAAAAAGAAGTGGCCCCAACACCGACCTCTGTGGAACACCAGAATAGGATCCCTTTCATTCCCACTCTCTGTTTCCTGCCAACCAACCTCTACCCATGCTACTATCCTTCCAGTAATTCCATTGGCTCTCATCTTGATTAGCAGCCTTGTGTGTGGCACCTTGTCAAATACCTTTTGAAAATCCAAATATACAGTATCCACTGCATCTCCCCTGTCCATCCTACCTGTGATCTCTTCAAAACATTCCAATAGGTTTATCAGGCATGATTTTCCTTTGAGGAAACCATATTGACTTGGGCCTATCTTTACATACACCTCCAGGTATTCCATAACCTCATCCTTGACAATCAACTCCAACAGCTTCCAAACCACTAACGTCAGGCTAATAGATCTCTAATTTCCTTTCTGCTGCCTCGCTCCCTTCATAAACAGGAGTGTGACATTCTGAATTCTCCAGTCCACTGATTCCTGGAAGATCATTACAAATGCCTCTACAATCTCAACAGCTACCTCTTTTAGAAGCCAAGTGGGCATTCCATTTTCCCCAACAGCTATATTTTATAATGAGTAATAGGTTTTTTTTCCCATTATTGATTAAACAATAAGGGACCAAATTGTATCCTGATTATACTCAGGGTATAATCAGATCTGTAAAGTTTGCACATTTTGGATAACTTTACACGAAATTGTGCTTCTGGAAGGAAATGGGCACTTTTACTTCCTGTCACAATAACACAAATCCAACCACACTGGCATGAGTGATATGTTCAATAAAGCAGAGCATGGATATCTTCCATTCTGGATCTAGTGAATGTTTCAGCATTTATGATTGGAATGGGAATTGATTCATAAAGGAATGGTCATTATAACTAACTGACTCTCAGAGTTTGTTTCAAATCTTAAGTCTCTACCTTTCAAAATAGCTCCAACTTCAATTTTCCAATGGATCAATGCAATTGTGGAAGATGGATATAAAATTAGCTTAAGGATTGGGAGGCAGAAAGTGAAGGTCAAGGGTTGCTTTGGTGATTGGAAGCCTGTGACAATAGGGATTGTCAACGAGAGGACACAGTCTCAAGATTCGGGGGAGTAGATCTAGGACAGAGATGAGGAAAAATAGTTTTTCCCAGAGAGTAGTGAATGTTTGGAATTCTCTCACCATGGAAGTGGTTGGGGCTGCCTCATTAAACATATTTAAAATTCGGTTAGATAAATTTTTACATGATAGAGGAATTAGGGGATATGGGGAGAAGGCAGGTAGGTGGAGTTAGGTCATAAATTAGATCAGCCATGATTGTATTGAATGGCGGAGCAGGCTCGATGGGCCATTTTTGGCCTACTCCTGTTCCTACTTCCTATGTTCCTATGTTCCTATGGTGCTGGGATCCTTTCTCTTTGTTACTACACAATCAATCTGGTTGTGAATGTAAGAATTATGATTGGTAAATCGGCAGATTAATGAAAATTGGTGGTGCATTGATAGTGAGAAGACTGCTGTTTGGCTACATAATTATACTGATAATTTTCTAAGACAGGTAGATCAATGGAAGATGGAATTTAATCCCAGAAAAAAAAATTAAAATGATGAATTTTGGAAGGACTAACCAGTTTGGGATATATAATGAATAGTAGGATACTAAGAAGTATGAAGGAACCAAGAAACCAAATGTATGTTGAGGGTTCTTTGAAAATTTAATAGTACATGTAAGTACAATCAGATAATTCTATTGTTTTTCCAGTGATAGGACAAAGGACATACCAGATTGGCATGTAATCCCATAATGTTCCCCGTAAACATTTCCTCTTTCACCCTTAACTCATGTCCTCTGGATTGAATCTCACTTACCCTCAGTGGAAAAAGCCTTCCTGCATTTACTCTGTATATCCCCTTCAAAATTTTAAATACCTCTATCAAATTTCCCCTCATTCTTCTATGCTCCAGGGAATAGAGTCCTATCCTGTTTAACCTTTCCCTGTAACTCAATTCTGAGAGTTCTTTTTCATATATTTCCTGTAGTTAGGAGACCAAAACTGTACACAATACTCCAAAATTTGGCCTCACCAATGTCTTAAACAACTTTATCATAACATCCCAACTCCTATACTCAGTACTTTGATTTATGAAGGCCAAGATGCCAAAAGCTCTCTTTACGACTCTACCCACTATACTTGTGATGTCACTTTCAGGGAATTATTTACCTGTATTACCAGATCCCTCTGTTTCACTGCACTCTTCAGTGCCCTACCATTTACTGTATATGTCCTTTATTGGTTTACCCTTCCAAAATGCAAAACTTCACACTTGTCTGCATTAAATTCCACCTGAATTCCTGGTGCGGATCCAGGAAAATGGGGAGCTGAGACAGCACTGCTCAACAGGGTCCTACTGCCCTGTGCTGATGCCAACAGGTTTTAACCAGCCTGTTAAAAGGGCTGATGGTGACTTTTTTAAAATGGCCTGTAACCACGAAGGTATGTGCCCAAGATGGTGGTGCCTATGCTGGGCAGTGAACCACAAGAGGCTGCTGGCTCCAGGAGAGCAGCAGCCCGGCAGGGCACCAATAATGAGGAAAACAGCCCCCTTCCCCCACCCCCAGTGATGAGAAGGGAAAGCATTGGAGACAACTGTACAGGGAAGGTAACAATGGCAGCAAACCAGCAAGTGGCTCAGCAGCTGGAAGTTCACTGCTTTTTCCCTCTTCTAGTAAAATGTTTTTAAAGGGGGGAATTTTGTTTAACTTCTGTTAACTGGTGTCAATCAGGTACGAGTGAATAGAGGGTGCAATCAGGAAGGAATATGTGGGGATAAATTAGCTCCACCTATTATAGCCTTCTTGTTGCCAGACAAACTACCTCTGGATATGAATTAATTAACCGCCATAGTGGCCATTAAATCCTAGGAGCTCTGTGTTTGTTGCTGACCCTATACATAGGACCTCTCTCTCCCATTACCTCTAAAGCCATAGAATTTTGGTCTTCCCCATTGTTTCCAAATTCATTGAACCTTTTTCCAGTGTCCTCTATCCACAAAGCTATAATCCTGTGAGTCTTCTATCTCCCACAACCTTCCTCCTCTTACAGGGTCTCTGACTCCTGTACAGCCTTCACCACTGAGATGGGTTCTGTCATGGACCCATCGGTAGTGTAGTTTGTAAACAGATGTGAGCAAACATAAAATGGAGTCTACTTATTGAGGATGTTCCACAGTCGATCCCAATAGATGGAGTCAAAGGCTTTAGTAAGGTGGAAGGAGGCCAGGTATGATGGCTGCTGCTTCTCGCTTCATTTTTCTTGAAGGTGTCATGTGGAGTATGGAGTTAAACAAGAACATCTTTCAATTTCTGGGGTTAAATACAATACACAAGTGTGCTGAAGAAATTCATCAGGTTACACAATATCCATAGGAAGTAAGGGGTAACCAATGTTTTGTGCCAGGGCTATGTGACCTGCCGAAGATATCCAGCACATGCACCAAATGCAGTATTCTTATTGCTTGGGGATTTTGATGATCTAATCAACATTTGAATCTTAGTCATCTTGCACTCACTACAATAAATCTCTACCAGCTATGTGAGGTCTGTCCAATGGGATCAGTGCTTACCTTTTGTTTCTTTTTATATAATGATTTAGATATGGGAATGCAGGCTAAAATTTCAAAACCTGAAGCTAAAACAGAACTCAGATATTCAGTCAACAGCATTGTTATGTTCTGTAAACAGATTTGGTTGGTGAGCAGAATAGGAAGACAAATGACAGGATGATATCCCATCCAATGAAGAGCAAAACAATACATTTTGACAAGAGGAGCTATCAGATAATGGTACCTTCCAAAGGCTGTGCAAGAACAGAAGAATTTGCGTGTGGTTGTACAGAAATTGTTTAAAGGTGATGAGAGGGTAGTTGAAATGTATGGAATCCTGGCCTCCAGAAATAAGAGGATAAAGTAAAATAACAGGATGGTATGTTTATTAAATATTGATAAGATCATTAGGAACATGCAACTAATTCTGGTCACCACCCATGAGGAAGGCAGCAAAGGTCTTAAAAAGGCTATAGAGAAAATTAGTCAGTATAGTTTCAAGATCAGGGAACTTCAAAACAAGATTAGACTGGTAAAGCCAAGGCTGTTCCCCATGGGAGAGAAGATTGAAAGGGAATCTGAGAAATGTGTACAAGATCATCACACTTTTATTTATCTTTAAAGCAGTTTTCTTAAACGTTTGTAACTGTCTTTATCACGTTAAATTATTAAATGAAGAACAGTCATTGTGGTGTTCAAAACTAACGAGGTTTCTGTTTGTCCAAATATCACATGAATATTATATAAGGAGAGGACTTACAATCTATCAACGTTAATGCCTTGCCTGCCAAAATTTCCAAAGGCTAAATTGCAACATATTTCACAAGGTTTTAAAATTCTCTCACTCATTTGCACTCAGATTGTTGTGAGGTGGAACAAGCCCTACCATTTCAGCATCCTTTATTTCAACATGTTGCCTGAAGTTGCGATCATATGCTGGATCAATGTCAAATGAACGCTATATTTTAAAAAATCTCTGAGAATCCACAGCTGCCTGGAACTCTACATCAAATTCTTCAGAGCCTTAAAGATGAGTTAACTCTTAAAATACCTTATCAGGTTTTTTTTTATTACACCCTCTCAGAAATCCCATTATGATAGTAACCTTCCTGTTTGCTGGAAGTAAATCACAAAATTCTGTAGACATCGTGGTTGAAGTAAAAACATAAAATGCTGGAGAAGCTCAGCAGGTCAAACAGTGTCCTTTATGTAGCAAAGGTAAAGATACAGAACTGACGTTTTGGGCTTGAGCCCTTCATCAAGGTATGAGAAAATGCTGGCAGGCATCCGAACAAAAGAGTGAGGGGAGGAAGGGGGGTGGCAAAGGCAGGAGATGATAGATGGAGAAAGGAGGGAGGGGACAGCAGTAATGAAGGGGGGGAAATGGCTGGGTGGGTGAAAGAACTGGAAAGACAAGGGGAGGGGAAGGAAAAGGCAAGCAGGTTTAATGTAAAGCAGTAAAGTCACTTTCATGCAATCTGGCTGGAGAGTGCCCAGATGGAAAATAAGGTGGTGTTCCTCCAATCTGTGGGTGGTCAGGCTGAGACAGTACATAAGGCCATGGATGGACTGGAATGTGACTGGAATTGAAATTGTTGACCACTGGGAGGTCACTGTGGTTGCGAATGGAGCAGAGGTGCTGAGCGTAGCGATATTCCAGTCTGTGACCGGTCTCTCCGATATAGAGAAGGCCAAAAATGGAGCACTGGATGCAATAACTAAGTCCTCTGGATGTACAAGTGAAGTGTAGCTTCAGTTGAAAGGCCTGTTTAGGGCCCCAGACCATTGTGAGGGAGGAGGTGTCGGCGCATGTTGCACCTTCTTCAGGCTGAGGGGAAGGTGCTGGGGGTGCGATAGGTGGGGAGGGATGAATGCATGAGGGAATAATGAAGGGAGCGATCCCTGTGAAAGGCTGAGAGGGGAGGAGAGGGGGAAAATTGTGTCTGGTGTGGTAAGTGAGGATGAGGGGGATTCTATGAATGTTGCATCTGGAAGCAGAGGGGGCCAGGACAAATGAAAGGGAAATGGAGGAGATGCGGGTGAAGGCTGAGCTGATAGTGGTGGAGGGAAAATCATGTTTGTGGAAGAAGGCAGACATTTCAGAAGCTCTGGATAAGAAGACCTCATCTTGGGAGCAGATGCGGTGGAGACGGACAAATTCAGAGAAGCTATGAAATCCTTTTAGAGGCAGGCTCAGAGGAGGTGCAGTCCAGGTAGTTGTGGGAGTTGGAGGGTTTGTAGTATATGATGGTGGAAAGCTTGTCTCCCGAGTTGGAGACAGAGAGATCTAGGAAGGGATGTGTGCTATTGGAGATGAACCATTTGAGTTTGAGATCGGGCTGGAAGTTGGCTGCAAAGTGGATGAAGTTGGCAAGCTTGTCACGGGTGCATGAGGCAGCCCCAATGTAGCCATTGATATACTGGAGGAGAAGTTGGGGGGGTCTTGCCTGTGAAGGCTTGCAGCATGGATTGCTCCACAAAGGGGAGGTGGAGGACGGGGGAGGTCAGAAGGGGGAGAGCAGGATAGGAGGGTAGTCAGAGAGAGGGGTGAAAGAGATGGGGTCTGAGGGTTGGGGGTAGGGGAGAAGAGGTGGGCAGAGAGGGGGAGATGGGGGGGAGTAGAGAGGGGTCTAGGATGAGAGGGAAGGAGTAGTGAGGTGCTACTCACTACCCCTGTTTGCTGAAGAAATTGTGGAAATCAAAATCATATTTTTTGGGACTGCCCTATTATCAAAGATTATTGGTGTGGGATACACAATGCCCTACAAGACATTTGTAAATTTTAGAAAGTAAGACCGTATATTTTGGGAATGTACCTCAAGAATGGTTGAAAAGAGGTAAGTATTTAATGAACATACTGTTGGTGGCTGGTAAAAAGATTCTTACCAGGAAATGGTTATCACAGGAGAGCACAACTTTAAACACATGAAAGGAAATAATAATGGACATTTATAAAATGGAGAAGATAACAGCATCTGTTATTCATACATTGGGACAATTTGATTCACACTGGGAAAAATGGTTTAACTACATAATACTGTATCTCATAGACCTGACCTTATTCATACAAATCAATGATTATGTTGTTAAAAAAAATCACTCTCTACTTGTACATAGTTTTCTTTTTTTTCTTGTTCTGTCTTTCTTCTCTCTATAAGTGTATACCTCAGATAAATATTACGTGGAAAATTGTGGCAAATATGATATATATGTCTAATATCTGAGATACATCTTATGGAAATGTTTGCTTAAACTTCAATAAAAAATAAATTTAAAAAAGGAGTTTACTCAGCATTGTGTTGGGGCCGTGCTGGTTTTGTGTGCATACTCCTGATATTTAAGATCCATGTGTTGTGAATTCTAGAGTTGGCCTTACATACAGAAAAGGCCTGTTTTTACAATGGCAGAACTATTGCAAAAATAAAAGGAAACCAGCTAGAAAGTGGTAGGTAACAATGATTGAAAAAGAACAGAGGAGTAGTGATATGGAACCTGGGCCTGGATTTGATTGGAGTTGGGGACATCAAGTAAAGGGACAACAAATCTCCTGAGAAGGGATACATCAAGAGGGAGGTTCAGTACATTTAAAGGGTGGACATATGATTGGGACCACTAATAACATCCACAGTGATGGTATGTTGGAGATAAACACCAAGCAAAATAGTTTATGTACCAACCTGCATTTTTGGACACCTCAGCTGCAGATCAGATAAGCTTGGTCTCCTTTAACGAACATAAAGCAGGTCTTAACTGTCTAGAGACCTGCTCTGATGTGAGCATCCCAAGCCATTGACAGACCTCAAATAAACAAAATGGTTGTATAGGTGTTGCATTCATGCACGACATGGATGCCCAGTAACCGCCATAGAACAATTGTCTTCTTACTTGGCAGAATATATTGTAGGTTTACTTCACTCGCTAGGCTTCCAATTTATCTGGGCACTGTGCTAAATCTAAGCCATAGGTCAAGAGTTTCAGATCAATTATATAAAGTCTGCTGTAGTAGAAGAATTTGTCAGGGTTTCCATCTTCTGACAGAAGGGCACATATTATTATTGACCACAAAACTGATGCACATTATAATGCTTTGCTTAAGAGGATATCATTCAGGGGCATGGCTATGCAGTGGATCTGAGCAGATGAATTTTGAAAGAGCACTCCATAAAAAGTATTAAAAAGATGGGTTGAAAGCTCAAAAATCAGAATTTCATCATTAACAATGGATAAAACTAATCCTAAACGACCAAGGCAACCAAAAACAGAAAACTGAAGAAGAAGCAACAACTCAGCCAGGAACATTGAGTGCAAGCCCGATGAGGAGCAGCTCGGGTGGGGCCTTTGGACTAGCTGACCCAGCAGAGCTTGGGGTCGGCCAAAGATATGACCAACATCCTGAATAAGATGGAAACTTTGTGCACTCGTTTTACGAACACTGAATCTGCGATATCGGAAATTAAAGAAATCGTGGAAGATTTACCGGAATGAATGACTCGAGTGGAGGCTGAGCCGGAAAAAACAAAAGACAGGCTAAAGGTTCTAGAAGAAAAAGCAAAAACGTGGGACACAGACAGAAAATGAATGATGGACAAGATCGATCATGTGGAAAGTTTAAGCAGATGCAACAATGTTAAAATCATTGGACTGAGAGAAGAGATCGAGGGGAAAGACCCAGTGAGCTTCTTAGTGAAACATGGATTCCACATATGCTGGGACAAAACAAACTAAACATAAAGCTGCAAATTGAAAGAGCTCACCAGACCCTCAGACCCAGAGGAACTGGTGAACAGCGACCACAACCAGTCCTGGCAAGACTTTTAAGTTACCGGGAGGGAGATGCAATCTTGGGAGCAGCATATGAATATTCAAAAAATAACAATGGCCCATTAGTAAATGGCTGATTTGTTTTGCAATATATTTCTATCTGTCTCTTTATAAAATCACAGAAATCTGTTCTTTTAAGTGGTATTGAGATGCCATCTGTATATATTTTCTTGCTTTTCTTTTATTGCAATAGTTAATGTTAGTGGTGAGTGATTTGATAGAAGCCTCACTAATAATGTTTTTTCAGGACTTTAGCCGTGCCTTGAACAAACAAAGATAAGAATTTGATGAGGTAAAGAGACAACTGCGATCCGAAAAACTTAAAATATTCAATGATTTACCCAGCGATACTGAGGTTTGATGTCCCAGAAGGTAATCGATAAATTTTCAAGAATAAAGAAGTGGAAGAGTTTTTACAAAAAAAGTGAAGAGATTTGAGCTGCCAGATAAGAAGATCAAAAAGACCATTTTGGAATGGCACTAAATGAAAGATGTATCTTTTTCCTATTTTGAGGTCCCGAGCCGTCTTGTTTTTGCTGCTAAAAGAAAACTCATTGTAATATACATAGAGAGCTCTGGAAAGAAAGGAAGGTGGTGAGGAAAGTGGTAAGGTGGGGATCCCGATTTAAGGGGGAAAATGGCGCCGGGAGAAGAGCGGTTTTAAAAGATAGGATGGGTTCTTCTTCTTCTTCGGAAGAATCCGTGGGCTTTCTTCACGGGCTTCTGAGTTCTATTGTTTACATCACCATCAGAGCTATGGATATGTGTATGTTTCTTAAAAGGGAAATGTTCTTGAAAGAGAAATATTACAGTATTATTTAAAAATTTGGAAAGATTTTGTTGTTATATTGTTTGAAAAATGGTATGGATAAAACACTAAAGTTTATTAGTCTTAATAATAATGGGTTAAATTCGATGGACAAAAGGAAAAGGGTCTTGGCATACCTAAAGAAATTAAAAGCAGATATAATCTTTCTGCAGGAAATGCATCTCACCAAATTGGAACATAATAAATTAAAAAGAGGATGGGTAGGACAAATAATATTGTCTTCCTTTGATTCAAAGGCAAGAGGGGTAGTGATTCAAATTAATAAAAACATGCCAGTATTAATAAAAGATACATTGATTGATGAAGCCAGAAAGTATAAATTGTAAAATTTATGGAGAAGCATGGACATTTATGAATATTTATGCCTCAAATTATGACTAAGGAGTCTTTATGAAGGATATCTTCTTAAAAACAGCAGAGGGAAGACAAAATATATTGGTTGGGGAGATTTTAATTTTTGCTTGGACCCAATACCAGATAAATCTGAAAGAATAGTAATGAGGGCAAAAGTGGCAAAGACCACAATTTCATGTATAAATCTTATCGATACATGGAGGCAATTAAATCCCACAGAGAGAGAGAGACTACTCCCTTTACTCAAGGGTGCATGATTCACATACAAGGATTGATTTATTTTTAATATGTCTAGTTAAAAAGTGTTAAAAACAGAAAACCTAGCAAGGCTTCTATCAAATCACTCAGCACTAACATTAACTATTGCAATAATAGAAAAGCAAGAAAATATATACAGATGGCATCTCAATACCACATAAAAGAACAGATTTCTGTGATTTTATAAAGAGACAGATAGAAATATTTTGCAAAACAAATCAGCCATTTACTAATAATAGTTTTTGATATGGGACATGCTCAAAGCATATATGAGGGGACAAATTAGATCCTACACAAAGAATATTAAGAGAGAATTTATGGCAGAAGTAAACAGTTTGGAGAAAGTCGTACCTTGGCAAATTAAGGTAGAGTAGTCATCAAGAATGATAAATGCAATAAAAACAGAGACAGACACTAGCATATAAACAAAAGGAAATTAATGTCATCTTTAGAAAATATTACACAAAATTATACAAATCAGAATTAGTAGGAGACAAGAATGAAATGGAATAAATTTTGTCAAATATTGAACTTTTAAAACTAGAAGAGGGAGAAAAGATACAACTAGACACTCCTTTGCCCTGGATGCCCTTCAGGCTAATAAATCACCAGGGGAGGTTGGATTCCCACCGGAGTTTTACAGACAATTCAAAGAATTATTAATTCTCCCATTAATGGATGTTCTGGACCAAGCAGTAGAAACACCTGGAATCATTTTCAATTGCAATTTTTACAGTTTTACCAAAAAAAAGGGACCCATTAAAAACCTTGTCATATAGACCAAGCTCTCTGTTAAATGCTAATTATAAGATATAAGCAAAAGCATTGGCTAATATATTAGGACAATATCTACCAAAATTAACACATACAGACCAGGTAGGATTTGTTAAAGGAAAACAATCCTCAAATAGTTGAGGAAGATTTTTTTAATATAATACACATGGAAATTTTTGAACAGAATCCATATATTACAGTCTCCCAGAACATGGAAAAAGCATTTGACTGTTTGGAATGGTCCTTTCTATTTAAAACACTGGAAAAATTAGGGCATAGGCAGAACATTTATAAACTGGATAAAAAATTTATATCATAAACCACAAGCTAAAATTATAATCAATAATCAATGGTGTTCTCCTTGAGTAGATTGAGTATACAGAGATCTCCCTGTCCTCAGCACTTTTATTTTAGCAATTGAGCCTCTGGTGGAGGTAATAAGGAGGGATCAAGATATAAAGGGCTTCTAAGTTGGACAAGAAGAACACAAATTTAGTCTATTTGCCAATGATGTGCTACTACACCTATCAGACACAGCTAAATCTTTGGAAAAATTACAAGGAACTCTCGAAAAAAATGGAAGAATATGGACAAAAGCAAAATAATACTATTGACACATTTTGAATATGAAAGATACCAAAAAGGATGTAAATTTAAATGGAAGAAGGATGGAATAAAATATCTTGGGATAGCAACTGACCACAGTTTACAAAATCTTTATAAACTAAATTATGTTCCTCTTTTGGGGAAGACCTACAGAAATGGAGAAACTTACAGATTACTCTAGTGGGAAGGGTTAATTGTGTCAAAATGAAAGTAATGTCAAGACTTTTTCAATCGCTGCCTCTTATGTTACCATAAAAATTTCTTTAAATTATTAGACAATCATATTAGACAGTTCTTATGGAATAATAAGGTACCAAGAATCGCACTGTAAAAACTGGCATGGGACTACGGGCTGGGAGGACTTAGACTTCCAGATTTAAAAAAAATACTACCTAGCTGCACAGGCTAGATTTCTCACAGCCTTCTTTGTGTAAGACAGCCCCCATCTTGGATTCAGAAAAGGATTTTCTGAAAAGGATTTTATTTATAAATGGAGTGTCGAATCTCTAGAATAGAAGACAAATAATACCATACTAAATCATATGATCAAGATGTAGCAAGAAATGAATGAATTACCACAAGAAGATGAAATTGAAACTATTATAATGAATCCTAACCTTAAACAATGTTCTTCAGTTATGTATCATCTACTTTTAAGAGGAGTTAAGAAAAAAAATTATAAATCTGAACAAAGGTGGAAAGTGATTTATGTATGGATATAACTGATAAAAATTGGGCCCAGATATGTTATGATAGCATGAAAAATACAATAAATGTTAGATATAGAATGGTACAATATAATTTTTGCATCAGTTATATATTACACCACAAAAGCTTAATAAATTGAAATTAGACTTGTCAGACAAATGCTTCCAATGTAAGCAAGATGCTGGTACTTTTATTCATTCTACATGGACATGTCCTAAATTGAATTCCTTTTAGATGAATTTGATTGATTTTTTTTAACAACAGGTAATAGGGATTCCACTCCCATGGAACCCTACGTTATTTTTGTCAGGAGATATATCAAAGATATCAATCTGGATTCAATTTGGACTGGTCTCAGAAGGAGTTTTTAAAGATTGCATTGGCAGTTGCTAGGAAATGTTTAGCAGTTTCATGGAAATTAGAAAAAGATCTAGTACAAGAACGTTGGCACAATGAAATTCAAAGTGCTATACTTTTGGAAAAAAATACTTATAATTTAAGGAATAAATATGGAGATATTTTGAAAATTTGGTTCCCATATATGCAGAAGATTGGTGTTGTTACTTCATAATGTATTATATCAAGATTATTGGCTAAATTTGGGGTAATTTGTCACTCCCTAGCTTCATCCTATGATGTAACATGTTTATATTATATCTTATTTAATATTAGGTTCAACTGCATTTATTATAATTTTTGAAATTTTATATGTATTATACCTTTATTGTTAATTTGTTATTAACATATAAGATAGTTGTATTATGATATCCAGTAATATTGTTAAAATAGTTTAGTTCTTCTTTCCTTTTTCTTCTTTCTTCTCTTTTCTTTTTCTTTCTTTGGGGGTATTTTTGTGGGAGGGAGTGGGTGGGGGGAGAAAAATGGAAAAATAGCATGTATGCTTTTGATTAGATTCAGTTTTGACTATGCATGTAATTTGAATATGTGTCAATAAAATAAAATTTGAAAAAAAAGAAATGAATGAATGAAAAGAAAAAAGGTAGGGATATCAATAAAAGCAACTCTGTGTAAAAATGTGTTATTGCCTATGAACATGGGGAATAGAATATTAAATTCATGGTATGACAAAGGTATAAGGTATATTAAAGACTGCTGGATGGAAGGAACTCTTATGTCCTTCAAATAACAAAAACACAAATACGGAGAGGCAAATGGGACCTTCTTTTGTTTTCTTCAGCTTAGGTCGTTCCTTAGAGAAAGATGGGGACTAATGTTGACCCCACCTGAAATTAGTGAAATGGAATGAATGGTTTGAATGAGGAATATATCCAAATTTATAATAAAAAAATGTACTATGCTCTCCAGAGTGAAAGTGCAAAACCAGGGTTACAGAGGTCAAGGGAAAGATGGGAGTTGGGTGTAGTGATTCAAAAAGAAGCTGGTCAGATTGGTGTAAGGACCTCAATTATAAATGCAAGATATGGATTGATTCAATATTTTTTTTTTACATCAATTATATCTTGCCCCACAGAAGTTACATAGATCAAAAGCAGAAATATCAGAGATGTGTTTCAGATGTTGGACTGAGACAGGAATTTTTCTACATGCTACATGGTTGTGTGTGAAGATGACACCATTTTGGCAAGAAATCACAGAAAAATTAACCAGGATAACAGGAGTGGCCTTCACGGGCAACCCGGAGCTATATCTTCTAGGTAATTTTATGGAAATAAGCAACAAATTGAATAAATATCAAATCTCATTTATAAAAATAGCACTGGCTGTAGAAAAACAATGTATTGCAATCATTTTGAAGTCCAACTCCCCTCTACTTATAGCACAATGGACTGTGGAAATGAACCGCTGTCTACCTATGGAAAAACATCACATTCTAAAGTAGCACTGAGTTTTTCACTGTTTATTCAAACTTCATGCATTAAGAACTGATAAAACAATTAAACTAAACTTAAAACAGACAATAAAATCTTAATACGTTAATACGAACAAAAGAATGATCAAAAGAATTATCTGGATCATCTTCATGTCCCCTGGCTCTAGACAATACAATAGCAAATTCAAAACTAAAAAAATCTCTCTATGATGGTTGAAAATCCAGCTGTAACCTTGGCTCGAAGATTGTTACTAGGGATACACTCAAAAAATATGAAAACATTCTTCTAGAAAGCCATAAACATAATCTGCTGTAAGAAATACATTTTAGCCCTTTCAATGCCACCCCCTAATTATTATATCTAAAAATAATATTTCCATTACAAATAAAAATTCAAATATAGTAATACATCGGATAAATATTGAAAAGAAAGTGAAAGTGAATCATTAAAACTTTCTGCTTCTTGTAAAAGATAGATTTTGGTAATTGGTCTATTCATAAAGCCATTTTTTGTCTTAATCTGCCTGCAAATTTGCCCTTGCCCTATTCAATGCTTAAACACGATTATTAATTTCCAAGGTATTCACTTTCTTGAGAGCAGAAGATGGGCCTTTTTCTTTTCCTCTTTTCCAAAGCTTTAAATACTATTTATTACCTCTCATACAGCTTCTTCATCCAACATTGGTTGGTCAAGTGTGACATCTGATAGGTTTGATTCCAATGGACGAGTCTCTTTAACCTTCACAACAACCTGAACAAACTTGTTCATCTCTTTCTTTCTCTTCTGCAGTTGGTTATAGAAAAGATTCCTCACCCTCATCAGCAGCCACTCTGGCTTCTATTGTCTTTTCCTGTAATTTTGGATCCAATTTTTCAGCTTCCAATTCAATCTCATTTTCTGACAATTTATCTTGAAGTCTTTTATTAGATTCTCTTTCTGCATTTAATTGTTTTAATAGGAAAGTAATTTTACCATGACCTTTTAAGAAGTTAGTAACCTGACTTGGAATAAAAAGATTATTTGATGCATTGATACCTCAGTTTTCAGCCCTTCTGTAGTATAATCGAGATGTTTGAATTTTTCACCTTGCTTTTTACATTGCTGAAATGTAATCTTTCTTTCTTTCTGCAGTTATTAACTGGGTCTTCAAGGTACATTCTTGATTGTTCTCAATAGCCAGTTGTCTTGTATAATTAAACAATGACTTGTTTGCTTTCAAAAAAATGAATGTCTTCTTTCAACTGCATGCATCTTGATAAGGCTAAATCCCTTGCTTCAATAACTGCATTCATTTCTTTAGCAGTTATTCTTTCCTTCTGCTTGGTTTTACGAATTCTATTTACAAAGAATTTTCCATTCTTGTCAACTGCTCTCTGATCTTCTGTCTTGGTTACTTTCAAGACTGATTCATTCCCAATTTTCTGAAAATCAGTTTTGTTTCCAAATACAAAGTTAAAATCCCTTTGGTCACAGTTTTCTGGAATATCCAATATTTCCAAGTCCTTTTTCAACATTTTGTACTATGATGGCAGTTGCACCACATTGTCAGTGAAATGCTCCTTTATACCATTAGTGCAATTTTCTGTGTTTGCCCATTTTAAAACATGCTGTAAGATTTATTCATTGTATTTGTATCTTGTTTGCTGGTGGATCTGGTCTACAAAAGCTTCTTTCAGATCGGTTCCGAGAAATCTGTTTCATTCGTGTCCCGGATGTAGCTTCACAGAATAATCATTAGCAATGATTTGCAACATCTTCTGATACTTCATTTTTAATGAAAACTATTTCTTCTTTACTGGTTTATATGGGTCTTGATGTATTTTTGTCAGCAAGATTTTCTAAGAATTGTTTGTATTATTTCAAAGGTTTTTGATTGTAATTGAGGTGTTCAGGAAAGTTTGTCTTGAATGATTGTTTCAATGGTTATTTGAGTTTCACAACAGATATCATATTGACACTTGTTGTTGACTTGCTTCTGAGCAATATCATTCTTTCATTCTAATGGTCCACTGATTGTCCATCCAAGCATATTTTTGATAGTGTGAAGTCCACTTGGTATCACTTCTATTGGTTCCAGAGCCTTTGCTACATCGAAACTAATAGCATCTCTATCTCAGAGCTATCTTCCGGTGTATAAACCTTCCTCAGATATGACCACTGATTCACATCTTCTGTGTGTAAATGCCTGGAAGATCACAAAAATTGCCACGGTGTATTCCAGCAACCTCTAACCCTGAAACCATATTAGTTTCACCAAACTTTTCTTGTACCATGTTTTTCAATAGAATTCTTGATTTCTTTCCTTTAAGATTAAGTTTTTTCACTCTGAAAAAGGATGCAATGCTACCTAGTCAAGAAATGCATGTGCACATACCATTGCATTCCCGTTCTTGGCCTTAACTTGTACAGGTACTATTGAGAGTTTGCACTGGCCCCAGTAAGACCATTTGTCAACACCAAGGCTTCAGCACTGTTTTCACCTGCTTCTTCCCTTGTTGTTAGTTTCTTTTCTGTATTCTTCTTTTCCTTAAGGATATGTAGGATCCGAATATTGTATTATTTTGTATTCCTTGTTTGGCTTTCAATTGGTCAAATGTCATTAAATATCTGCCAGGTAATAGGTGTTAAATTCCTGAGAAACCCTATGTTGTTTCTTTTGGGGGATATATCAAGGATTGGTCCAGCTTTAAAACTGGATTGGTTTCAAAAATAATTTTTAAAGGTCGCGTTGGTGGTTTCCAGGAAATGTATAGCTGTTTCATGGAAATTGGATACGGATTTGGTATTAGATAGCTGGCATGATAAAATGCGAAGTTGTATAACCTTGGAAAAGTTTACATATAATTTAAAGAACAAATATGATAATTTTTTAAAAATTTGGTTTCCATATATGCAAAAGATTGGTGTTATAACTTTATAAGTAATTACAATATGTCAATTGGTAGAAATTTGGTGTGAACTTTGTCACTGCCCAGCTCACCTTAATATATCTCACCTTATTTTATTTTATTTTACTAGATATTGCATGTGAGTTTATATATACTTAGATTTTGATTTATGTATTGCACAGTAGTGTTTTATTTTTCTATATATTTTATATTTAAAAGGTATAATGATAGTTGTAAGTATTAGAATAATTAGGGCATAATTTATCCATAAGGTAATATCCAGTATTGTTTTAAAATTATTCTTTTTTTTTCTTTCTCTCTTCTTCCATCTTCTTTTCTTACTTTCTTTGGGTGTTTTTCTTGGGGGAAGAAAATAATTTTTAAAAAAAGCATGTGTTGATTTTGATATATAGAATTTTTGGCTCTGGATGCAATTTGTTACATGTGCCAATAAAATAAAATTTGAAAAGAAAAGTGTGATAACAGCAGGAAAGGAATATTTAATACACTGTCATTATAATTGTTGCCCCTTTCCAGTACATAGTATTTTACAATTTATTTTTAGCAGAAATCATCTCTCCCTTTCTACTTCATTAGTGATTAAAATGATTTTTGGTGGTTATTATTTTTCTAACAGGTTTGAGTTGGGTACATTTGCAACTATGAGGAAGGCCCACTCATTAACCTACTGAACAATGGAATTAAGACGATATCTGTAGTACACCTTGAATCAGCCAAACAGCCTTTTGAGTGTGGGTTAATGAAGAGCTCCTGTCTTTTGCTAATAAAAGCGGCCACATAGGCATCCCAGACGAGATCGTTTGTGATCTCGGCAGCAGTTTTGTCCACACAGTTACAGTCCTTGCCCAACGCCTTTAATACTTGTAAATATGCCCTGCTGGACTCGCCGGTCTGTTGCTTCCTCGACGCAAGCACGAGCCGGGCATGAACTCTGTTCACCGGTTGATTATACAGTTCTTTCAGTACCTTTATGGCTGCGGTGTAAGTGGTCTCATCCTGGATGTTCTCGTAGACTCTCAAGGACACCATAGACAGCAATGCTGTTAGACGCTGGTTATCCTCCTCCACCTCAATGAATCTCAGGAAGTTTTCAAAGTTCAGCAGCCAGAACTTAAAGGCTTTGAAGGCTGTAGCTGACTGTGGGTCGATATCAAGTTTTTCTGGCCGAGTTAAATGCTCCATCCCTTTAAAAAAAAAATCTTTTTGCTAATAAAATTGTAGAGCTCGACAAAAGAATCAAAGACTTGTTGATCCAAACCAAGGCTTTTATTAGCAAAAGACAGGAGCTCTTCACAGGTGGCCGACCAGTCCGGAATGATCCGACCTGGCTAGGGACACAACCCTTTAAGGCCCAGACAATAGGCATGGCTTAGCTCTCAGCCAATCGCTGTAAGCATAGTCTAGATACAGTAACTATATACACTATGTACATTGGTGATAGATCTGTACTATCACAGTTAATTTGCTTGTAATTGATGGAAATTGTTTAACCAATGTTGATAATGCTTCAACTTGTAGGAGGAGCTTCGCAGTCATGCAGTAAGTAATCACATGGTATAGCAGTGTGTAACTCACTGCTACAGCTCAGCATTTAGGAACAAATAGAAGAAGAATAAAAGATTCCTTGGATTATGAAAGGGATAGACAGGACAGAGGCCAGAAAGTTGTTTCCGCTGGTAGGCAAGACTTTAGCTAGAGGACACAGCTTCAAGATTCTGAGGAATAGATTTAGGATGGAGGTGAGAAGAAACTGCTTATCCCAGAGAATAGTGAATCTATGGAATTCCCTGCCCAAGGAAGCAGTAGAGGCTGGCTCAATCCATATGTTTAAGACACATTTCGATAGATTTTTACACAGTTGGGGAATTAAAAATTATGGGCGAAAGGCAGGTAGTTGGAGCCTGCTCCGACATTCAACAAGATCTCCCATAACATTGTGGAATGGCAGAGCAGGCTTGACGGGCCAGTTGGTTTAATCCTGTTCTTATTGCTAATGTTCTTATTTTATGGCTAAAAATCTCTATTAATAAAGAAAATTTGGGGTCTGGAATGACAATCATGAGGGACATTTTCCCATGATTATTTTTATTGTTTCTGTGCAATTCTTGTCAAAATAGATATATGTTAAGATGACATGACAGAAGGGAAAAATTAGGTAAAGTGGTAAAACTGAGATAGTGAATGAACCTACCTGGGATGGACTGCCATCTAATGTTGATTAAGTGTACTCACTGATTCTCTTGATTTAGATAACTGAATACTGTACATTTCATTCTCTCTCACGGGGAGACCAGCAGATGATGTGAGGACTGCAGGAATCTTCAACTTGCCAAATTCCACTGACCCCATGCTGCATATCAATTCTTTTCCATATTGGAACCAAAACATTCACATTCACTCAATGTCTGATGGATGTACGGCCATAGACTGTAAATTGATCCAGGTTAATGCCCAGTTTCTTGGTGCACACACACCCATGATGCTGTAATTCGACAGCAGTCTGCGGTGCCAACTGCATCTGAATCATCTTGGCAAACCAATGATTGACTTCTGACCAAGAGGAGCAATCCAATGAATAAGATGGCCGATGGATCTGCTCTCCAACTCAATTGGTTCTATAACCTATAACTAAAGGCTTGTTGCCACTGAGAATGTGATAAGGAGATGATGGGTATGTTGAGACAATGTTCCCACTCCGTGGACTGAAGGACCCCGAAAGCACAGGGCAGAGCATATGTTAGAAAGATGACTCCCTGTTTCATGTTAAAGAGTCAGAATTTTGCAGCACAGAAACAGGCCTTTTGGCCCATCTTGTCTCTGCTGACCATCTACCAAAGCTAGCTTCATATCCCTGCATTTCGTCCATATTCCTCTAAACCTCTCCTATCTTCACACCTGGCCAAATGGCTTTTAGATGTTAGAATTGAATTCAACTCTTTAATTCTGTGAAGAAATTGCTCCCCAGGCCTCTTTTAAATCTCTCCTTTCTCACCTAAAATTTATGTTTAATTTTAGATTCCCCTACCCTGAGAAAAGGACGGGAAGATAACAATTTATCTTACCTATGCCTTTCTTGATTTTGTAAGCACCCCCCCCCCCACCCCACAACCCCATGGCCTCTTATACTACTGGGAGAAATGTTCCAGTCTATCCAGCCCCTCTTTATAATTCAAGATGACAATGTTATCATGGCTACTCAGATCTTGTCACCCACCAGATGGCTAACAGCTATGGATCAAAGAAATGGAGGAAGTGAGGTGGGGGTGAGTGGAGTGGTGGGAAGGGGAAACTTATCTGAATAATCATTCAACCAAGCCGCTTTGTGATGATCTCTAGATTCCTCGTACAGAAGTGTGTGACCTTTTGATTCCAGTAACCAGGACTGTGTTTTCCAATCTTCAACAGTCCCTTTCTGTCACTGACCACTGGAGTGCTATGTTAAGACAAAGGCCACCACACAATGAACATAACCAACCAAATGAAATAATGTCCTGTTTCACAGAAGGTCAACTGATCACCTTTATTCTGGAGAACCGCAAAAACTGCAGATCCTGGCATCTTGAGTGAACAAAGAGAGGTTACAGAGTCACAGCAAGTCAGGCAGCATCCATGGAGAGAAATGGTAAGTTAACATTTCCAGTTGGGACTCTTTATCAAGACAGACCCAAAAGGCCACTTTCCATTTCCTTCCTGCCAGTTCATTTACACAGTGTTATGAACAGTGAAAATAGCAGCAAAATGTGTTTGTAACATCAGCTCCATGACAGGGTTCAGATAGTGTGAATTTCTGCTTATAAAATGTGGAGGCTTCACACCATCACAGAATGGTTATACATGAGGGTATACCAGGTCTCTTCAAGAACAATCCAGCTAGTCCTACACTTATTAGAGTCCTGCTTTTTATTGTTTCTTTTTGATTCAATTAAGTACACGGTTATAGTTTTTTTCAGTTGTTGTTTTTACAAATTACCTGTTCCGCTGCAGCAAGTAAGAATTTCAATGCAGATATACATTGTGCAATGTATATCAACAGTAAACTCATGATCATTTTAGTGAATCCTGAACATGAACATAGGAGCAGGAGTAGGCCATTTAGCCCCTCAAGCCTGCCCTATCATTCAAATGATCATGATAAATCCAAACTAAACTCAACTCCTGTCCCAGTTGCCCATAATTCTCAGTTTCCTGATCTTTCAAATATTTATCTATCTCCACCTTAACTTGTGGGTAGCAGTTAACGCAACACCTTTACAGTGCCAGCAGTCAGTACTGGAGCTTGAATCCCACGCTGTCTGTAAGGACTTTGTACATTCTCCCTGTTTCTGCATGGGTTTTCCCCAGGGGCTCTGGTTTCCTCCCATTTTTCAAAACATAGGTTAATTGGGTGTAAATTGGATGGCATAAAGTCATGGGTCGAAATGGCCTGTTACCATGCTGATTGTCTAAAAAAATAACTAATGATCTGGCTCAGGGGCAGAGAATTTTACAGATTTACTACCCTCTGAGAAAATAAATTTCTATGCACTCAGTTTTAAATGACTGAGCCCTTATTTGCAGCTAAGGTCCCTTGTTCATGATTCTTCTATTAATGGAAGCATTTCTTCATTTACCCTCTTCAAGCCTTTAGAATCTTATGTTTAAATAAGGTCATCTCTCGGTTCTTCAAAATATAGACGTGTACTGGTGACCATGTCTTTATAAGACGACTCTCTCAGACCAGGAATTAGCTTGATGAATCTCCTTTGGACTGCCTCAAATGGTACCATATCCTACATTAGATAAAGGGATAAAAACTGTGCATAGTATTCCAGGTGTGGCCTCATCAACGCCCTTTTCAATTGTAATGAAACCTTCCAATTCTTAAACTCCAACTTCTTTGCAATAAAGTCCATATGTTGTATGCTTTGTTAACAATTCGTTGGACTACCTGTTGACGTTTAATGATTAAAGCACCAGAACACCTAGATAATTATCTGCCTTTTGATTCCTTATACTGAAGTGCATGATCTGACACTTATTCACATTAAGCACCTTTTCCCAGATTTTTGGCCAATCATTCAGAATCACAATTTCCTCATCACGTCATTTTCCTTCCACCTCTATTCAGATTATTGGGAAACTTGGAAATGTTATATTGCGTTCCCAGCACCAGATCATAAATATAAATAGTAAACAACTGAGGCCCATGAACCAAACCATGGGGAATCGCACCAGTTACATCCTCTGGCCTGATGAGGACCTATTTATTTAATCTCTTTGTTTTCCACATGACAGCCAGTTTTCAATCCACAATAACATATGATGGGCTCCTTATGAATGAACAAGCTTCTTAAGTGGCACCTTGTCAAATGCTTTTTGGAAATCCAAATACACTGCACCTATAGATTCAAATCTATCGACTCTCCCTGTCCTTCAAAAAATTCAACCAAATTCGTCAAATATGATTAAGCCAACTTGACTGGGTTTGATTACATTCAGTTTTTCTAAATGATTAGTTATATCCTCTTTGATTAGTGACCCTTAGGATCATGATACAATGGATGTTAAACTACTGTATTAGTCTTGGCCTTCTATCTTCCTCCTTTTAGAACACAATGGCTGTTTTCCAATCTCTCTAACTCTCCTGGATCTTAATGAGTTTTGAAAAATTTCACCAATGGGTCCACTAATTCTGCATCCAGGTATTTTTTAAAAACCCTTGTGCGCAAGCTGTTTCAGAATCACAGTTCCATTGGGTCCCAGTCTACCTTGGCCCCATGAGTTTCGATAATCCTTGTGAAGGGGATTTTTACAAATGTGGTGATATGTAATTGCACCACTAGGTCACCAGGGGTCATTCCGGTAACCTTATATATAAAGCAGTCCAGAGCTACAGTCTAGCCTTCCAGGTTTGTCTTGCAGACGGACAAGACTTTAGTAAAGCTTTTGACAAAGTTCCCCACAGGACGTTAGGAAAAAAGGTGGAAGCATTAGGTATAAATAAGGAGGTAGTGAAATGGATTCAGCAGTGGTTGGATGGAAGGTGTCAGAGAGTAGTGGTAGAAAATTGTTTGTCCAATTGGAGGCCGGTGACTAGTGGAGTTCCTCAGGGTTCGGTCCTGGGTCCACTATTATTTGTTATATATATTAACGATCTGGATGTAGGGGTGGAGAACTGGATAAGCAAGTTTGCGGATGACACAAAGATTGGTGGTGTTGTGGACAGTGAGGTAGATTACCGTAGATTAAAAGGTGATTTAGGAAGGCTGGAGGTGTGGGCTGAGAAATGGCTGATGGAATTTAATACAGATAAATGTGAGATGCTACATTTTGGAAAGGCAAATTTAAATAGATCATATACATTGAATGGTAGACAATTGAGGAGTGAAGAGCAACAAAGGGATTTAGGAGTTATGGTAAATAGTACCCTCAAGGCTGATACTCAGGTAGATGGTGTGGTGAAGAAGGCATTTGGAATGTTGGCCTTCATAAATCGGAGTATTGAATTCAAGAGTAGGGAGGTTATGATGAAATTGTACAAGGCATTGGTGAGGCCAAATTTGGAGTACTGTGTACAGTTTTGGTCACCAAATTATAGGAAAGATATAAACAAAATAGAGAGAGTGCAGAGAAGGTTCACGAGAATGTTGACAGGATTTCAGGGTCTGAGTTACAGGGAAAGGTTGTGCAGACTGGGGCTTTTTTCTCTGGAGCGTAGAAGATTGAGAGGGGACTTGATAGAGGTGTTTAAGATTTTAAAAGGGACAGACAGAGTAAATGTGGATAGGCTTTTTCAATTAAGAAAGGGGGAGATTCAAACTAGAGGACATGGTTTAAGATTGAAGGGGGAAAATTATAAGGGGAACATGAGGGGAAATTTCTTTACACAGAGGGTGGTGGGGATGTGGAATGAGCTTCCGGCAGACGTGGTCGAGGCGGGATCATTGGTTACACTTAAGGAAAGACTGGATCGTTACATGGATAGGAGGGGACTAGAGGGGTATGGACCGGGTGCTGGTCAGTGGGACTAGGAGGGTGGGGATTTGCTACGGCATGGACTAGTAAGGCCGAACTGGCCTGGTCTGTGTTGTAAGTGGTTATATGGTTATATGGTTATAGTGTCCGTATTAGTTTATTAAAGCTGTCTTATACTCGCACTGCTGGTGTGGTTATTGTCAGTACAATTTAATAAACTAATATGATAGCTACTAGGATGGAAGCTGCTTCTGCTCCAATGCACATTCCCGACCACCTAGAGACTCTTCCTGAGGAATGTAATCTGGGGATGACTAGCGCACATGTGGTTCTGAGGATAGAGACGGCAAGGAACCGCTGTACTGAAATCGTGATGGAATGCAGGGAAACCACAGAAGTATGATAGGGCAGGTAAGAAATGGCCAAGAGCTCTGCCTGCCTGTGGGTTCGCCGGTACAGATGCTGCCGACCTTAAACCCCAGTCCGATCAGAAAGGGGCCACTACAAGTGCGGATGGAAGGATCTCCAAAAGTTGTGCTCCCGATCGCCACATATGTGCAGAATTCCCAACCACTCCAGAGCCAGGAAAAGCAGACACTGCTACCGTCACTCCCCCAACAGCAGTTTCCCGAGTACCTTGGAGACCTGACGCTACCGCTGGGATCCCCCCTACGCCCGCTGCAAATGTCTCAAAGCCAGAGACTCAGCCAACAGCCCCAAGCACCCAGGTTACTCCTCCGGCAGATACAAGCCCTACAGAGGCTCTACCAGCAGATCCCAGTACCCCAGGGTCCACTCTTGCAACATCTAAGGGACCAGAGACTGCGGCTTAGCCATGTGCTGCGACCAGAAATCCCGGAGCCAGCACACACTTTGACTGCTGGCAGAGATGCTCTTTCTGAATTACGTGGAGGGTGCTGAGGCATCGGTTAAAGAGCTATTAATGCTGCTGTTAGCGCAGCTGGGAGACCACCCTTACTCCCTTATACAGGATGCCAGGACCTACCAAGAGGCAATGAACATATTACAGAGGCATTACAGTAAGGGGCATAGCGAACTACACTCCCAGTACAGGCTCATGACAAGGTCACAACAAGTAGGGGAGTCTGCCAGAGACTTTATACTCTCTCTGAAAGACCTGGCGAGAGGCTGCAACTTTAAAGCAGTATCATCTCAGGAGTATGCAGAGGACCTTATTAGAGACAGAATTGTTGCGGGCATACGGTCCACTGAGTCGAGACATTGATTGCTGGAGAAAGGAATGGTGGGACTAGATGAGGCAGAGACTATTGCAGAAACTTTAGAAAGCACCAGGAAAGAATTGGAGGAGTTCTCACAGGTCCCTTGGGCTTGAACAAACGTCACACTGCTGGATTCTCTAACCCCACGAAAAGAAAAGTATGCTGCCTCACAGGAATCCACAGCAGCAGCAGCACTTTGAGGGTCCCAACTGCTTTTTCTGTGGACAAAGAAAGTACCCCAGAGCCCTCTGCCCTGCCAGAGAAAATGTCTGTTCCAACTGTGGAAAAAGTGGGCATTATGCAAAAGTTTGCAGAAGCCCCAAGGCCACAGCCAAGGCCTATTCTCATGCTAATGAGAAGCGGGAAAGCTCTTCTTTCTCCACAGGCAAACAGAAGACGAAGAATGCCATGTGCAGCCGGCCATCTTGGACAAATGCTACAAAGCAGAGGACAAATCTTCAGGAGATGAATATGACGCCGAGTACTATCGGAATGAAGGGCATGCAGACTTGCTTCCCTATGCATGAATCAGGCGAGTCCACACAATTTATCTGATGCCACTGTGTGCATCAAAATTAACGATGTGAGGGTAAATTGCTTAATAGATAGTGGAAGCACTGAAAGTTTTATTGACCAGGGATTAGTCAACTGCCTTCCCTCCCCACATGCCCGAGTGAGCACCGGATCCTGTTAGCAGCCAGCAGCCTTGCGACTGAGGTAAAATAATTTTGCAGGGTTACTCTAGAAATCCAGGGTTCAAATTACAAGTACTCCCTCACCTCTGTGCCCCGGTACTATTGGGGTTAGATTTTCAGTGCCAGTTAGAAAGCATTACAATAGTGTACAATGGGCCTCACCCCCCACTACGCCTTACGAAGAAACAACACTGCAGCCTGTCTGTCCTGAACATAGAACCCCCTCCACTGTTCACACACCTGACACCAGAATGCACACCAATAGGCACAAAGAGTAAGTGGTACAGCCCAAGGGACAGAGTCTTCATTAGGACAGAGGTCTGCAGGCTACTACAGGAGGGCATCATAGAGCAGAGCATCAGCCCCTGGAGAGCCCAGGTGGTTGTAGTAAAGTCAGAAGAAAAACTGCACATGGTAGTGGACTTTCTTTTTTTTTCTTCTTTGGCTTGGCTTTGCGGACGAAGATTTATGGAGGGGTATGTCCACATCTCCTGCAGGCTCGTTGGTGACTGACAAGTCCGATGTGGGACAGGCAGGCACGGTTGCAGCGGTTGCAAGGGAAAATTGGTTGGTTGGGGTTGGGTGTTGGGGTTTTTCCTCCTTTGTCTTTTGTCAGTGATGTGGGCTCTGCGGTCTTCTTCAAAGGAGGTTGCAGTCCGCCGAACTGTGAGGCACCAAGATGCATGGATTACAGCCAGGCAATCAACAAATTTACATAACTAGATGCCTACCCCCTGCCACGCATAGTAGACATGGTCAACAACATTGTGCAGTATAAGGTGTTCTCCACCATAGACCTGAAGGCAGCTGTCCTGGGTAAACTTGTACCTCTCATTTTGTTCGTTTTAGATTGGTCACAGTGTTTGAGCTACTGAAAGAAAATAGACACACACACCGAGAGCATTTCAGTTTATACAAATGTTTATTACAAATTCAAAAGCTGATTTCAAACTACAATATGCAAGCCCTTCCCAATTATATTTATCAACGCCTGGACTGGTCCCAACTGCCGAGGCGAGGCAATGACTGCACACTTGTAGTAGGTTGTCGGGGTGCCGGTAGCAGCTTCTCCACCTCCCTGACCGGGACATTGGCTGGACTCTAGAAGTTCTTCTTCTTGCTGAGACATTTCAACCCCTCAGAGAGTCTCAAACTTCAGCAGTGGGACCATGGCTTATATTACCCAAAAGTTGTTTACTTCATAGCGACCAACAAAAGAAAACTGCATCTCTGGGCCTCATGGTGGAATTTAGGTGTATCTACTAATTTATATCCATCCCTGGGCCCCATAGTGTAAATTAGGTTATGTCTGCTGAATCTAAAAAACAAGCAGGTTCTCAGCCTTGCAGAAGCAAAGGCTGCAAAAGTAAAAAAACACGGTTTAAATCTTCCATTACAGCAGCAGACCACCAACTGCCCATTAGAAACAGAGATTGCATTTACACTGCATTTGAGGCAGACGGCAGGCTGTATCAATTTCTGCGACTTCCCTTCAGTGTCACCAATGGAGTGTCTCTGTTTCAGAGAGAAATGGACCGAATAGTAGATGAGTTCCAACTGAAAGCGGTGTTACCCTACTTAGACAACATGACAATCTGTGGCCACACTCAGGAGGATCATGACACGAATTTAAAACACTTCTTCCAGGCAGCTGAGGAAAGGAAACTAACGTACAATTGGGACAAATGCATGATTAGTGTCAGGAAGTTGCCAGTCCTGGGCTACATAGTGCAGAAGGGGACATCAGCGCAGACCCAGCCCATATGCACCCTCTCCTAGTCCTCCTAGTGCCACACACGCTGAAACCACTAAAAAGGTATTTGGGACTGTTCGCTTACTAAACCCAATGGGTCCCCAACTACGCCAACAGGGCTCGCCCACTTATAAAAGCCTCAGTTTTCCCACTTTTTTCCAGCAGCCACCAGAGCATTCAGGGATATTAGGGACCATATTGCTAAAGCTACTATGCGGTCCATAGATGAGTCGATCACATTTCAAGTAGAAACGGATGCATCCGATGTAGCTCTGGCAGCCACCCTAAACCAAGATGACGAGCGGTGGTCTTTTTCTCGCGAACCCTACAGGGGTCAGAGGTAAGACACTCAGCAGTAGAGAAGGAGGCCCTAGCTATTGTGGAAGCAGTAATGCACTGGCAACATTATCTGGCGTGCCAACACTTCACCCTCGTCACAGACCAACGGTCTGTTAGAGGCACTTGTGCCATCCTTAACCACACAACCCAGTTGCAGAACTTGCACAATGAGCTGGGACACCCAGGGGTCGCTAGACTGTTTCACGTCATTAAAACCCAAAACCTCCCATTTTCGGTAGAGGAAGTGAGATCAGTGAACAAGAGCTTCCCCATCCGTGCAGAATGCAAACCACAATTTTACCGGCCAGACAAAGCCACCCTGATAAAAGCTACCAAACCTTTTGAGTGCCTCAGCCTCGATTTTAAAGGCCCGCTCTCATCCAATAATAGAAATGTCTATTTCCTAAACGTAATAGATGAATATTCCCATTTCCCCTTCACAATCCCGTGTTCTGATGTATCAGCAGCCATTGTTATAAAATGCCACCAATCCATCTTCAGCATATTTGGGTACCCGAACTACATACACACAGACGGGGGTGCTGCATTCATGAGCGCAGAAGTGCAGCAGTACCTGCACGAGAGAAGGATTGCGACCAGCCGCACTACAAGTTACAATCCCAGGGGGAATGGACAAGTCGAAAGGGAAAATGCCACTATCTGGAAAACGGTCCTCTTGACTTTAAAAGCAAAAGACCTGCCTGTTACTAGATGGCAAGAAGTGCTGCCAGAAGCCCTACACTCTATACGTTCTTTGTTGTGTACTGCCACTAACATGACCCTACATGACCATATCATTTCTTTCACAAGGAAAGCCACGACGGGCACAGTGCTGCCTAAATGGATGATGACTCCGGGACCTGTTCTCCTCCAGAAGCACTGCAGACCCCACAAAGCGGACCCGCTGGTGGGTCAAGTGGAGTTGAGGCACGCGAACCCTCAGTACGCCTTCGTCACATTCCCAGATGGAAGAGAAGACTCAGTGGCCACCAGGGATTTCGTGCCGGCCGGATGTGTGAACAACACGGAGGAAACACAGATGTCTACGGATCAACAAGGAGCACAGTAGCAGTCACTAGAACAGTCGTCCATCGAGTCACCCCAGAGGACTATACCCCGGAAATCAGGTCCCTGGGTATGCCCGCCCCACAAAATATCACCACCCTAGACTTGATGGCAGAACCTAATCCCATACAAGAGGATCCCCACCCCATACGGCCACATAATCAACCAGTACTTCCCACTCCCACACCTCCACCAAGAAAGGTCAAAAGGCAGACCACACTCCCCACCCCTATACCACTACCGAGGAGGTCCAGAAGGCAACGGAAGCCACAAAAAAATTTGGACTTATGAACTCACAAACAAGGGAAGGAGGACGGGGTGGGGGGGGGGGGTCGCGGGGAGGGGGTGATAACAATTTTTTAAGGGGGTTGAATGTGGTGATATGTAATTACACCACTAGGTCACCAGGGGCCATCCTGGTGACCTTGTATATAAAGCAGTCCAGAGGTACAGTCTAGCCTTCCAGGTTTGTCTTGCAGAGAGACAAGACCTCTTAGTGTACGTATTAGTTTATTAAAGCTGTCTTATACTCGCACTGCTGGAGTGGTTATTGCCAGTACAACAAATTCCTCCCTATGATTAAAACTAAATCAACTGTTAATTTATGGATATTTGCTGAGTTCTCCTTGGTGAAAAATGACCAAAATATTATTTAACATATCTGCCATTTCTTTCTTTCTTGTTTTTAATTCACCAGCTTCATCCTCTACACCTACCTTGGCCACTTTTTTTCTATTTATGTATCCATTTAAATACTTGCTGTTTGTTTTGATATTACGCACAATTTTTTTCTCTTCAAATCAATTTTTCCCCTTTTTATGAGTATCTTTTGGTGGTGGATCCTAAAAGTGTTCCAGTCTGACGATCACCAGCCCTCAATCTTTGTGTACCCTACTTTTCAATTGAACATTACACTTGACCTCAACCACAGATAATACCTCTTTTGCATGGAATCCTTCTTTCCCGTTGGGATAAATTCCTGTTAAGTGTTACCACCCAGCTCTTTGAATATCTGCCGCTGTTCATTCACTGACCTTATTAGTTTATTTTCCCTATCAACCTTAGAAAACTCCTCCCTCAAACCATCACAATTCTCCTTATTTAAGTTGAAGACAATGGCTTTGGTCTTGTGTGTTCACACTCAAACTGCATTCAGAATTTTTTTTTTATTGTGGCCATTAGCTCCTAGGACAGGAGTGGGCAACCTTAAGTATTCCACCTTAAGTATTCTCTATGCTATAAATGCTCTGTGATTAATAAGGGATTGCTTAAGGTGTTATGTGGGTGGGAAGAGAAGGTTGAGAATCACTGCTCTGGACCCAATTGTTACTGAATTATTTTGCTTGAGAAAAATTGTCATTGGCGCATTTCCCTTGGAGTTATGAAACCATGCACATAACGAGTCAATTAGATACGATTAAAACAGTGGTCTTCAAACTTTTTCTTTCCACTCACATTACCTCCTTAAGTAATCCCTTACTAATCACAGAGCACCTATGGCATAGGGAATACTTAAGTGGAATGTGAGTTTTTTAAAAAAAAGGTTGTCCACCCCTGTCCAAGGACATCTTCAACCATATATCTCTTGTTAACCCTCCTCATTTCTCAAGACCAAATCTAAATTAGACAGTTCTTGGGCAGATTCTTAAACATACTGCTCTAAGAAGTAATCCTGGCACACTCCATACATTCTCTTCTATGATATACTGGCCAGTTTGGTTCATCCAATCAATATGTAAATTAAAATCTCCTATAAGTATTACAGTTCCAATCAAACATGCCCAAGACATCTCCTTATTTAAGCTCTTCCCTTCTGATATGTCACATTTTGTTGGCCAATAAATTTATCCAAACTAATTCTAAATTACTATCTACTGCCTTAATATTGCAATAGCTGCTTTCAGGTGGATTCTCTGCCAAGAATGTGCCTGCAGAAGCGGATTCAGGCCTGTGGAATGGTCGTTCACGTGGCAGTGCTCAAAGCGCAGCGCTGGCCATCTGAAAGGGACAGCAGCACGAGAGGTACCTTAGAGCACACTCCGGCTTCTGTCTCTTCGGGCTGTCAGAGCTGGGGTGGCCAGCGTGGGCTGTCACCACACTGATCCCACTTCCCCACTCTCTTCCCACAGCCTCACGATGATCTCCACACTGATCCCACTTCCCCGCCCTCTCCCTACAGCCTCATGTCGATCTCCACACTGATCCCACTTTCCCGCTCTCTCCCCACAGCCTCATGTCAATCTCCACACTGATCCCACTGCTCTGCTCTCTCCCCATAGCCCCGTGTTGGCCCCCACACTGATCCCACTGTTCTGTTCTCTCCTGTTACGGAGTCCAGAGGACCCCAAAAACCAGCAGCCATAGATATGCCCCACAACACAGGGTTACTTAAACAAAAGTAGTTTTTAATTATAATTGAACAAGAAAACAGAATTAAACTTTAACTTATTACTTAACCTACCTAACCTACTTAATCCCCCCTCTAATACTAAGCGCAGGTGAGTATAATGTATATTTAAGATTAGAAAAGTTATTTGGATCACAGTCAAATCTCACTGGTTGCAGGCAATTCTTGTACTGTGCACAGAAGTTAGCATTAACAAAGTTCACCAGGCTTTGGTTTTTAACAGGCAAATGGTTACCACTCAGGAGGGTTCTTGCTGGTTTTCAGAGAGAGATTCCTTTTGTTCCAGGACATTCGCACCTGATTCCTTTCCAATCAACCTAGTGCCTAACTACCTGAACTATCCTTGCAGGACCTCCTCATTCTTCCTACCCACATCATTGCTCCCTACATGGACCACGACATCTGACATATCATATTCTCCCTCCTGAGAATGCTGTGAACTCAATCTGAGATATCTTGGATCCTGGCACCAGGGAGGCAACAGACTATCTGGGATACTCGATCGCTTCCACAGAACCTCTGTTTTTTCCCCCTAACTATGGAATCCCCTATCACGACAGCTTACAATATATACTGTACAATATATACAAACATTTCCTGCTAGTGGATGATCTGCAACATTATAATTAAACGCTGATACTTTAAGTTTCTGAGACTGTAGCTGAAGTGAAGTAGGTTAGTGAAGAGTAAATACCACAGCTTAGTGTTCAATTAAAATGGTTCAATTAAAGGGTGCATGACAAAGGTTGGAAAAATTGCTAAACTGGGACTTCCTGTGAGAAGGTCCATGGCAAAAGCTCTTCCCCTCATCTGCAAGAGTCTATGAAGTTCCTGTGAAAAGGTTCATACCAACAGCTCCTGGTACTATGATGGATGAGCTGGTGATGATGGGTGGAAGACTGTCAAAAGCAGTGTTGAGATTGCAGCAGTATGGATTGGCAAGCACTTCGTAGAGTTTCACAGCGAGAAGAGGACATCTTGAAGGGTAATTTTCTGTTTGGAGGTTTGGGAGGGCTCACAAGATATAATTAGTAAGGGGCAGAGGGGAGGCTGGTCCAGGTTGGAGTGGGTGGTGCATAGAAAGCTCCACCCCATGGGCTTGCCCTTCACGATGCTTTCTCCAGAGAGCATACATGTTTCTGTGAGTCACCGGTAGGGTGACATTACTGAACTTCACCTCAGCCCTGCAAACTTGAGTGGGTGCTCCCTGTTCTGTGTACTCTGATCCTTCCAGGAGAGTAATAGCTTCCTGGACAGTTTTCCCAGTCACCAGTCCCATGAGGGGCATGCGGTGGTGACTCAATCATCCGCCAAGGCACCAGACACCTTCCTCTTCCCTGACAACTGGGGCATGTGGGCACCCATGATTAGTGCCCACTCCTTAACAACATGTGTCCGCTCACCATCGGGGTGACACTGTGGCCAGCTAGGAGGGCCGGGAACCTGGCCTAGTTCCCATTGTGTGGTGCCATCATCGACCCCTTCTGGGGGCACCTGCAAGAGGTTGCCAATTGTCTTTTTTTATATTTTATTTAAAAATTTTCCATACATGCAATAATCAAAATTCATATAATTATACAAGTTCCAAAAGAAACAAAATTACATACATAGATCAACCATAGATCATTACAGCACAGAAACAGGCCCTTTGGCCCTTCTAGTCTGTGCCAAACCATCTTTTTGCCTCGTCCCACTGACCAGCACCCAGTCCATAGCCCTCCATACCTTTCTCATCAATGTACCTGTCCAAATACTTCTTAAATGTAAAATTCAGCCTATATTCACCACTTCAGCTGGCAGCTCATTCCACACTCCCACCACTCTCTGTGTGAAGAAGTTCCCCCTAAACTCTTCCGCTTTCATCCTTAACATATGTTCTCTGGTTTGTATCTCACCTACCCTCAATGGAAAAAAGTCATCTACATTTAATCTGTCTAAATACCTCTATCAAACCTCCCCTCATTCTTCTTCGCTCCAGGGAATTAAGTCCTAACCTGTTTAACCTTTCCCTGTAACTCAATTCCTGAAGTCCAGACAACATCCTAGTAACCCTTCTCTTCATGATTGTATTCACCCCAACCCCACCCCCCAGAAAAGTTAATATATAAAATATAATATAGCTATATAAACATAGAAAAAGAAATGTTTAGGATTGCACAGAGAGATGTCATCTAACACACATATATAAAAGTTCTTCATTACAATTCAAAGGAGAATCTCGCAGATTTGGAGGCAGAGAGAGGACATTATTACAAATTTATTCCTAATATTTGGGTATATGGGCACTAAATTTGCAAAAACACAGCATATTTATTTCTCAAGCTATATGCAATTTTTTTCCAATGGAATATAACTTTGAATGCCATCTTGGCATACCTAAAGATATGTCAGATTTCCAAGAAATTGCAATACATATCCTCACCACCGCTAACACTAATTTAACAAATTCCAATTGGTATATTCATAGTTTTAATTTAGGCTTTGTTCCTTCAGTGTTTCCTAATAAAATAAATCTTGACTTTGCAGAAAAACAATTCCTGTAACTTGTTCCAAAAAATTTTGTAAATCTTCCCGAAAGGGTCTTACATTAGGACAAGATCAAGTTGAATGCAAGAAACTCCTATATCTTCACCATATCTAAGCTTTGATCTGATAAATCTGACTTCAATCTATACAATTTCTGTGGTATAAGATATAACTGATGTAAAAAAATTATACTAATCTACTTCTTAAGTTAATAGTATTTATTGGTCATACAATCCCTACATAAATCTGCTCATAATTCCTCATCAATTACAATATTCAGATCTGTTTCCCACCTCTGTCTGGACTTATGAATTCCTTGTTTGGGAGTTCCTACAAGTAATTAAGAACATATCATAGAAGTAAACTTTTTAACAATTCCTCTCCTAATAAGAAGTTCCTCTTCAGTACAACTAGGCAACAACACGATTGGTCCTAACTTATCCCTCAAATACGCTCTTAGTTGAAAATGGCAAAAAAGAATCTTATGAGTTATGCCACCTTTATTTCACAATTACTCAAATGATATTAATCGGCCCCTTTCATAACAATCTTCAACATTTATAATCCCCTTATGAAACCAAAAATACAAAAATTGATTATCCTTTTAAAAAGATATGAGGATTTTTAATCAAAGGGTGATGCAGACCCTCTTATACCAATCTCATCATTTATTTATTCCAAATATGAATCAGATGCTTCAATAATGGTGTATCCTTATCACCAACCACCAATTTCGATTCCCACTTATATATAAATTCTTCAGCTTTTATCTCACCTATCTTATTCAATTCTATATTAATTCATGCCAATTTTTATTTTTCAAAAAAAGAAGCAAGAAATCTATTTTGCGATGTTCGATAATAATTTTTAAAATTAGGAAGCTGTAGGTTTCCCAATTAATATTTCCATGTTAACTTCTCTATAGAAACTTTTGACATTTTAGCTTTCCAAAGGAATTTTCCTTACATATTTATTCAAATCTTGAAAACAACTTTGAGGTACTAAGATAAGTCATGCTTGGAAAAGATATTGTGTTCTTGGGAATATATTAATCTTAATACAGTTGCCCCTTCTCATTAAAGTTATAGATAAATTAATCCATTTTTAAAATCTTCCTCAATCTATTTAAGTAATGGTAAATAATTCAATTTATATACATTTTTCAAATTATTGCCCATACATAGGGTTGCCAATAGTCTGTTGTTCAAACAGACTGCCCAGACCTCTCGCTTCCTGATGAGAGAGGCAGACATGGTGGAGGGGGGCCTCATCCCACAGCCAGAGCAGTAACATGGCTAGGTGTTCGCCTGGCCGTTGGCTGTATCAATTCCCTAGCCCGGTTAGTTCCTTGGCAGAATACTCCTGCGACTCCGTAATTTCACAGTGACCTCCCCACCTGAGATCCTCTCATCTTTGACTACCTCCCCCACCTTTGACTACCAGACTCCAACAAATGTAATCCACTCCACAATATATCAAGAAGAAGTTGAGCAATGGGCACCACTAAGGTCAGAGGACCGGTCAACATCCTCATTGTTGTACTGAAGACCTGTACTCCAGAACTGCTGCATCTCTAGGCAAGATGTTATAACACAGTTACACCACTGGTACATGCCCAAAATTTAGAGCATTGCCCAGGTGTATATCATTCACAAAAAGCCAGGCAATTCCAATTCAGTTCATTACCACCAAATCAGTCCGCTATCAATCATTCACAAGGTGATGGAAATCGAGGACAATAGCCATACCCTGGGCACTTCCTCACCAATAACCTACTCACTGATGCACAATTTAGGTTTTGCCAGGACCACTCCACTCCAGACCCCAGCATCGCCTTAAGCCAAAAATTGACCAAAGAGCTGAATTCCAGAGGGGAGTGACACAGTTGCTTTTATCATTAAGGTTAACTGAGTGTAATATTAAGGAGCCCTTGATAAAACAGAAGTCAATGGGCATCAAAAGGAAAACACTTCAAAGTCATGTCTTGCCCAAAGTATGGTGCTTGTAGATATCAATCATCCTAGCCTAAGGATTTAATTGCAGGGCTACCTCAGGGCAAGGTCCTAGACCTAGCCGTCTTTAGCTCTTTTCATCGTCATATGAAGGGTGGGGACAATCGCTGTACAATTGCACAATCTTCAATTCCATTCACAATTCCTC
This sequence comes from Narcine bancroftii, assembly GCF_036971445.1. Taxonomy (NCBI): domain Eukaryota; kingdom Metazoa; phylum Chordata; class Chondrichthyes; order Torpediniformes; family Narcinidae; genus Narcine; species Narcine bancroftii. Next base: position 145,381,193 of record NC_091471.1, on the reverse strand, counting down.
AGCAATTCCATGCCTGCATTCAGCAGAGCCAGGATAACATTCACATGTGGACCGATGAGGGACAAGTAATATTCACACAACTAAAATGCTAGGCAATGAGCATATCCAACAACCAAAAATTGAACCACTTTCCCTTCATATTCAATGGCATTTCTATGACCAGGTCCCCAACCATCAACTCAACTTGACCAAAAACAGCATCGGAGGCCTAGTTTTCTGTGATAAGCTCCAGATATCCCAATGCCTTTCCACCATTTACAAGGCACGTCAGGAGTGTAATGGAATATATGATATATTTCTGTATATTAAAAGAATCAAAGGATATAGGAATCAGGGAAGAGGGGTGTTTGAGGGAGAAGATTAAGTCAAGGAGCCAATTAGCTTACATCATTTCTTGCTCTTCATGTCTTTATGTTTTAGAAAACTAGTTGGGCATCACTTTTCTCTGGAAATAACAGTCTCCTCCTTCAGTGCATAGTTCTGCATCAGGTATCTGCTGGATTCTACCATGCTCCTTGACATTGAACATGCCCTGAGCAGGACACAGTGAGTTTTAAGGTTTTAGTAATTCTCCTTCCCTGTCTGGTCAACTTGCAGCTGTGAAAGGTCTGAAACGAAAAAGGAACGAGAGTAAGAATATGGTTTAGGTTTGGAGAGAGATAAGAGAAGTGTGTTTCTGACATCTGCTTGATATAAATCAGAAGAGTGAGTGGGAGGTTGGCTGGGTGTGATACTTGTAGGGCTGTTGAGTAAGTGAGGGTATGATGGAACTCATAAACTTATGAATACTAGGCATGTCCAAATTGACAGTGATTATTTGTAGATGAATAATGGACATGTGGTGAACTGAGCATAGCCTAAGATTTCTGGTGTAATAGGTAGGATATGCCATTTAATGAAACATTCCATTAACCCGCACCATAAGTGGAGGAGGAGTCAGAGAGTCACAGAGATATCCAACATAGAAACAAACCCATTGGTTAAACTCAACCATGCTGACCAAGTGTCCCATCTGAGCTGGTGTCATTTGTCTGCATTTTCCTCTCACTCTTTCCTATCCATATTACCTGTCTTTAAATATTCGACCTCTACCAATTCCTCTGGCAGCTTGTTCCACATACTCACCGTCCTCTGTATGAAAAAGATGACCCACCGATTCCTTTTAATATCTTTCTCACCTTAAGCCTATCAAAAAAGACATCAGGATACAGAGTCTCACCAATGAACAATCTTGGAAATGAACAGTTCACACTATCTTCTCCCCCTGCTGTAGTTGGATTTCTGAATAGGTCTCATAAAGATAGTGCCCTTCTACAGCTTAATTGTACTTTTCTCTATATCCTGCACTCTGTCCAGGTAACCCTGCACTTGTGTTTTATTATTACATCACCTCCTCAACTTAAGTACTAGTTGGGATGCCTGGGTCGCATGAAAACCAAAGTTTTTCTCTGCACCTTAGCACCCCTGACAATAAACAATTCAATTAAAGAAAAAGAAATTGGAATATAGCCTGTATTGCAGGGAACATGAAGAGGTGAAATTCCAGAGCTCAATAAATTTTGTAATTTGCCTTCATTAAAGGATGAACTGGAAGACCGGGACTCGTTGCCTCATGGATAAGTTGAGATGAGATAATGAGTTTATTGTCATGCACATTGTATAATGTATCTACTGTATGCCAAAATTTCTTACTTGATGCAGCCAAACAGGTACGTGTTAAAAAAAACCAATAATAGTTAATTAATTAAAATTAAATTAAAAGAGGCAATAAATACATAAGATGGATAATAAATATTCACAGTAATCCTAGTGCAAAAAAAGTTATTTGTAATAATGCAGATAGTCCATGATAAGTGAATCAAGGGGAGGTTCAAGAGTCTAACAACAAATGGAAAGAGACTGTTCTTAGACCTAGAGGTACCTTTTACCTGAAGGAAGCAGTGAGAAGAGGTTGTGACCAAGGTGATGAGGGTCCTTTGTTATGTTTTTTTTTTCAGATTTCAGATTTATTGTTAGAGTACAAACATAATATCACTTACAACCCTGAGATTTTTTTTCCTGCGGGCAAGGCAGAATTACCACTTATTGGTAGTGCCAAAAAATACAGTACCCAAACTGTGTATATGTAAACAAATAAAGAAATGTAAAGAAACTGTGCAATACAGAAAAAAAAACAATAAAGTGCAAAAGTAAGAGTCCTTAAATGAGTCTGTTGTTGACTTTGTTGTTGAAGAGTCCGATAGTGGAGGGGTAGCAGCTGTTCCTAAACCTGGTGGTATGAGTCTTGTGGCATCTATACATCTTTCCTGATGGTAGCAGTGAGAACAAAGTGTGTGCTTGCTGCTGCTCTCTGACACCAGTTTTTCCCGTAGATGTTCTAGATGGTGGGGAGGGTTTGCTTGTGATGTTCTCGGCTGTGTCCACTACCTTTTAGAAGGCTTTATACTCTGGGGTATTGGTGTCACCATACCAGACTGTGATGCAGCCGGTCAGAACACATTCCACCACATATCTGTAGAAATTTGCCAGGGTTTCCATTGTCATATCAAGCCTATGCAAACTCCGGAGGAAGTAGAGGTGCTGGTGTGCTTTCTTCACAATGCCATTAGTGTGTTAGGTCCAGGAAAGATCCTCCGAGATAGTGACTCCCAAGAACGTAAATTTGCTCATTCTCTCTACCACTAATCTCCTGTATCGTACACCTCTGGATTTCCCTTCCTGAAGTCAACAATCAGCTCCTTGGTTTAGGTTAGTTGACTTCATGAGGCAGCATCTTACTGAGATGTCTGCAGTGGATGAAAGGTCAAAGCCTGTGATGGACCTGCTTATGTTTGTTACCTTCTGTAGCCTTCTGAATTCCTGGTCAGGTGTATTGCAACCAGCCAGTATGTTTTTCACTGTGCTCCTGTTGACATTTAATGGAGTACCGGACGACATGCCAAATCCCAGATTCCTTAGAAAATATAGTCATTGGAGTACTTTCTTCATGGTTGTCTCAAAGTGCTGGCTCTGGGAAAGGTCTTTGAATATGGATTCCCAGGAACTTGAAGGTTCTGACTCTCTCCACCTCCTTCCCATCAATTCAGACAGCCTCTCCTTCCAAAAAATCAGCAATAAGCTCCCTGGTCCTGGTAACTTTGAGAGCAAGATTGTTTTTCTGGCATCTCCCAACCAGATTCTCTGTCTCCATCCTGTATTTTGACACCTCATTTCCAGTTTTTTAGCCAAGCAGCAGTAGTGTTGTCAGCAAATTTTCAGATTGTGTTGGAGCTGAACTTGTCCGTGCAATCACGGGTGTGCAAGGAATAGAGAAGTTTACGAAGCCCACAGCCTTGGCCTGTTCCAATATTGATGGCTGGTGAGGAAAGAATGACGTTGCTGATCTTCACTGATTGGGGTCTGCTGATGAGGAAGTCAAGGATCCAGGTGCAGAAGAATGAACAGAATCCCATATCCCTTAGTTTGGTTATGAGTCCTGATGGTTTGATTGTGTTGAACCATCACACCAGCAAACCAACTGTAGCCGAGCTGTCATCAATGAAAAACAGTCGGATGTAGGTGCTGTATGTGGATTAACACAGAGAGGAGGGCCAGCAAGATGGTATCTGTCAATGACTTGTGACAACAGGTGAACTGGAGTGGGACCTTCCTGAGGTAGGAGATGATTCACATCATAACGAACCTCTTGATGCACTTCATCACAGTTAATGTCAGTGCCACTGACTGTTAGTCAAATCACCCTGCTTTTCTTGGACACTGGAATGATGGATGGTCCAGGAAGCAGGTGAAAATCTTTGACCATTGTAGTGAGAGAAGTGAGAGATTGAAAATGCCTGCAAAACCTCCTCAGTTGGCACACCCAGGTTTTAAGGACCCAGCCAGGTACACTGTCCAGGCTGGATACTCTCCAAGAATTTCCCCTCCTGAAGGTTCTGTTCACCTCAGCCTCAGAGACTGGTTTGTGCAACACTGCAAAACCCCAAAATATAGCACTGTAACTTAAGAAGCTGCACACTCCTGTAAACAATTACAGTATTACAGTGAGACGCATTTAAAACCCATGGATTGTTAACATTAGAATTTTGCAGACCTGCATTGGTCAAATTAGTGACAGCAATTTGCATTATGAAGCACCTTTAAGATGATGTTTAAGATGGTAAAAGCTTTTATTGAAAGGATAGTCCATGCTCATCAAATGAATCCGTATAGAATAGCCAATTAATCCCTGGGGCAGTTTAATTCTGCTTGCCTCTGCATATCTGGAGAGCACAGTTACTTCAACCCTTAAAAACTTTGATACAGGCAACTTATTTTTAACATACAGCTACAACATCAGGAAAGAACATTTGGAGATCTCAATCACTTTTCTTTAAATACCACTGCAGCCTTAGTGAATTCATGTTCACTCCAAATATAGATATCAATAGCACACACACATTTGTACACAAGCATCTGGGAACTTATGCTAATATGTGAACAATGAAACAGGAAATCATAGCTGAAGTATTTGAACAAATAGGTCTTGGGGCCTTCTCCAGAATAATGGTGGTGAGATTCCATCTTCCTTTCTTCTTTGGCTTGGCTTCGCGGACGAAGATTTATGGAGGGGGTAAAAAGTCCACGTCAGCTGCAGGCTCGTTTGTGGCTGACCAGTCCGATGCGGGACAGGCAGACACGATTGCAGCGGTTGCAAGGGAAAATTGGTTGGTTGGGGTTGGGTGTTGGGTTTTTCCTCCTTTGCCTTTTGTCAGTGAGGTGGGCTCTGCGGTCTTCTTCAAAGGAGGCTGCTGCCCGCCAAACTGTGAGGCGCCAAGATGCACGGTTTGAGGCGTTATCAGCCCATTGGCGGTGGTCAATGTGGCAGGCACCAAGAGATTTCTTTAGGCAGTCCTTGTACCTTTTCTTTGGTGCACCTCTGTCACGGTGGCCAGTGGAGAGCTCGCCATATAATACGATCTTGGGAAGGCGATGGTCCTCCATTCTGGAGACGTGACCCATCCAGCGCAGCTGGATCTTCAGCAGCGTGGACTCGATGCTGTCGACCTCTGCCATCTCGAGTACCTCGACGTTAGGGGTGTGAGCGCTCCAATGGATGTTGAGGATGGAGCGGAGACAACGCTGGTGGAAGCGTTCTAGGAGCCGTAGGTGGTGCCGGTAGAGGACCCATGATTCGGAGCCGAACAGGAGTGTGGGTATGACAACGGCTCTGTATACGCTTATCTTTGTGAGGTTTTTCAGTTGGTTGTTTTTCCAGACTCTTTTGTGTAGTCTTCCAAAGGCGCTATTTGCCTTGGCGAGTCTGTTGTCTATCTCATTGTCGATCCTTGCATCTGATGAAATGGTGCAGCCGAGATAGGTAAACTGGTTGACCGTTTTGAGTTTTGTGTGCCCGATGGAGATGTGGGGGGGCTGGTAGTCATGGTGGGGAGCTGGCTGATGGAGGACCTCAGTTTTCTTCAGGCTGACTTCCAGGCCAAACATTTTGGCAGTTTCCGCAAAGCAGGACGTCAAGCGCTGAAGAGCTGGCTCTGAATGGGCAACTAAAGCGGCATCATCTGCAAAGAGTAGTTCACGGACAAGTTTCTCTTGTGTCTTGGTGTGAGCTTGCAGGTGCCTCAGATTGAAGAGACTGCCATCCGTGCGGTACCGGCTTATCTGGTAGGGTGTATGCTAAAGTTATGAAGGTAACAATTGTTTTAAAAATAACATGAGAGACAGAAATTTTAAAAATATCAAAACTGTAAGGTGCAAAGGAGAAAAAAGGATGATTAACCAAGTGTTACGGACTTCAATATAGTCCACTGCAATACAAAATCATAAATCAGTGAGGAAAGCAAAGTATAGGGCTCAGGGTGTGAGGAAAGGAAAAATTAGATTGTTGTGGAGTATATTTACATAGGGTAGCACAACACTATGGGCTGAAAGGCCTGTACTGTCTGTAATGTTCTATATTCCAGTTCCACTGACAGGGGTACTCAGGTGAGACCCTGAAGCTGATAAAAAGGAAGACTTGCATTTTAATGTTCCCATTCCCACTGTATAAGATATCCTAAAATAAATATTTTTAAAGAGTTAGAAACAGAGCAGCTAATGATTGCATGAAGGTAAGATCAGTTATAGGAGCGAGAAACTCGATGCTGGAAATTCAAGCTGAAGTTGCTGGAACTATTCAGTGAGTCAGGTAGCATCGGTGGGGAGAGAAACAGCATTAGCGTTTCAGCTCAAGAACCTTGCAGCAGGTCTGGAAAAATGGGAAAACAAGAATGTTTTAAGTTGCAGAGAGGGAGAGAAATGAAAGAAACATTGGCTTATCTGGTAGGGTGTATGCTAAAGTTATGAAGGTAACAATTGTTTTAAAAATAACATGAGAGACAGAAATTTTAAAAATATCAAAACTGTAAGGTGCAAAGGAGAAAAAAGGATGATTAACCAAGTGTTACGGACTTCAATATAGTCAGGTGATAGACGATGCTTTGTTACTTCAGCTTAAATCAGAGATTGCTAGAGTAATATAAGATGTCAAAGTCAGAGATGTCAGGGGAATTGTGGCAGAAAACTAAAGTGACAGGCTACAACGTCGCCTTTGCAAAAGAAAGGAGATATTCCAGGAAGCCGCAAAGTAAGGGCCATTTGGACTTTCCAATGCCCTCCTGCTTTCATTGTCTGGCCCACTCCCACTCTGACCTCTCTGACTTTGAACTCCCATGGTCCACCTGTGATATCCAGTGTAAGCTCAAAGACTGTTGACAGTTCTATCACACCATTTAAGGGAGAATGTGACAACAGTCCTGAGAGTAAAGAGAGGGTTTGCAAAAATGCAATCTGGGCTGGAGGATTACAGTCACAAAGAAAAACTGTTCAGACTGGGGTTTTTTTCTTTAGAAAGAGGAGGCTGAGGGGAGTGTAAATGAAGAAAACTAAACCCATAGGATGCTGACTTACAGTGGATAGACAGACCCATTTCCTTTTGAAGACTGGAAACAACACTTTTCAGGATGGAGTCCTCGGCCAGAATAGCTTTTTTTTAATCTCAATGTCTTTGCTTCTATGATACACAGTGAGGAAACAGCTGATATTTTGCAAAGTCCACGGACTCAATTTTATGGTGATAGTGAGTTGTGGCTCCCATCTTCCTCTCCTGACTGTGCTGGTCAGCCTAGAGAGCCTTTCTGTTCCCTGGACAAACATATAGTGTCCTCAAGAAAAGTAAACAGTGGAGTTGCCAGTTTCCTCACCAACACTGTCTAATCTGGGTGAGATTCTGCACCAAAGACCTGGAGCCTCTCAATGACCCTATCATCCACTGCAGGAATTTCCTTCAGTAGTACTGGCAGAGTCTGCATCCCACCCCAGGTGAACACGAAGCTCATGCTGGATGAAGTATTCACCTGCATTGACAGCCTCGAAACAAAACATTCTGAACCCCTGTTCATCATAGCTGGACATTTCAATTGTGCCAACGTCAAGAGCGTGCCACCAACGCTTGAACAACACATCACCTGTTCCACCAGCGCCCTCTGTATCTTTGACCACTGCTACACAACCAAGAATAGTACTGACCACTCTGTCTTCCACCTGTATTTCAGTAAATCGACCACTATTCAGCACTGCTTCTATCTGCCTACAAATAGAAGCCGAGATGCGAGGACCTGGTGGTAAAAGTTATGTATTGCTGCTCTGAGGAAGCAGATGACATGCTATGCAATGTCTTTGAATGGGTAGACTGGCCCATGTTTAAGGACTCAGCAACTTTAAAGAATACACCACTGAGGGGAGTCATGCGATGGAGTAGTGGCCGGTCAGGGAATTCCAGCCTTCTCCGGAAAAGTTGAAAAAAACGCACAAAACACAAAGGTGCAAGAGTAAAAATTAAAACAAAGTAAAAATAAAGGTGAGAAGAAAATGGCAGCGAAGAGAGAAAAGTCGAAAACAACGGGAAGAAGAGAAGATGAAGGCCTTACCTGTCCGAGAAGGCCCGCCGCGGAGGAGTCGCACATGCACGATGCGCATGAAAAAAAACACACTGACGGGAGGGGGGAACAGCTGCGGAGTCAATCTCCACAGCTGAGAGTGACAGCTGCAACACAGCAACAGGAGCAGAACATAGAAAATAACGACAACAAGAAAGAAGAGAGCAAAAAGAAAACAAGGAAACAACAGATGGCCAACCCAGAGGAAGAAGAAGAAGAAGAACATAGAGAAATGGAAGAAGAAGAGAAAGGCAGGACAATGGATATATCTTTTTTTAAAGAATATATGGAATCAGTGAAAGAATGGCAATTACAAGAATTTAATGAGATAAAAAGAAGAATTAAGAGTGCAGAAGAAAAAATGAATAAAATAGAAATGGTCATATCAGAGATAGGAAGAATTTGAAATAATCGTAGAAATGGAAGTAGAGGACTTAAAAGAGAAATTAGAAGAATCTAATAAAAAAGTTAAAGAGGCACATGAGCTGTTAGCTCAGAAGATAGATATAATGGAAAACTATAATAGAAGAAATAATATAAAGATAGTGGGCCTTAAGGAAGATAAAGAAGGCAAAAATATGAGAGAATTTATAAAAGATTGGATCCCCAGGGTCCTCGGAAGACCAGAATTACAGGAAGAAATGGAAATAGAAAGGGCACATAGAACATTAGCCCCGAAACCACAACCGCAGCAAAAACCAAGATCCATTTTAGTAAAATTCTTAAGATATACAACAAGATAAAATATATTGGAGAAAGCAATGAAGAAAATAAGAGAAGACAAAAAGCCACTGGAATACAAAGGTCAAAAATTTTTTTTCTATCCAGACATAAGTTTTGAACTCCTGAAGAAGAGGAAGGAGTTCCATACAGCAAAAACGATCTTATGGAAAAAAGGATATAAATTTATGTTAAAGTACCCAGCGGTACTTAAAATAGTTATTCCAGGGCAACAAAACAGACTATTCTCGGATCCAGAGGAAGCACGAAAATTTGCAGAACAACTACAAAACAGACAGAGAGATGAAGACATGTAACGAGAGTAAAAATGACCACGAACTATATGTGTGTGTGTATATGGGTATATATATATTTTCCTCGAAATACGGATACACTCATGTATACACATATATACATACACACACACACACACACACACACACACACACACACACACACATATATATATATATGTGTGTGTGTGTGTGTGTGTGTGTATGTATATATGTGTATACATGAGTGTATCCGTATTTCGAGGAAAATATATAGAGTATAGATAAGAATTAATAAGGGAATGAAAGGGAATAGAGGGAATAAGGAGGGAATTAAAAGAGTGACCTTTGTTATATATGAAAATTGAAATCTATTCCGGGGGGGGCTGGGTGGGGAGGAGTTACAGTCACTGCAAAATCAGTTGACGCTTGTGAGTGAATTCGCAAATCCAAATGGAGAGGGGAGATGTGGTTGCTCGACAAGGGATAAAGGGCAACTCAGGAGGGGGAGGGGAGAATGGGGTTAAAGAAGTTCTAAATAGGAGAATAAGGAAAATGTTTGATGTTTTAGAAATGTTGTCTTATAACGTGTTCAAAACAAGAAAGCAGAAATGGATAAGAAGGAAAGGTGATGATGAGGAAATGGAAAGGGAAGATAAACAAAGTATGAAATGGCTACGTTGAACTATATGACTTTAAATATTAACAGAATACATAACCAAATCAAAAGGAAGAAACTGCTAAATTTACTGAAAAAAGAAAAAAATTGATATAGCATTTGTGCAAGAAACACATTTAACTGAATTGGAGCACAAGAAATTAAAGAGAGATTGGGTAGGACATGTAACAGCAGCATCGTATAATTCAAAAGCAAGAGGAGTAGCTATATTAATCAGTAAAAATGTACCAATTAAAATAGAAGAGGAAATAATAGATCCAGCAGGGAGATATGTAATGATAAAATGTCAGATATATTTGGAGTTTTGGAATATACTCAATATATATTCACCTAACGAAGAAGATCAAAAGTTTATGCAAGATATTTTTTTGAAGATGGCAGATACACAAGGGAACATATTAATAGGAGGGGATTTCAACCTTAATTTGGATTCAAATATGGATAAAACTTGGAAAAAAATGAACAGAAAGAACAAAGTAACCAAATTTATAATTAAATCGATGCAAGAAATGCAACTTTTGGATATATGGAGGAAACAACACCCAAAGGAAAAGGAATATTCATATTACTCGGCTAGACATAAAACATACTCAAGAATAGACCTATTTTTGTTATCAGCTCGTATGCAAGATAGAGTAAGAAAAACAGAATATAAAGCTAGAATATTATTGGACCATTCACCCCTGATATTGACAATAGAGTTAGAGGACATCCCTCCAAGAATGTATAGATGGAGATTAAATCCATGCTACTTAAAAGGCAGGATTCTAGAGAATTCTAGAAGAGAAGATGAAGGCCTTACCTGACAAATTAAAATGTACTTTGAAATAAATACGGAATCAGTGAAAGATAAGTTTATACTATGGGATGCAATGAAAGCGTTCATTAGAGAGCAAATAATAAGTTATGTAACCAAGATGAAGAAGGACTACAATCAGGAAACAGAGCAATTGGAAAGGGAAATAGTAAATATAGAAAAAGAATTAGCAATGAAGGAAGATACAACTAAAAGAAGAGAATTGGCAGATAAAAAAATAAAATATGAAACACTACAAACATATAAGGTGGAGAAGAATATAATAAAGACAAAACAGAAATATTATGAACTAGGGGAAAAAACGCACAAAATCCTAGCATGGCAGCTTAAGACAGAACAAGCTAAGAAAATGGTATTGGCATCAAGGAAAAAAGACAAACAAATCACATGTAATCCAACGGAGATTAATGAAAACTTTAGAGAATTCTATGAACAATTATACCAAACTGAAAACGAAGGGAAAGAAGGCAAAATAGATGAATTTTTAACTAAAATTGAACTACCAAAATTACAAATAGAGGAACAAAATAAATTAACAGAACCATTTGAAATAGTAGAAATACAAGAGATAATTAAAAAACTACCAAATAATAAAACACCAGGAGGGGATGGATTCCCAATAGAATTCTATAAAACATTTAAAGATTTATTAATTCCTCCCCTCCTGGAAGTAATCAACCAGATTGACAAAACACAAAGCTTACCAGATTCATGTAAAACAGCAATAATTACAGTAATACCAAAGCAAGGGAAAGATCCACTCGCACCAGCGTCATATAGACCAATATCATTACTTAACACAGATTATAAGATAATAGCTAAACTATTAGCAAACAGATTAGCAGATTATGTACCTAAAATGGTAAATATAGACCAAAATGGATTTATTAAAAAAAGACAGACAACAGACAATATTTGTAAATTTATTTACTTAATTCATGCAGTAGAAGGGAGTAAAGCGCCAACAGTAGCAGTGCTTTATTCGTAGAGAAGGCCTTTGACAGAGTAGAATGGAATTATTTATTCAAAGTATTGCAAAAATTCAGTTTACCAGAGAAGTATATTAATTGGATTAAAGCATTATATAAGGGGCCATTGGCGAAAGTGACAGTAAATGGATATATATCAAAGCAATTTAATTTAAGCAGATCAACAAGGCAGGGATGCCCACTATCACCCTTATTGTTCGCGTTAGCTATAGAACCACTAGCAGAATTGATAAGAACAGAAAATAATATAAAAGGGATAAAAATAAAAGACAAGGAATATAAAATCAGTTTATTTGCGGATGATGTTATAGTATACTTAACAGAACCAGAACTATCAATAAAAGAATTATATAAGAAATTGAAGGAATATGGAGAAGTGTCAGGTTACAAGATTAACGTAAATAAAAGTGAAGCAATGCCAATGAATAATGCGGATTTCTCAAAATTTAAGAAGGAATTACCATTCAGATGGCAAATGCAAGCAATAAGATACCTAGGTATACAAATAAATAAAAATCTCGGCCATCTATATAAACTCAATTATTATCCACTAATGAAAAAATTACAGGGCGATTTAGAGCATTGGAAAGATTTACCACTAACGCTAATAGGAAGGATAAACTGTATTAAAATGAACATTTTCCCAGGGATACTATACCTATTTCAGGCATTGCCAATACACTTGACAGAGATATTCTTCAAGGAGTTAAAGAAAATAATAAGGAAATTTTTATGGAAAGGGGGGAAACCGAGGATAGCACTAGATAAATTAACAGAATGGTATAAACAAGGAGGCTTACAACTGCCAAACTTTAAAAATTATTATAGAGCCGCACAATTAAGATACCTATCAGATTTTTATCAAACAAGGGAAAAGCCAGATTGGACTAGATTAGAATTAGATAAAATAGGGGAGAAGATACCCGAACATATATTATATAAATGGGATGAAAAATTGGTACAAGTAGGAATTCTCCAGTATTACATCATCTGCTCAATATTTGGAAGAAGATTCATGTAGAAAGGAATACAACAAATTACCAATTACCAAAACTAATAATGATGCAAAATCAGTTACTCCCTTTTACAATAGATAACCTTTCCTTTAGAGAATGGGAGAGAAAAGGGATCAAAAGAATAGAAAATTGTTTTTCAGGAAATAGATTATTATCCTTTGAACAAATGAAAGATAAATACAATATAACTCAAGATACAGTGCTGGCATATTACCAATTGAGATCCTACTTGAAGGACAAATTAGGAAGCAGTCTGAGGTTACCAGAGGGAAGTAACTTTGACTATGTGATTACAGATACAATGATAATCAAAAGATTTATAACAAATATGTATATTAAACTGCAAGAAAAGGAAAATGAGGAAACAAATGGTAAAACTAAACAAAAATGGGAACAAGATTTAAATATAAAGATAAAGAAGGAAACATGGGAGAAGTTATGCTCTGGAACGATGAGAAATACAATAAATACGAGGTTACGTATGATACAATATAACTGGATACACAGGCTATACATTACACCTCAAAAGTTAAATAAATGGGACCCAACAGTATCTGACAGATGTTTTTGTTGTAAAAAAGAAATGGGAACACCAATTCATACAATCTGGACATGTGAGAAAGTAGAAAAATTTTGGGAAGATTTAAACCAGATATTAAATAAAATTACAGAAAACAATATACCAAAAAACCCAGAGATCTTCCTCCTAAGTAACATAAAAAACAAAGAATTTGGACTTGATTTGGATGGTGCACAAAAAAGATTTGTTAAGATAGCTCTAGCCGTAGCAAAAAAATGTATTATGTCAACCTGGAAATTAGAAGATAATTTGAGAATACAACAATGGTATATAGAAATGAATAAATGTATTCCATTAGAGAAAATAACATATAATTTAAGAAATAATATTGAAATATTTGAACAAATATGGGAGCCATACATGAAACACAATAGAGAAAACCTACCGGGGACATCTACCACCTGAATTAACGAAAGGAGAAGGAAATGAAAAGAATTGATTCAGTGGAATTTCTTGTTTATTTTTATTGAATGACAATCTTAGATTTTGTACTTTAAATGAATGGGGGGAGGTAGGGAGGATGGGATGGGAGGAGGGAGGTGGGGGGGAGAAAATGACACTGTATATATTTGAAAAGGAAAATGTATGTATCTTGGTCAATGTGGTTTATGGTGTGAAAAATAAAAAAATTTTAAAAAAAGAATACACCACTGCCATCACTGAAATACAGAGGTTCATCAAAACAACTGAGGAGATCACTGGAGTCTCCCTTTCCTCTGTTGATATTTACCAGGAATGTTGCTTTCATTGGGCTCAAATAATTATTGAGGACACTTTCCATTCAGCACACAGTATCTTTGACCCACTACCATCAAGAAGAAGGCACAGGACTGCTAGGCTTGGAAACAGCTTCTTCCCACAGGCTGTGAGATTGATGAACCATATCCTGTAATCGACTAAGTCATCTCAAAATGTTTATATATTTTTATTTAAAATTATATCTTTAGGTAATTTTGTAATTAGTATCTGCTATGCATTTTGTGTGCATGTGTGTGCACCATGGTTTGAAGAAATGCTGGGTTTTTTGGTCATATACGTACAGATGGGGCAGTTGTGGTCTGGGCCTGATGTCCCGCTCACCCAGGGAAAGAGCAAGCGTAATACATCACCTCTCCTTTCTTGGTGCAGTGATCACCACATGACCACTGTCTAACTTGCCAGATAGGAGGTCACTGCAAATTTTTCGCCTACATTAGTACACCATTGCTGACCCCATTTTCACTGAGTTTGCCACGTCATGGTGCGTCCGAGTGTCCAGTGGTATAACTGGATGGGTAGGCTGGGCTCATTGGCCTTAGTTTGAAGCCAGTCTAAGAGAAGGGCAACTCTGATTTCAAACCCGGCCAGATGGGGCTCGTTAGTCTCGTCAGGCCATCCATCTAGGAGAAGGACTCTCTGAAGAAACACCGATGACCTGAGGACTTGGCTGTCACCATCCTAGCTTACTGAGCCATGGCAGATAAACCCTGAGTGTAAAGGATGCACACACGGCACTCCACCCAAAAAATCCATTATGCAGGCTCGAAAGACATGCCCATGTCTATGACCTTTTCTGGATCTTTGTTAATGAAGTCAAGCCTTGATATATACAGTCAAATGGTAATAAACTAAACCTGAACTTCACCGGCAAGTATGTACACATTAAGACACAGATCATTGTTCTCGCACCACTTTAAGATCCTCCCAACCTCCTCTCTGTCTGCTGACTCGTTGTTGTTGCTGATGAAGCCTACTACTGTCGCATCATCCACAAACTTGATTCGTTAAAGCTGAATCTGGTAGTGCAGCTGTGAATCAGCAAATGTGAACAGAAACGGGCTGAGCACACAAAAAAATACAAGAAAGAGAAGGAAGAGTAAAATATAAACTTGCTGTGAGATAAGAATCACATTAGTTCTGTTTAGTGGTTTCTGCTTTTCTTTAAAAAGAAAATAGTGTGTGTGTGTGTGTGTGTGTGTGTGTGTGTGTGTGTGTGTGTGTGTGTGTGTGTGTGTGTGTGTGCGCGCGCGCATGCGCGCAGATTTATGTTCAAGATTCAGCTAGCTACTTGATTCCAACAGTGCATGAACAAGAGAATCATTGTTTTATGCTCATTTTAATTTAATTTTGTTTACCCTGAGTTTCAAAAATTTTGAATTCCATTTGAATTGGTTTGCAGATATATCCATTTAAAGTAGAACGTTGACTTGCTAAAAAAAAGCTTTGCACAGTGTTCCAGATTCCATCATGCCACTCTGGATATCTGAATTGACATTTCCCATCATGAATTGTGGTTGTGCAAATGAGCCATTTTCCTTATCAGGCTCTCAAGTAATGAGATCATTCTAAGTACAACACTCCTCTCAAGTGTTGCCATGTGAAATTAGGTCACTTATCCCAAGCACATCTGTTGCTGTTCACTCAAAGTCCAAACAGATTTTCCTCTCACTGCTTGCTCTGTCGTAGCTCAAGTTTAAAGGCCTCCAGCCCAATACTGAGAACATTTGAACTTATTTACCCTGCTGGCTCTAATGCATGGTTCTCATCAGTATTATGCCAATTCTCATCATCCCCAAACTCAGAGTATTTATCTAGTACCTCTTCAGCCCCTCCCCCCCCCAACTTTGATCTCATAATTCCACTCAACATAATCCCAAAGGTAGCCTATAAATCAATCAACTGCCAAAATCCCTGGATTTCTCTCAGCAACCCTCGAATTGGCAACTATTCTCTTCCTCTACCCCATTCACACCCGACTGGCAGTGTAGGCATCAAGATTATGAGGCTTGATTTGACTTCCCCCCCTCGTATCAATCACCGTCCTTCAGAACCCCAAGCTCACCATTGTATCCTCTCCTCTAAAAAAAACCCCATGGCTACAGCCCTGAACTTGAGTTCTTTCGTGCACTCCATGAATGAAGAGCCTTTCCTAGATCAAACCAGTTGGGCTACATTGGAGCTCAGATTTGGGAACACACCCATGGCCAGAAATAATTGATGACCCACAAAGCAGCAAATGATTGAGGAAATTGCAGGCACCAGTGTTTCCATTTTGAATTAATTTGAATTCCACAAACAAAATACAAAAAAAAGGCCACCACAAATCTGACCTTGCCGATGCAGGTAGCCTTCCTTTTCTGTAGACCTGAAAGGATTAGATAATAAGGAACCAGTCGGAAAATGGAAATTCTGTAAAAATGAAACAACAAATCTGATCAATGATAGAATAAAGGGAAAATTCCATTCCTGTTAAAAGCTGTGAGATGCTATCGTCTTGGCCCTTTAAACAAATCCTACACATCTCTTTGCGGCCTCAGTTTTTTTTTCCAAGAACAATTAGGTTTTTGTTTAACTGATTTTTAATTATATTCAGTATTTTTCAGACAGTTGGAATGAGATAAGTTACTTTGTTTTGGCAAGCACATGTTACCTGTTCTGTAATAGTTAATTAAATATTTGCCAGGATTTAAATTAATCTACAAAACTGCAAACAGATTACTTTCATGGAAGCCACAGTGACATTTTGATTGTGCTAAATACCGTGAATGTCTCTTGCAGTTATTACTAAAATAATTGGGGTTTTAATCAATTCCAGTGATTTGATGGTTTGATGATTTGTTTGAATTAAATTGTGTGACCAGTGAAACAAAGAGGAATATTATTGCTGTTGAGTTCACTTGGCATCTTAATAATGTGAAAATGTCTTGATGATGGATTATACTGCAAAATTGGTGTCCAGAAAATGTGGAATAAGAAGGAACCAAAGAGGGAGGGAGATAAATAGTTGAGGTGGGGTGGGGGGAGTTGGAGAAAGAACAGCAATAGGGTAAGGAGAGAAGAAGGGTTAGAACAGAAGTAGTTCAGAAGCTGAGAGAGGGGACTTGTTACCTGAAGTTGGAACATTCAAACCATTGGGCTGTAGACTGCCCAGGTGGGTTATGAAGTTTTATTCCTCAAGTTTTGTAGTGTGGATTGTGGAGGGTCATGTGACCTCTCAGGCTGGAGCCTAGTCAGAAGTCACCTCACTTACCAATCTACGGTTAGATCTGCCCAAAGATGAGACTGATGCATGGTTGGTCCTCGCAGGTCACGGGGATGGGTCCTACAGTGAAAAATCCAAACACGTGAAGTCTCACTCGCTTTGCCTTCCCCGCCTTCCCCATCACCTCTTCCCCCTCTTCCCATCCTTGTCCATTCCCCTGTCTCCTCCCCATCCCCTCCCCACTCCTGATCCCCTTCCCCTGTCCCTTCCCCCTCCATGTTCTTGCTGCTGCATGGAGACCATCACTGACATCTCGGCTGTCGGCTACAAGCAACTGTGGAGGGCTGAATGCAATGGGCCAATCCCGGATCCCGAGCCATGAGCGATGCTAGAGGCCAGGTTAATTTGATATACGTGTTAGTTGCAATTGATTAACTGTTTGTGTATGTGACTGCTAGAGATAGAAAGAGTAGGTGTTTAACCCTTGTGTTCCTAATTGAGAATTGAGAATGGATAGCAGTAATTAATTTGCACCCTATGTGTAGTTATTTGGTTTGTATGTGTTTGTTAGTGTTTTACTTGTGGCCATTGCTGAACCCCAGACTAAGACCCTGGAGATCAGGTTCATGTGTATATTTTTTTGGTTAGTTATGCACTATACTGTGCCTATGGGTGGTGAGTGCTGAACAAGTTAAACCCTCATTTCTCGGTATACCGTGCCTGTGGGTGGTGGGTGCTGAAGAATTTAAATCCTTGTTTCTTCATATAATGTGTCTGTGTGTTGTGTACATTAGTTGGTCCATGTTGCCCTTTTTCTGAATTCTCCTGTGTGTAAATAAAGACCACTATTTTTTCATAGCACATGCCCAGCCTTGATTCTCTTTGACCAGTCCCCCTCCACCACCATCCTCCTATGCCAGGCAGAACTTGTCCTCACCCTCGATAATTTCTCCTTTGACTCATCCCACTTTCTACAGGTTAAAGTGGTAGCCAAGAGTATCCACATGGGCCCCAGCTATGCCTTCCTTTTTGTTGGCTATGTGAAGCAATCCATGTTACAAGCCTACACAGGCAAAACCTCTCAACTCTTCCTCCGCTACATCAACGACTACTTTGGTGCTTCCTCATGTACTCATGATGAGCTCGTTGCAGCCAACTTCCACCCTGACCTCAAATTCATTTTGTCCATCTCAAGCAACACCCTATCCTAGATCTCTCTGTCTCCATCTTGGGAGACAAACTCAAGAAAGACATCTTTTACATGCCCACCAACTTCCACAGCTACCTCGGCTGCACCTCTTCCCACCTTGTCCCCTGTAAGGATTCAATTCCATCCTCTCATTCCTCCATCTCCATTGCATCTGCACCCAGGATGAGGCTTCCATGCCAGAGATGTCTTCCTTCCTCAAACAACGTGGCTTTCCCTCTATCATTATCAACTCGGCACACACCTGCATATCCTCCATTACCTGCACATCATCCCCAGCAACCTCCACCCCCATGCGCAACAAGGGTGGGATTATTCTTGTCCACACTTAACACCTCACCAGCCTCTGCATCCAGTACACTCTCCTCCACCATTTCCGCCACCTACTGGGTGATCCCATCATTAGACACATATTCCCCTCTCCTCCCCACTCCACCTCCACAGGGATTGCTCCCTCTGTGACTCCCCTGTCCATTCCTCCCTCCCTACCAATCATCCACTTGGGACCTACCCCTGTGACTGCAGGAGATGCTCCACTTGAGCCCACACCTCCTCCCTCACCACCATTCGGGATCCCAAACAGCCCTTCTAAGTGAAACAACATTGCACTTGTGAATCTGCAGGGGTTATTTACTCCATCTGGTACCCCCGTTGTGGTCTCCTCTACGTCGGAGAGATTGGATGCAGGCTGGGAGATTACTTTGTTGAAAACCTTGGTTCTGTGCGCCACAATAGTGTGGATATTGCAGTGGCCACTCATTTAAATTCCCCATCCCATTCCCTAGGTGATACGTCTGTCCATGGTCTCAAGCACTACTAAACTGAGACCACCAGTAAATTGGCATTAATATCGATTTCTCTGGCTTTTGTTTAAACCCCCTCTCCCCCTTCCCCTTCACCTTTCCCTTTCTCTGTCTCTCCATTCTGCCTCTTTTTGCACAAATATGATAAATTCTTATCTCATCCCATATCATGTCCAGTTAACATCTTTTGTTGGTCTGGATTCCTCCCCAAGCTAACACTGTCTGAATTTTGAGACATTCTGAGATTTCCTGGTTCTGGCTTATACCTTGAAGAAAGGACTCAGGCCCAAAATGTCGGCAACATATCTTTGTCTTTTATAGATGCTGAAAAAAACCAGCTTAGTTCTTCCAGCATTTTGGTGTGTTTTTACTGCAATCACATCTGCAGACTTTCTTATTTCACCTCCTTGATTCTCTTTGAACCTGTCAAACCTATTCTTGAACACAACAATTTTCATTGGGCCTCTCTCTGGTAATGGATGGGATGAGTAGGTATGGAAGGGGAGTTGAAATGGCACGCAGCTGGGAGCTCAAGATGGCCATTGTGGAGAGAATGTAGATGCTCTGTAAAATGTTCTCTGAATCTGTGCATTATCGCAGCAAAATAAAGGACACCTTATCAGAAGCATCAAATGCAGTAATTGAGGTTGGAGAAAGTGCGCATCAATCTTTGCCTCGTCGGGAAAGGCTGTTTTCCTCCCTGGATGGTGGTGCGAGAGGTGGTGTAAAAGAGTGTTGCACTTCCGGTGATTATCAGGGGTCACTGAGAAATGGGTGGGATGAGCAGACAAGGGACCCATGGTGGGAGCAATTCATGCAGAAGGTGGTAAGTGGTGGTGGGGTGGTGGGGGGGGGGGGGCAAGTGGTTAGTAGAGGCATCTAGTTCCAATAGGGAAAAAAGACTGAGGTGGATCTGTTGAATGTGGAGGTTGGTGGGGTGAAAGGTAAGGTCAAAGGGAACCCTATCCCCATTTTGTTTGGAAGACGGGGCTGAGAATGGAGCATCAAGAAATGGAGGAAATGCTCTATTGATCACAGTAGGAAGCTGTGTTCCCTGAAAAAGGAGGACATTCCAAATGTCCTGGAATGGAAGACCTCATTGTAAGACCAGATATGAACCAGGCAGAGAAACTGAGAAAAAGGGATGTCAAGTTGTGAGAGTCAGTGGTAAATGTCAGTGTATAGTTTGTCTCCTGAGATAGAGATAGATCTAGAGAAATGTCAGAAATTGTCCAAGTGAATTTGGGAGCAGGGTGGATGTTAGTAGCAAAGTTAATAAAATTGATGAATTCTGCACTGATGCAGGAAGGTCCCTATGTAGTCATCAGTGTAACTGAGGAAGTGTTGGGGGCTGGTGCCAGGATAAGTTTGGAGAATGACTCTCTATGTAGCCAACAAACATGCAGACATAGCTGAGAACCATGCGAGTACCCAAAGTAACCTTTGATTTAAAGGAAATGAGAGACTTTGAAAGTTCTGCCAGGTGGATGAAAGTGTTGGCTGAGGGAAACTGGTCAGAATGTTGTTCAGGGAAGAAGCAGAGGCCTTTGAAACCTTCCCAATGGAGGAGCACAAAGATTGGGCATCAGAGGTGAAGATGAGATGGTGGGGGACCAAGGAATCAGAAGTTGTAAAGCTGGTGGAGGGCATGAAAATTATCTTGAATGTAGGTGGGAAGAGAATAAACATGGAAAGAAAAGATAGAGGCAATATATAATTTTGGGGAAATAGAAATTGGAGACAAGTGAAATTGAATTTAAATGGATTTCAAATGTAAGAGAATTTTGGAAGTTCATTACGCAGAACACTGCTCATTTAGATATTTAGCATTTTGTCTGGGAATAAATTTGTAGGCATTAATATGGTTAAGAATGAAAGCAGGCATCAGCAGTTATTAAATGTCACTCCATGGTAATGGCTTAAAGTTGTATTCTGCTAATCAAAACCAGATGGACAATTCATGGTCTCGTTTTTTACCTATCATGTAACTGCATCTATCATACAAAAAAACTGTGTTTAAGCTATCAGTTGAGAGAGAAGAGATGAGTTACTTTATTTTTATTTGTAAATTTAAAGAGAGGTATGGTCAGGATTTAATGACATAATGAAACCTGCTCCTAATATACTGAGTTGTTCTGGAAAATAGTAGGTCCTGCAGAGTGACCAGATAAATGGTAAAAAATCTGGAATTTGTCTACCTTTGTATTATATTGGATCCAGTACAAAATGTACTACTAAATGGAATCTCTTGTAAAATAATTTTTCTTTTCAGAGGCTGTTGAATTGAATAAATTGCCTGGTGTGATCCACCAAATATCAACCAGGTGACATTCTAGTTTGTGTCAGGGGAATACAAGTAAGAATAATGACTGAAAGATTTCTTCTGGAAATATTTGCCTATTAGTTATTTTTATTGTATTTAATAGCCTGGACAAGGCAATACCATGGAGGAATGAGTAAAGATCCTGGATCTGCAGATAATATCAAATGAAAGCTTGTATTAGCAGGTGCTTGCGGTATTATAATGAAAGCTGTCTGATACATATTAAATTTGTTAAAAGCGGGCAAATATCACAGAAAGATCTCTCAAATTTGATTTGCTTCAAGAGGGAACCAAGAGGATTGTTGAGGGAAAGGCAGTGAACATTGTCTTTATGGATGTTTGAAAAGGTACCACATGGTAGGTAGGTCCAGAGAGGCAGCTCATATGACCAACCTATGCCCACAATAGAAAGGGTGTGAAGGCTTTGGAGAGATAGACCAGGATGTGGCCTAGATTAGAGGGTATGAACTAGAAGGAGAGGTTGGATAAACTTGGGTTGTTTTATCTGAAGCATTGGAGGCTGAAGGGAGACCTTGTGGAAGTTTATAAAATTATGAGGCGTAGACGGTCAGAATACTTCTTCCAGTTTAAATGTGAAACCCTGGAGAGCATAGATGGGGAGATGTACAGGACAGGTTTTTCACACAGGAAGTGGTAGATTTCTGTAATAGTCTGCCAGAGGTAGTGGAGCATGCAGGCAAGATAGCCTTTAAAAGGATTTTAGATAGATACACAAATATGCAGAGAATTAAGGGAAACGGATCAAGTGCAGACAGAAGAGATTTAGTTTAATGTTGGATCATATTCAGCACAGCCATTTTGGATCAAAGGATATCTTCCTGTGTGGTACTGTTCTATATTCCATGTTCTGTAGGATCCAGGATGAGCTAACTACTTGGTAGGATTAGAAGGTGGTAGTGGAGAATTGTTTCTCTAATTAGAGCTGTGACAAGCGGTGTGCTGCAGGGATCTGTACGGATTTCACTATTGTTCGTCATGCATGTTAACTATTTGGAAGACAATGTGGTTAACATGGTTAGTAAGCTGACAGATAACATTAAAATTGGTGGTGTAGCAGACTATGAGGAAGATTGTGTAAGTTTACAGCAGGATCTAGATTAACTGGGGAAGTGGGCCAAGGAATGGAAGATGGAACTTAATTTGGATCAGAGTGAAGTGGATAGTTTAACCAGGACGGTAGATGGTAGGAACAGAGAGACCTGGAAGTACATCATTTATTGAAAATGAACACATAGATAGATCTTGGAGTTATGGTACAGAGTTCATTCAAGGTGGATTCCCATGTAGACATGGTGGTTGAGAAGGCATATGGTATAATGGCCTTCATAAATATTATAGTATATAGTAGCTGGGAAGTGATGCTGCGACTGTTTCAAGCATTGGTGAGGCCAGGCTTGGAGTATTGTGTTCAGTTCTGGTCTCCAAATTGTAGAAAGGATATAGATAAGGTGGAGAGGGTGCAGAGAAGAATTAGAAGGATGTTGCCTGGCTTATAGCATCTAGAGTACGGAGAAAGATTAAGGAGATTGGGACTTTACTCATGGAAAATAAACAGTTGAGAGTGGATTTGATAGAGGTATTTAAAATTACGAAGGGAATAGATAGACTAGACGTGAGTAGACTCTTTCCCCTGAGGGCAGGGGAGGTTGGAACAAGAGGGCATAAATTAAGGGTAAGGGGGAAAAACTTTAGGAGAAATGTTAGAGGATGCTTCTTCACTCAGAGAATGGTGGCAGAATGGAATGATCTTCCAGAGGAGATAGTTGTGACAGGGTCCTGTCTGACATTTAAGAGAAGATTGGATGTGTACATGGATATGAGGGGGTTGGAGGGTTATGGGCGGAGAGCGGGAGGGGGAAAATAGTGGAGTTGTTCATGTGAACCGGCACGGACTTGAAGGGCCGACATGGCTTGTTTCCATGCTGTAAATGGTTATATGGTTATAGCCTTGGTGGTGACAAAGGCACTTTGCTCATTTACTTTCATTAGAGAGCATTGAGTACAGGAATAGGCATAATGTTAGAGTTGTACAGGGTGCTGGTGAGACCACATATGGGGTATTGCCTTGGATATCTTTACACTAGAAAAGGTGCAGAAAAAAATTCATGAGGATGTTGCTGGGACAGGAGGACTTGAGTTATGAGAGGCTGCATAGGCTAGGACTTTTGTCCCTGGAGTGTTGGAGGCTGAGGGTTGACCTTTATGGAGCCATATAAAATCATGAAGGGTGGGGATAAGGTGAATAGTCACAGTCTTTTTCCCAAGATAGGGGTATCTAAAACGTGAGAGCATGGATTTACGGTGAGGGAGTGAAAGATTTAAAATCTGATGGGTACTTTAATCGCACAGATGGTGATAGGTATGTGGAATGAGCTGTCGGGGTAGTGGTTGTGGTGAGGTCAATTGCATCGTCCAAAAGACATTTAGATAGGACCGCGAAAAGAAAATGTTCAGAAGATGTATGCCAAACACAGGCAAGTGAGACAACTTGATGATCATGGACCAGTTGGGCTGAAAGGTCATTTCTGTGCTGTAAAAACCAGATTACTCTAAATGCACAGAAAATATTCCCTTGAAGATTCTCATTTATTTGACGAGATGACTTAGTTAATATAATTCAGGACAGTGAGAAAGCTTCCTAAATTATAGATGCACTGAGAAACATTCTTTCAATAAACTGTATAATCAATGAAACAACCAGGAGAGTTTAGCACTCTAATATCCAGCAGAGGAATTCTAATTGAACTTAAGTGGAGAACAACATAATATTTTGACTGGGACAATTGTAGATAAGGGAGAATAAGTATCAAGCAAGAATAATCCAGGAAGCAAATTTAGGAATAGGGAAAATTGGAGAATCTCTTAAGATTATTCTTTTTTTTTGATGATACGTTAAACATAGGATCTCTCTAGAACAGTGGTTCCCAACCTTTTTTATGCCCCGCACCCTTAAAATCTTTTAATATGTTCTCACACCCCTTAAATAATTTATTTAAGAATAAAGGTGAAGGTGACCAAAACAAATTTGTGTAATCAATTTTTAATAATATATAAACAAAAATGAAACATATGGAAAAGAAAAAATATTACAACAAATTAAAAATTGCATAAACCCTACAAAAAAATTCAATTTTCATCCATGCATGAAATTTCTTTAAAAAAAATGAAAGAACTAATGTTCAAATGTTCATAAGCCAATTTAAATTTAATGACTCTTTTGTTCCTGTTTATTGCTTGAGTTTTTCAAAACGTGGCACTTTGTTGCTGATAGCAAACCGCACGTCTGTGCACCCAAGCAATTTCTAGATTTTGTCTTGATTGACAAAAGGGCACTAAATCCAGACTCTCATTAGTATGTCGTCGCAACTGGGATGAGCACAGTTAGTGCTTTTTCACAAAGTCTTGGAAACACGTCCATTGCTGAACACCAATATTGTTCCAAAGTTTTGCTTTCAAACTGTGTTTCAAGAACACGATTTGTGCGCAGTTCAATAAGGTCTTCTTTCAGCTCTTCATCATCCGACATATTATCCAAATTGAAGGAGTATGGATTTATAATCCATTCTTCAGAAGTTTCCAGTTCTCCTCCTCCAAAATATCCATCAGAGGACTTTGATAGTATTTCCAAATGATCCACAATTTCTACACACACACTTGGAATTAGGGACTCATCGTCATCAACCATTTCTTCGAGTGATGGAAAATTTGAAAGATTTCCTCTTTTAACTCGTCGACACTAAAGATGTAACTTTTCTTTGAAAGCATTTAACTTTTCACAGCATTTCAATATGTTTACGTTTTTCCCTTGAATAGATACACTCAGGTCATTCAAATGAGTGAAAATATCAGTCAAATTGGCCAGCATTTGGTGATTCCATTTCTCCGGGCAGATCATAGTCATGTTCCTTCAGAAAAGCTTTGACTTCTTCTCGCAGTTCGAAGAAGTGCGTTAAAGCTCTCCTAGGTGACAGCCAGCGGACTTCCATGTGGAAAACCAAAACTGAATGCTCACTTCCAAAATCTTCACAAAGCGACTTGAAGAGGCAGTGGTTCAGAGCACGATCCATAATCCAGTTGATGGTCTTCACAGAAGTGTCAAGGACCTTTTTCAACTTTGGAGGCAATGTTTTCGATGCCAAAGCATGTCGATTAAGAAAACAGTGGGTACCTTGCAAGTGCAGAATCTCTTGTTTCATCAGTGCAAAAATTCCTGATTTATTTCCTAGCATAGCAGGGGCACCATCGGTACAAACAGAACCAATAATTTGGATATCTAAGTCATATTTCGCAAAGAAGACCTTCACACACTGGAGACATCTTTTCCTTTTGTGGTTGTTTTCAGATCTTCACAAAACAGAACATCTTCCATTATGACACCATCATGGACATACCTCACTAATACGATGCGTTGACTGCAATTTGCAATATCAGTTGGTTCGTCCAACTGGAGAGAGATTTTCAAGGGACTAGCCCTGATATCTGCAATAACTTGGTCCAAAATGTCCAAACTCAAATCACCAATTCGGCTTTGAATAGCATTATTTGATAACGGCACTAATTTAAGCTTGTTTGAGGCTTCTTTTTCCAGAATGATTGTTGCCATTTTGAATGCACATGGTTTTATCAACTCTTCGGCAATTGTATGGGGCTTCTTGGATTTGGCTACTTTATACGCCACGTGGTACGAAGCCATCAGCAGTGGTTTGTCAGCAGATATAAAACCTAATTTTGGAAGGGTTGCTTGAGAATCAAAGCGGGCCCTTTTACCTTTCAATGATTCAACATCATGGCCTGCAACATCTGCTCCACCATGCCGGTTGTTGAAATGTTCCTGCAGCTTAGATGGCTTCAAATTTGCGTTTGAAAAGACAGCGTCACAAAGCATGCACTGGGGTTTTTTCAGATGCTCAGTTGTTCCGGTGCAAGTGAAACCAAACTGCACATCATCATCATCCCATTTCCTTTTCTTTGACATAATGAAGGGTTAATTAATAATTTACGTAACACAAATAAATAATAAGAAATAAAAATCAAATGTAATTCGCTACAAAATACAAAACAACAAGTTTGGCCCCCATTTTAAATGTCCCTATTAAAAAGAAGTTATAGGGCGATGCCATTTAAAAGGAAACAGTGCGTCGAAACACGCTAAAATTCATAGAGAATCTCATTCTATTGAATAGAGAAAAAAGAGGACATCCCCATCTTTAATTTGGAGTTTTAAAAAATCCATATCTTTATCTTGAATATATAAGACAGTACCCTTAATATAAACTAAAAAAACTGAAATGTTATCTCGCACCCCTGGTTGGGAAACCATGCTCTAGAATGTGTTAAAATTTTCTTTGCATCAGAACATGCTGTTTGAAATGTGTGAAATTGGTTGGTGTATTGGCAAATTAAAATTTGTGGGCCTTCAGTGGAAGAATAACAAATAAGTCTTAATGAGCATCAGGAATCTGATTCTCTGGCCACAAGGGAGAAGATGCAGGAACTTCAACAGGATAATATTTTGAGGGACTGGGCTTGAAAGGGCTAAACAACTAGACCTTCTTTGGAATTGATGTAAATGTGGTGATATGTAATTACACCACAAGGTCACCAGGGGTCATCCCAGTGACCTTGTATATAAAGCAGTCCAGAGCTACAGTCTAGTCTTCCAGGTTTGTCTTGCAGAGACAAGACCTCTTAGTGTAC
Source organism: Narcine bancroftii (assembly GCF_036971445.1). Lineage (NCBI taxonomy): Eukaryota > Metazoa > Chordata > Chondrichthyes > Torpediniformes > Narcinidae > Narcine > Narcine bancroftii. The sequence continues at coordinate 145,354,138 of NC_091471.1, read as the reverse complement.
GTATTAGTTTATTAAAGCTGTCTTATCCTCACACTGCTGGTGTGGTTATTGTCAGTACAATTTAATAAACTAGTATGATAGCTACTAGGATGGAAGCTGCTTCTGCTCCAATGCGCATTCCCGACCACCTGGAGACTCTTCCTGAGGAATGTAATCCGGGGTCAAACAGCACGCATGTACATGGAATTGTGGTGGAATGCAGGGAAGACCACAGAAGTACGATAGGGCAGGTAGTAGGAAGTAAGAAATGGCCAGGAGCTCTGCCTGCCCTTGGGTTCGCCGGTACAGGCGCCGCCGACCCGAAACCCCAGTCCGATCAGAAAGGAGCCACTACAATTGCAGGTGGAAGGATCTCCACAAGTCGTGCTCCCGATCGCCACATATGTGCAAAATTCCCGACTACTCCAGAGCCAGGGAAAGCAGACACCACTACTGTCACTCCCGCAGTAGCAGTTTCCCCAGTATCACGGAGACCTAACTCTACCATTGGGATTCCCCCTAAGCCCACTGCAAATGTCCCAAAGCCAGAGACTCAGCCAACAGCCCCAAGCACCCAGGTTACTCCTCCAGCAGACACAAGCCCCACAGAGGCTCTACCAGCAGCTCCCAGTACCCCAGGGTCCACCCTCGCTACATCTAAGGGACCAGAGACTGCGGCTTAGCTATGTGCTGTGACCAGACAGGCTGGAGCTCGACCCCAGAAACCCGGAGCCAGCACGCACTTTGACCACTGGCAGAGATGCTCTTTCTGAATTACATGGAGGGTGCTGAGGCATCGGATAAAGAGCTATTAATGCTGCTGTTAGCGCAGCTGGGAGACCACACTTACTCCCTTATACAGGATGCCAGGACCTACCAAGAGGCAATGAACATATTACAGAGGCATTACAGTAAGGGGCATAGTGAACGACACTCCCAGTACAGGCTCTTGGCCAGGTCACAACAAGTAGGGGAGTCTGCCAGAGACTTTATACTCTCTCTGAAAGACCTGGCGAGAGGTTGCAACTTTAAAGCAGTATCAGCTCAGGAGTATGCGGAGGATCTTATTAGGGACAGAATTGCTGCGGGCATACGGTCCACTGAGACGAGACATCAATTGCTGGAGAAAAGAATGGTGGGACTAGATGAGGCAGAGACTATTGCAGAAGCTTTAGAAAGCACCAGGAAAGAATTGGAGGAGTATTCACAGGACTCTGGGGATGGGACAAATGTCACACTGCTGGATTCTCTAGCCCCACAAAAAGAACAGTATGCAGCCTCACAGGAGTTTACAGCAGCAGCACTTTGAGGGTCCCAACTGCTTTTTCTGTGGACAAAGAAAGCTCCCCAGAGCCCTCTGCCCTGCCAGAGAAAATGTCTGTTCCAACTGTGGAAAAAGTGGGCATTATGCAAAAGTCTGCAGAAGCCCAAGGCCACAGCCAAGGCCTATTCTCATGCTAATGAGAGGCAGGAAAGCTCTTCTTTCTCCACAGACAAACAGAAGACGAAGAATGCCATGTCCAGCCGGCCATCTTTGACAAGTGCTACAGAGCAGAGGACACAGTCTTCAGGAGATGAATATGACGCCAAGTACTATCGGATGGAAGGGCATGCAGACTTGCTTCCCTACGCATGAATCAGGCGAGTCCACACAATTTATCTGATGCCACTGTGTGCATCAAAATTAATGATGTGAGGAGTCATGTGATGGAGTAGTGGCCGGTCAGGGAACTCCAGCCCTCTCTGGAAAAGTTTTTAAAAAACAGAGAAAAAACAAAAGCACAAACACAAAAACTAAAATAAAGTGAAAATAAAGGTGTGGAGAAAATGGCAGCAAAGAAAGAAAAGCCAAAAGCAACGGGAAGAAGAGAAGAAGAAAAGACGTCGGAAGAAGAAGGTGAAGGCCTTACCTGTCCGAGGAGGCCCGCCGTGGACAGAGAAGCCCGCTCCCTCAGGTCAGTTGAATCCCCGAACTTGGGACTACAAAAATGGCTCACGGAGCCAAGTAAAAGTGCGCAACCGCGCATGCGCGAGGAGTCTCGCATGCACGATGCACAAGACAAAAAGAACACTGACGGGAGGGGGGACCAGCTGAGGAGTCGATCTCCACAGCTGAAATTGACAACCACAACAAAGCAACAAGAGGAGAACATAGAAAGAAGAGAGTAAAAATAAGAAATCAAAGAAACAACAGATGACCAACCCAGAGGAAGAAGACCAGCAGCAAGACACTTCTAGTAAAAATAAGAAGACCAAAAATACTCAACAAGATAAAACAAACAACCCAACAAGAAAACCAGAAGAGACAGAGGTAAAGGACACAGATCCTGGAGTGGACTCAGAAGAAGAAGAGGAAGAACACAGAGAAATGGAAGAAGAAGGGAAGGGCAAGTACATGGATATTTTTTTTTAAAGAATATATGGAATCAGTAAAAGAATGGCAATCACAAGAATTCAGTGAAATAAAAAGAACAGTAAAAAGTACAGAAGAAAAAATGATTAGATTAGAGATGATCATGTCAGATATAGGAAAAAGAGTGGACAAGGTGGAAGAACGAGAAACAGCCGTAGAAATGGAAGTAGATGACTTAAAAAAGAAATTAGAAGAATCTAATAAAAAAGTTAAAGAGACACAAGAGCTGTTAGCTCAGAAGATAGATATAATAGAAAATTATAATAGAAGAAACATCAGTGTCTATGCTCCAACCCTCCAGGCAGAACCAGCAGAAAAGGACAAGTTCTACACTGACCTGCGCAACCTCATTCAACGCACCCCTACAACCGACAAGGTTATCATCCTTGGCGACTTCAACGCTCGCGTCGGCAAAGACTCAGAAACCTGGCCAGGAATCCTGGGCAAGCACGGTGTCGGCAAGTGCAACGACAATCGGAGCCTCCTTTTGGAGCTCTGCGCAGAACAGCGGCTTGTCATTACAAACACCCTTTTTCAGCAGAGGGACAGCCTGAAGACTACCTGGATGCATCCCCGATCCAAACACTGGCACCTCCTGGACTACGTCCTGGTGCGAGAAAGAGACAAACGAGATGTGCTCCACACCAGAGTCATGCCCAGCGCGGAATGCCACACTGACCACTGGCTGGTTCGCTGCAAGCTCAACCTTCACTTCAAGCCAAAGCCCAGGAACAGTAAAGCCCCCAGAAAGAGGTTCAATGTTGGAAACCTGCAGTCAGACGAAGTGAGAGGAAACTTCCAGGCAAACCTCAAAGCAAAGCTCGAGAATGCAATCTGCCTCACGGACTCATCCCCTGAAACCCTCTGGGATCAGCTGAAGACTACCATACTGCAATCCACTGAAGAGGTACTGGGCTTCTCCTCCAGGAAAAACAAGGACTGGTTCGACGATAACAGCCAGGAAATCCAGGAGCTGCTGGCAAAGAAGCGAGCTGCCCACCAGGCTCACCTTACAAAGCCGTCCTGTCCAGAGAAGAAACAAGCCTTCCGTCGTGCATGCAGCCATCTTCAGCGCAAACTCCGGGAGATCCAAAATGAATGGTGGTCGAGCCTCGCCAAGCGAACCCAGCTCAGCGCGGACATTGGCGACTTCAGGGGTTTCTACGAAGCTCTAAAGGCTGTGTACGGCCCCTCACCCCGTCCAAAGCCTGCTGCGCAGCTCAGACGGCAAAGTCCTCCTCAGCGACAAAATCTCCATCCTCAACCGATGGTCAGAAAACTTCCAATCTCTTTTCAGTGCCAACCGCTCAGTCCAAGATTCCGCCCTGCTCCAGCTCCCTCAACAGCCCCTAAGGCTAGAGCTGGATGAGGTCCTCACCCGGTATGAGACATATAAGACAAATGAACAACTGAAAAGTGGCAAAGCAGCAGGTATGGATGGAATCCCCCCCAGAGGTCTGGAAGGCTGGCGGCAAAACTCTGCATGTCAAACTGCATGAGATTTTCAAGCTTTGTTGGGACCAAGGAAAACTGCCTCAGGACCTTCGTGATGCCATCATCATCACCCTGTACAAAAACAAAGGCGAGAAATCTGACTGCTCAAACTACAGGGGAAAAACGCTGCTCTCCATTGCAGGCAAAATCTTCGCTAGGATTCTCCTAAATAGAATAATACCTAGTGTCACCGAGAATATTATCCCAGAATCACAGTGCGCTTTCGCGCAAACAGAGGAACTACTGACATGGTCTTTGCCCTCAGACAGCTCCAAGAAAAGTGCAGAGAACAAAACAAAGGACTCTACATCGCCTTTGTTGACCTCACCAAAGCCTTCGACACCATGAGCAGGAAAGGGCTTTGGCAAATACTAGAGCGCATTGGATGCCCCCCCAAAGTTCCTCAACATGGTTATCCAACTGCACGAAAACCAACAAGGTCGGTTCAGATACAGCAATGAGCTCTCTGAACCCTTCTCCATTAACAATGGCGTGAAGCAAGGCTGTGTTCTCGCACCAACCCTCTTTTCAATCTTCTTCAGCATGATGCTGAACAAAGCCATGAAAGACCTCAACAATGAAGACACGGTTTACATCCGATACCGCACGGATGGTAGTCTCTTCAATCTGAGGCGCATGCAAGCTCACACCAAGACACAAGAGAAACTTGTCCGTGAACTACTCTTTGCAGACGATGCCGCTTTAGTTGCCCATTCAGAGCCAGCTCTTCAGCGCTTGACGTCCTGTTTTGTGGAAACTGCCAGAATGTTTGGCCTGGAAGTCAGTCTGACGAAAACGGAGGTCCTCCATCAGCCAGCTCCCCACCTTGACTACCAGCCCCCCCACATCTCCATCGGGCACACAAAACTCAAAACGGTCAACCAGTTTACCTATCTCGGCTGCACCATTTCATCAGATGCAAGGATCGACAACGAGATAGACAACAGACTCGCCAAGGCAAATAGCGCCTTTGGAAGACTACACAAAAGAGTCTGGAAAAACAACCAATTGAAAAACCTCACAAAGATAAGCGTATACAGAACCGTTGTCATACCCACACTCCTGTTCGGCTCCGAATCATGGGTCCTATACCGGCATCACCTACAGCTCCTAGAACGCTTCCACCAGTGTTGTCTCCGCTCCATCCTCAACATTCATTGGAGAGCCTTCATCCCTAACATCGAATTACTCGAGATGGCAGAGGCCGACAGCATCGAATCCACGCTGCTGAAGATCCAGCTGCACTGGGTGGGTCACGTCTCCAGAATGGAGGACCATCGCCTTCCCAAGATCGTGTTATATGGCGAGCTCGCCACTGGCCACCGTGACAGAGGTGCACCAAAGAAGAGGTACAAGGACTGCCTAAAGAAATCTCTTGGTGCCTGCCACATTGACCATCGCCAGTGGGTTGATATCGCCTCACACCGTACATCTTAGCGCCTCACAGTTCGGCGGGCAGCAACCTCCTTTGAAGAAGACTGCAGAGCCCACCTCACTGACAAAAGACAAAGGAGGAAAAACCCAACACCCAACCCCAACCAACCAATTTTCTCCTGCAACCGCTGCAACCGTGTCTGCCTGTCCCGCATTGGACTTGTCAGCCACAAATGAGCCTGCAGCTGACGTGGACATTTACCCCCTCCATAAATCTTCGTCGGCGAAGCCAAGCCAAAGAAGATAAAGATAGTGGGCCTTAAGGAAGATGAAGAAGGCAAGAATATGAGAGAATTTATAAAAGAATGGATCCCCAGGGTCCTAGGAAGACCAGAATTACAGGAAGAAATGGAAATAGAAAGGGCACATAGAACATTAGCCCCAAAACCACAACCACAACAAAAACCAAGATCCATTCTAGTAAAATTCCTAAGATATACAACAAGAGAAAATATATTAGAGAAAGCAATGAGGAAAATAAGAGAAGACAAAAAACCACTGGAATACAAAGGTCAAAAAGAATTTTTCTATCCAGATATAAGTTTTGAACTCCTGAAGAAGAGGAATGAGTTTAATACAGCAAAAACAATCCTATGGAAAAAAGGATATAAATTTATGCTAAAGTACCCAGCGGTACTTAACATAGTTATTCACGGGCAGCAAAACAGACTATTCTTGGATCTGGAGGAAGCACGAAAATTTGCAGAACTACAAAACAGACAGAGAGATGAAGACATGTAACGAGAACAAAAATGACCACAGACTATATGTATGTGTGTGTACATATATATATATATATATATATATATACATATATGTGTGTGTGTGTGTGTGTGTGTGTGTATGTATATTTTAAAAAAATAGAGTATAGATAAGAATTAAGAAGGGAAAGTAAGGGAAGAAAGGAAGTAAGGAGGGAATTAAGAGAGTGACCTTTGTTATATATGAAGATTAAAATCTTTTCTGGGGGGGCTGGGTGGGGAAGAATTACGGTAACTGCAAAATCAGTTGACGCTTGCGAGTGATTTCGCAAATCCAAATGGAGAGGGGAGATGTGGTTGCCCGACAAGGGACAAAGGGCAACTCAGGAAGGGGAGGGGATAGTGGGGTTAAAGGAATTTTAGATAGGAGAATAATGCAAATATTTTATGTTTTAGAAATGTTGTCTTATAATGTGTTCAAAAAAAGAAAGCAGAAATGGATAAGAAGAAAAGGTGATGATGAGAAAACGGAAAGGAAAGATAAACAAAGTATGAAATGGCTATGTTGAACTATATGACTTTAAATAATAATGGAATACATAACCAAATCAAAAGGAAGAAACTGTTAAATTTACTGAAAAAAGAAAAAATTGATATAGCATTCATACAAGAGACAAACTTAACTGAAGTGGAACACAAGAAATTAAAGAGAGATTGGATAGGACATGTAACAGCAGCATCATATAATTCAAAAGCCAGAGGAGTAGCTATATTAATCAGTAAAAATGTACCAATCAAATTAGAAGAGGAAATAATAGATACAGCAGGGAGATATGTAATGATAAAATGTCAGATATATTCGGAGTTTTGGAATTTACTCAATGTATATTCACCTAATGAAGAAGATCAAAAATTTATGCAAGATATCTTTTTGAAGATAGCAGACACGTAAGGGAACATACTAATAGGAGGGGATTTCAATCTTAATTTGGATTCAAACATGGATAAAACTGGAAAAAAAAAATAATAGAAAGAACAAAGTAACCAAATTTATAATTAAATCGATGCAAGAAATGCAACTTTTGGATATATGGAGGAAACAACACCCAAAGGAAAAGGAATATTCATATTATTCGGGTAGACATAAAACATACTCAAGAATAGACCTATTTCTGTTATCAGCTCTTATGCAAGATAGAGTAAGAAAAACAGAATATAAAGCTATTATCGGACCACTCACCCCGTTATTGACAATAGAGTTAGAGGACATCCCTCCAAGAATGTATAGATGGAGATTAAACTCCATGCTACTTAAAAGGCAGGATTTTAGAGAATTCATTGAAAGACAAATTAAAATGTACTTTGAAATAAATACGGAATCAGTGAAAGATAAGTTTATACTATGGGATGCAATGAAAGCGTTCATCAGAGGGCAAATAATAAGTTATGTAACTAAGATGAAGGACTACAACCAGGAAACAGAACAATTGGAAAGGGAAATAGCAAATATAGAAAAAGAATTAGCAATGAAAGAAGACACAACTAAAAGAAGAGAATTGGCAGATAAAAAAATAAAATATGAAACATAAGGTGGAGAAGAACATAATGAAGACAAAACAGAAATATTATGAACTAGGAGAAAAAACGCACAAAATTCTAGCGTGGCAGCTTAAGACAGAACAAACTAAGAGAATGGTATTGGCATTAAGGAAAAAAGACAAGCAAATCACATATAATCCAACGGAGATTAATGAAAACTTCAGAGAATTCCACGAACAACTATATCAATCTGAAAATGAAGGGAAAGAAGATAAAATAGATGAATTTTTAACTAAAATTGAACTACCGAAATTACAAACAGAGGAACAAAATAAATTAACAAAACCATTTGAAATAGAAGAAATACAGGAGATAATAAAAAAAACTACCGAACAATAAAACACCAGGAGAGGATGGATTCCCAATAGAATTCTATAAAACATTTAAAAATTCATTAATTCCTTTCCTTCTGGAAGTAATCAACCAGATTGATAAAACACAAAGCTTACCAGAGTCATGTAAAACAGCAATAATTACATTAATACCAAAGACAGGGAAAGATCCACACACCAGCGTCATATAGACCAATATCTTTACTTAACACAGATTATAAGATAATAGCTAAACTGTTAGCAAACAGATTAGCCAACTATGTGCCAAAAATAGTAAATCTAGACCAAACTGGATTTATTAAAAAAAGATGAACAACAGACAATATCTGTAAATTTATTAACTTAATTCATTAAGTAGAAAGAAATAAAACTCCAACAGTAGCGGTTGCTTTAGACGTAGAGAAGGCCTTTGACAGAGTAGAATGGAATTATTTATTCAAAGTATTACAAAAATTCAGCTTACCAGAGAAATATATTAATTGGATTAAAGCATTATATCAGGAGCCATTGGCGAAAGTGACAGTAAATGGATATATATCAAAACAATTTAAATTAAGCAGATCAACAAGGCAGGGATGCCCACTATCTCCTTTATTGTTCGCATTGGCCATAGAACCACTAGCAGAACTGATAAGAACAGAAAATAAAATAAAAGGGATAAAAATAAAAGACAAGGAATATAAAATCAATCTATTTGTAGATGACGTTATTATATACTTAGCAGAACCAGAAATATCAATAAAAGAATTACATAGGAAATTGAAGGAATATGGAGAAGTGTTGGGGTACAATATTAACACAAATAAAAGTGAAGCAATGCCAATGAATAATGCGGATTTCTCAAAATTTAAGAAAGAATCACCATTCAGATGGCAAATGCAAGCAATATGATACCTTGGTATACAAATAAATAAAAACCTCGCCCATCTATATAAACTCAATTATTATCCACTAATGAAAAAATTACAGGACGACTTAGAGAATTGGAAAGACTTACCACTAACGTTGATAGGAAGGATAAACTGTATTAAAATGAACATTTTCTCAAGGATACAATACCTATTTCAGGCATTGCCAATACAGTTGACAGAGAAATTCTTCAAGGAGTTAAAGAAAATAATAAGGAAATTTTTATGGAAAGGGGGGAAACCGAGGATAGCACTAGATAAATTAACAGAATGGTATAAACAAGGAGGCTTACAACTGCCAAACTTTAAAAATTATTATAGAGCCGCACAATTAAGATACCTATCAGATTTTTATCAAACAAGGGAAAAGCCAGATTGGACTAGATTAGAACTAGATAAAATAGGGGAGAAGATACCTGAACATATATTATATAAATGGGATAAAAAATTGGTACAATGTAGAAATTCTCCGGTATTGCATCATCTGCTCAACGTTTGGAAGAAGATTCATGTAGAAAGGAATAAAACAAATTACCAACTACCAAAACAAATACTGACGCAAAATCAGCTAATCCCTTTTAAAATAGATAACCTTTCCTTTAGAGAATGGGAGGAAAAAGGATCAAAAGAATAGAAAATTGTTTTTTTGGGAAATAAACTATTATCCTTTGAACAATTGAAGGATAAATATAATATAACTTACGATACACTGTTGGCATACTACCAACTGAAATCCTACTTGAAGGACAAATTGGGGAACAGTCTGAGGTTACCAGAAGGAAGTAATTTTGAATATGTGATTACAGACACAATGATAATCAAAAAATGTATAACAAACATGTATATTAAACTACAAGAAAAGGAGAATGAGGAAACAAATGGTAAAACCAAACAAAAATGGGAACAAGATCTAAGCATAAAAATAAAGAATGAAACATGGGAGAAGCTATGTTCCGGAACCATGAGAAATACAATAAACACGGGTTACGTATGATACAATATAACTGGATATACAGGTTATACATTACACCTCAAAAGTTAAATAAATGGGACCCAACAGTATCAGACAGATGTTTTTTGCAGTTCATGCAATTTGGACATGTGAGAAAGTGAAAAAATTTTGGGAAGATCTAAACCAGATACTAAATAAAATCACAAAAAGCAATATACCAAAAAACCCAGAGATCTTCCTCCTAAGTAATATAAAAAACAAAGAATTTGGACTCGATTTGGATGGAGCACAAAAAAGATTTGTTATGATAGCCCTAGCTGTAGCAAAAAAATGTATTATGTCAACCTGGAAATTAGAAGATAACTTGAGAATACAACAATGGTATATAGAAATGAATAAATGTATTCCATTAGAAAAAATAACATATAATTTAAGAAATAACATTACAATATTTGAACAAATATGGGAGCCAAACATGAAACACAATAGAGAAAACCTACTGGGGACATCTACCACCTAAAATGACAGAAGGAAAAGATAATGAAAAGAACTGACTCAGTGGAATTTCTTGTTTATTTTTATTGATTGACAACATTGTTTAATGTATGTTATATTCTGAACTTTAAATAAATTGGAGTGGAGGTGAGGGAGGGTGGGAGGGGAGGAGGGAAGGGGGGAGAAAACGACACTATATTTAAGAAAATGACACTATATTTAAGAAGGAAAATGTATGCATCTTGATCAATACGGTTTATAGTGTGAAAAATAAAAAAAATTTTAAAAAAGAATGCCTACAAGGACTTCACAAGTTAATTGGACACTCTGTGGAGTAATTGATCATTGTTTTGGAAAACAACAGAGGAACTAACTCAGATGAGGTCCGGAACCACAGTCTGTCTGAATGCAGTTGGCTGTTCTAAGAAGGTCATGTGGTTTTTCTCTGAGTGAGAGAGAGAATTCAGTTCTACAGCAGCAGGGACTGGAACACAACAAGCTGGCAAGCTTGTGAGAAAAAAACATTTTGAAGATGGGTTGTGAGCGCTTAGTTCAGCCTAGTCAAAGCCCTTGTGGTCCATACAAAAGGAGAGGACTGGCTACCTAATGTTTCACTTGAAATGAGGGGAAAAAAAAGGAATTCTGTGGTGACCTGAAAGAAAGAGGTTATCATCTGGAAAACCCTGATGGGTCAAGTTTCTTCAGCAAGACACTGAAGTGGGTGATTGGAAGGGATCAGTTGTGGGTGTGCAATGAGCAACAATCTCTCTCTGAAAACCGACAAGAACCTTCCTGAGCGGTAACCATTTACCTTTCAAACACCAAAGCCTGGTGAAATTCATAAATGTTAAATTCTGTGCACAGTATAAGAATTGCCTGATACCAGTGAACTTGGAGGAGTGAGATTGGACTGTGAATTAAATAACTTTTCTAAACTTACATACACATGTGTTTCGAATTAGAAGGGGGTTAAGTTAATTGTGATAAGTTAAAGTGTAATCCTGTTTTTATGTTTAAAGATAACTAAAAGCAACTTTGGTTTTAAAAAAAAATTAATGATATGAGGGTAAATTGCTTAATAGATAGTGGAAGCACTGAAAGTTTTATTGACCAGAGATTAGTCAACTGCCTTCCCTTCCCACATGCCCGAGTGAGCACCGGATCCTGTTAGCAGCCAGCAGCCTTGCGACTGAGGTAAAACAATTTTGCAGGGTTACTCTAGAAATCCAGGGTTCAAATTACAAGTACTCCCTCACCTCTGTGCCCCGGTACTATTGGGGTTAGATTTTCAGTGCCAGTTAGAAAGCATTACAATAGTGCACAATGGGCATCACTCCCCACTACGCCTTACGAAGAAACAACACTGCAGCCTGTCTGTCCTGAACATAGAACCCCCTCCACTGTTCACACACCTGACACCAGAATGCACACCAATAGGCACAAAGAGTAAGTGGTACAGCCCAAGGGACAGAGTCTTCATTAGGACAGAGGTCTGCAGGCTACTACAGGAGGGCATCATAGAGCAGAGCATCAGCCCCTGGAGAGCCCAGGTGGTTGTAGTAAAGTCAGGAGAAAAACTGCGCATGGTAGTGGATTACAATCAGACAATCAACAAATTTACACAACTAGATGCCTACCACCTGCCACGCATAGTAGACATGGTCAACAACATTGTGCAGTATAAGGTGTTCTCCACCATAGACCTGAAAGCAGCATACCACCAACTGCCCATTAGAAACAGCGATCGCATTTACACGGCATTTGAGGCAGACGGCAGGCTGTATCAATTTCTGCGACTTCCCTTCGGTGTCACCAATGGAGTGTCCTTGTTTCAGAGAGAAATGGACCGAATAGTAGATGAGTTCCAACTGAAAGCGGTGTTCCCCTACTTAGACAACATGACAATCTGTGGCCACACTCAGGAGGATCATGACACGAATTTAAAACGCTACTTCCAGGCAGCCGAGGAAAGGAACCTAAAATACAACGGGGACAAATGCGTCTTTAGTGCCAGGAGTTACCAATCCTGGGCTACATAGTGCAGAAGGGGAAATCAGCACAGACCCAGCCCGTATGCACCCTCTCCTAGTCCTCCCAGTGCCACACACGCTGAAACCACTAAAAAGGTGTTTGGGAATGTTTGCTTACTATGCCCAATGGGTCCCCAACTACGCCAACAGGGCTCGCCCACTTATAAAAGCCTCAGTTTTCCCACTGTGCCCAGCAGCGACCAGAGCATTCAGGGACATTAAGGACCATATCGCTAAAGGTACCATACGGTCCATAGATGAGTCAATCCCATTTCAAGTAGAAACGGATGCATCCGATGTGGCTCTGGCAGCCACCCTAAACCTAGACGGACGACCGGTGGCCTTTTTCTCGCGAACCCTACAGGGGTCAGAGGTAAGACTCTCAGCAGTAGAGAAGGAGGTCCTAGCCATTGTGGAAGCAATAAGGCACTGGCGACATTATCTGGCGTGCAAACACTTCACCCTCGTCACGGACCATCGTGGCTGTGGCTTTTATGTTTGATAACCAGAACAGGGGGAGAATTAAGGACGACAAAATCCTGTGCTGGCGGATAGAATTGTCTACATTTAACTACGATATTCTATACCGGCCCGGGAGACCACACATTCCAGTTGCAGAGCTTGCACAATGAGCTGGGCTACCCAGGGGTCGCTAGACTGTTTCACTTCATTAAAACCCAAAACCTCCCATTTTCGGTAGAGGAAGTGAGGTCAGTGAACAAGAGCTGCCCCATCCGTGCGGAATGCAAAACGCAATTTTACCGGCCAGTCAAAGCCACCCTGATAAAAGGTACCAAACTTTTTGAGCGTCTCAGCCTCGATTTTAAAGGCCCGCACCCATCCAATAATAGAAATGTCTATTTCCTAAACGTAATAGATGAATATTCCCGTTACCCCTTCGCAATCCCGTGTTCTGATGTATCAGCAGCCATTGTTATAAAATGCCTCCAACCCATCTTCAGCATATTTGGGTACCTGAACTACATACACACAGACAGAGGTGCTGCATTCATGAGCGCAGAAGTACAGCAGTACCTGCACGAGAGAAGGATTGCTACCAGCCACACTACAAGTTACAATCCCAGGGGGAATGGACAAGTCAAAAGGGAAAATGCCACTATCTGGAAAACGGTCCTCTTGTGTTTAAAAATGAAAGACCTGCCTGTTACTAGATGGCAAGAAGTGTTACCAGAAGCCCTACACTCTATACGTTCTTTGCTGTGTACTGCCACTAACATGACCCCACATAACCATATCTTTTCTTTCACAAGGAAAGCCATGACAGGCACAGTGCTGCCTAAATGGATGATGACACCGGGACCTGTTCTCCTCCAGAAGCACTGGAGACCCCACAAAGCGGACCCACTGGTGGGTCAAGTGGAGTTGAGGCACGCGAACCCTCAGTACGCCTTCGTCACATTCCCAGATGGAAGAGAAGACTCAGTGGCCACCAGGGATCTCGTGCCGTCCGGATGTGTGAACAACACGGAGGAAACACAGATGTCTACGGATCAACAAGGAACACAGCAGCAGTCACTAGAACAGTCGTCCATCAAGTCACCTCAGAGACTATACCACCCACCCCGGGAATCAGGACCCTGGGTACGCCCGCCCCACAAAATATCACCACCCGAGACAATGGCAGGACCTAATCCCATACAAGAGGATCCCCAGCCCATATGGCCATCTAGTACTTCCCAATCCCACACCTCCACCAAGAAAGGCCGAAAGGCAGACCACTCTCCCCACCTCTGTACCAATATCAAGGAGGTCCAGAAGGTAATGGAAGCCACAAACCAGGGAAGGAGGACAGGGTGGGTGGGGGGGGGGGGTTGTGGGGGGAATCAAGCAAGAATAATCCAGTAAGCAAATTTGGGAATAGGAAAAATTGGAGAATCTCTTTTTTTTTTGATGATACGTTAAACATAGGATCTCTCTAGAATATGTTAAAAAAATTTTTTTGCATCAGAACATGCTGTTTGAAATTTGTGAAATTGGTTGGTGTACTGGCAAATTAAAATTTGTGGGCCTCCAGCAGAAGAATAAGAAATAAGACTTAATGAGCTTCAGGAATCTGATTCTCTGGCCTCAAGGGAGAAGCTGCAGGAACATCAACAGGATAATATTTTGAGGGACTGGGCTTGAAAGGGTTAAACAACTAGAACTTCCTTGGAATTAATGTAAAGGAGGGTTGCCTTTAGGCTTTCAGACCAACAATGGGAAGGTGTAGAAAGATTACTGATTGCAAGGGAGGGAGAACCAGTTTGAGTTGTAAAGACATGTCTGAACCAGTTTAAAATATGAAGCAGTGTCTTCTAATACTTCCTGCCCATAGTCATGAAATCTAAAAGCCCTTATTATTCATTTAAATATAATGACATATTTAGGAAGGTGTTATATCTCTTCCTGAGATTGTATGTGACCTTTTCAAGTGGGATGCAGCTATTCATCTCTGAAGACCACCTATCCAGAAGTAGATGGGATGTTACTGCTATGCACTTTCTGGCCACACATAAAGCAATTTCTGTGAATTTAATTTGAAAATTAATTAGTGATCTACCAACCGTGGTAAAATTCCCCAGAAGGCAAAGCTCTGGGTCTACTGGGAAAGTGACTCCCATGATCTTGGTTAGGGTGTCACAGAGGTCATACCAGAAAGGTCTCACTTTCATGCAAAGCCAGGTAGAATGTAAAAAGGAATCAATCTCTACATGTTTATATTGGTGTCATTTCTGTAAGGTGAGGTGCAGTTGATGGAGAAGATTATAATGGACCAATCTATACCTGGCATTGTTTGTAGTCAACAAATTTCCCTGACATAGATCTGACCAGAAGTAAATCAGAAAATTCTGTAGACACTGTGGATGAAGTAAAAACACAAAATGCTGGAGAAGCTCAACAGGTCAGACAGTCCTTTATGTAGCAAAGGCAAAGATACAGAACCCACATTTCGGGCCTGAGACCTTCAACAAGGTATGATAAAATGCCGGCAGGTGTCTGAACAAGAATGAGGGGAAAGGGGGTGGCAAAAGCAAATGATAGGTGGAGAAAGAAGGGAGGGGACAGCAGCAATGAAGTGGAGGAGGGATGGTTGAGTGGGTGAGGGGGAAGGGAAGAAGAAATGGAAAGACAGGAAAGGGAGAGGGGAGAGAAAAAGAGGTCATGTTTAATAGAAAATAGAAATGTGAATGTTAATCCCATCTGGCTGGATAGTGCCCAAACAGAAAATGAGGTGTTGTTCCTCCAATCTGCAGGTGGTCTGGGTGACATTTTACACAAGGCCATGGACAGACATGTAAATGTGGGAGTGTGACTCGGAATTGAAATGGTTGGCCACTTGGAGGTCACTGTTGTTGCGGACGGAGAGGAGGTGCTCAGTGAAGCGATCTCTAATTATGCAACTGTTCTCACCAATGGAGAGAAGGCCACAAAGGGAGCACCGGATGCAGTAAATCAGTCCTATGGATGTACAAGTCAAGTGTTGCTTCACTTGAAAGGACTGTTTGGGTCCCTAGACCGTGGTGAGGGAGGAGGTGTGGGTGCAAGTTTTGCGCCTTCTGCGGGCACAGGGTGCGATGGGTAGGGAGGGATGAGTGTACGAGGGGATCACAGAGGGAGCAGTTGCTGTGGAAGGCCAAGAGGAGAAGGAAAAATGTGTCTATTGGTGAAGTCTTGTAGTAAGTGCAGGAAATTCAGTTGGATAATGTGTTGAATGCAGAGGCTGGTGGGGTGGTGGGTGAAGATTGGGGGAATTCTAAGTTTGTTGCTTCTGGGGGCAGAGGGAACCAATGCAGATGAGTCGGAAATGGAGGAGATGCGAGTGAGAGCTGAGCTAATAGTGGTGGAGGGAAAGCCACGTTTGTGGAAGAAGGCAGACATTTTGGAAGATCTGAACTGGAAGTCCTCATCTTGGAAGCAGATGCAGCGGAGACAGAGAAATTGAGAGAAGGGGGATGGAATCTTTGCAGAGGACAGGATGTGAGGAAGTGTAGTCCAGGTAGTTGTGGGAGTTGATGGGTTTGTAGCATATGTCAGTGGAAAGCTTGTCTCCCGAGATGGAGACAGAGAGATTCAGGAAGGGGAGAGTGTTATTGGAGATGGACCAGGTGAGTTTGAGATCGTGGTGGAAGGTTGCTGCAATGTGGATGAAGTTGACAAGCTCATTGCTGTTGCATGAGGCAGCCATATGGTGTCGATATACTGGAGGCAGGCATAGCTGCGACCCATGCAGGTACCCATGGCTACTCCTTTGATTTGGAGGAAGTGGGGTGAGTTGAAGAAGTTATTTAGAGTAAGAAGAAGTTCTGCCCAGCGGAAGAGTGTAGTGGTAGATGGAGACTGGTTGGATCTTTGGTCCAGGAAGAAGCGAAGTGCTTTCAGACCTTCTTTGTGCTGGATAGAGGTATAAAGGGATTGGACGTCCATCATGAAGATGAGGCAGTCCCGCTCAGGGAATCTGAAGTCAGTGAGGAGATGGAGGGCATGTGAAGTCTTGCGGATGTAGATGGGGACGGACTGACCAAGAGAGAAACGATAGAGTCAAGGTAAGATTAAACTAATTCAGTGGGGAAGGAGCAGGAAGAAACAATGGGTCTGCCTGGATGGTTGGGTTTGTGTATCTTGGGTAGGAGGTAGAAATGAGTGGTGTGGAGGTGTGAGAGACTGAGACTGGTGGCCTTGGAGGGGGGTGACCAGAGATGATGAGGTTGGAGATGGCGTTGGAGACAAAGGCTTGATGTGTAGTGCTGGGGTCCTGTGGGAGGGGTCGATAGTAGGAGGTATCTGAGAGCTGTTGACTGACCTTGGCAAGGTAGAGGTCAGTTTGCCATACCACAACTGCATCACCCTTGTCTGCGGGTTTGAAGGTGAGGTTGGGATTGTTGCGGAGAGAGTGGAGGGAAATGCGTTCTGAGGAAGTGAGATTGGAATACGAGGGAGGGGTGGTGAAGTTGAGACAGTTGATGTCTTAGCAACAGTTGGAAATAAAAAGGTCCAGAGCGGGCAGCTGGCCAGGACAAGGTGACCAGGAAGAGAAAGAAGGCTTGAAGCGGGAGAAGTGGGTGGGATGGGATGGTGGTGGTGGTGGTGGTGCAGTGTCACAGTCATGGAAGTGAGCGTGGAGGCGACAGAAGAGTTGATGGAAGAAGAGTTTGGCTCACGGCATGTGCAGAACTCACTGAGGTGTGAACAGAGAGGGATGAAAGTGAGGCCTCTACTGAGGACTGAGCGCTCCATCTCAGGATAGTAAAAACCAAATAGGGGTAAGAGTGGGGATCAGAGTTGTGTCGGGGAAGGTGGAGGAAGAGGTTTGGAATGTCCAAGGGTGGAAATGGGAGATTGGAGGGAGGAGGAGGAGGAGGTTTGGGGGATTGGTGGGGGAGGGAGTTAGGTAGGACAGAGGGGTGGTGGGAGTGGGGGAGGTCAGAGAGGGGAGTGGGGGAAGTTGAGGGGGAGAGGAGGGTAGGGGGTAGCCAGAGAGGGGGGGGGTATGATGAGGTCTGTGGGCTTGGGGAAAAGAGGGGGGCACAGAGAGGGATATGGGGGTAGAGTAGGGAAGAGGTACAGGAGGAGAGGAAAGTAGTGAGGGTGTGGTGGTACACCACCAGCCTACTGCAGGGGTCAACCTCTACCTGCAGGAGTGTAAGGGGACAGGACAACTCCTAGGCTGTCAATCAGTCGGCCTGAAGAGATCAAGCCCCACCCTCTAGGATATAAGCCTGTGCCGGCCACCTGAGGCCTCACTCAGAGTTGCTGCAGCCACAGCCAGCTTGGCTACGTGGAAGTCTTTGTGAATTAAAGTCAGTTGTACAGTCTTTACCTTGTGTGTGTCTGATTCTGGCTTACACCGCACCACAATTTAATCCACAAAAATTTCCCACGGTGGCTATGGAAAAACCCATGTGCGCAGGGACCCTCGAGGTCGACCCACGCCACCTGGAAGCCCAGACACGCTTCGAGAACTGGCAGCATGTGCTTGAGGCAATCATCGAGGCACACGAGGGTGACATCCTGGACTCTGATCATAAGAGGCTGGTCCTAATCTGGTCAAAGCTGGGTCCCTGTGCTTCCAGGTAACCAAAGGCTGCTCCACGTACAAGAGCGCAATGGACACTCTCAAGAACTTGTACAAGCCCCCCATGAATGTGGTCTGTGCAAGGTACCTCCTCAACACCCGAGCCCAGCAACCTGGGGAGATGGCTGAGTCATACCTGGGACACTTGCGAGAGTTGGCCCGACCATGTCTGGCTGAACCTGGGGTAGGTGTAGAGGAGGTCGAGAGGCTGATCCAGGATGCCTTTGACCGAGGGCTACGCTCTAGGCCCGTCTGGCAGAAGCTGCTGGAAGACAACATCTATGCCCTAACCAGGACTGTGGAAGTGGTCCAAACCCTGGAAGCAGCAGCCCTGCATGTCGAAGCCTTCGATTCCAGGTTCCCCCAGTCTCCCTCATGGTCCTCTCACACTGCAACTGCAGCCCCAGTCCGAGCTGGGGAGGAGAATGTCGCTGCGGCAGGCGCCCGGTGCCCCTGTAAGTACTGTGAGTCCTGGTGTGGGTCAAGTCAATGATCACGCCAAAACTGCCCATTTAGGAACCAGTATTGTTCCCAATGTGGCAAGAAAGGCCACTTTGCAAAAGTGTGCCTTTCTAAACCTGCTGGCAGCTCAGCAGCCCTCTATGACCTCCCCCGTGGACCATCCCATGTGTGCGTGCCAGGCGGTGTCATTGTCCCCACGACGACTTCCCCCTTCCTCGCCAGCGACCGTCATAGCATGTTCCCCGAGCATCTGCACCAGCCCCCGCCCTCGCCAGCGCCGCTCACTGAGAACTACAGGGACTCCACTTTCAGCTCATGGCGTGACGTCACTTCCGGCTGACATAACAACATCACTGCCGCCGGCCATGATGACATCACTACCCCTGGCGCAGCGGACATGGCTGGGGAAGGAGGCCAGCCATACAGTGGATCGCCATCTTGGGCCAGGCAGCGCCCGGCATGGAGGGCCCCCAACGACGTTGAGAACAACGTGGTCAACACGGGCAATGACCAGACCATCCTACCGACACTCCCCATGCCTCCAGAGGCCATCAGCTACCGCACGCTGCACCTCATGACTGATGTCGATGTGGTCAACACAGGCGATGACCAGGCTGCCCTATCAGCAATCCCCATCCCTCTGGATACCAATGATTCTGACTCCGAGATGGTCCTGGCCACCACAACGGTGACCAGGGACATTCCCCACAATCTCTGCTGCTCGATAATGGACATGCGAGTCAACGGGCAGGTAACAATGTGCCTGTTGGACAGTGGCAACAACAAGAGCTTCATTCACCCGAGTGTGGCCCACTCCCTAAAGTTAAAGGTCCACCCCACCACCTGCTCGATCGCCCTCGCCACCAAGGTTAAGACTGTTGGTACCCTCGTACACTGCTCGGTTGATATAACAGTGGGAGGGGAGACTTACACAGGATTCAGGCTCCTGGTCATGCCCAAACTCTGCGCACCACTCCTCCTGGGCCTGGATTTCCAGTGCCACCTGCAGAGTGTCACCCTTGCCTTCGGGGGGCCCCAACCTCCACTCACATTGCACAGCACGCCAACCTACCAGCCCTGGCCAACTTGCAGTCTCTCCACATTGTGCATCACCCCACCGGCGCTCTTTCCATATCTTGCGCTAGGCTGCAGCTGATCACCGCCAGAAGTAGGCGCTATTGCACTGCAGACAGGGACTTCATCAAGGCGGAGGTGCGGCGACTCCTGTCGGAAGTTGTTATAGAGCCCAGTAACAGCCCTTGGAGAGCCCAAGTCCTGCTGGTCAAAGGGGGAAGTAAGCCAAGGATGGTCATGCATTACAGCCAGACCATTAATCGGTACACCTGACTGGATGCTTATCCCCTGCCGAGGATCGCCGACATGGTTAATAAGATAGCCTGCTACCGGGTTTTCTCCACGATTGACCTGAAGTTGGCATATCACCAAATCCCTATCCACCTGAAGGACAAGCCCAACACTGCCTTTGAGGCAGACGGGCACTTGTACCAATTCCGCTGGGTTCCTTTTGGGGTCACGAATGGGGTCTCCATCTTCCAGCAGGAGATGGATCGCATGGTAGACTGGCACAAGCCGAAGGCGACGTTCCCATACCTGGATAACGTCACTATCTGAGGCCGTAACCAGCAGGACCATGATGCTAACCTGGAAAAATTCCTCCAGATGGCCAGGGAGCAGAACCTCACTTACAACAAGGAGAAGTGTGTGTTCAGCACCACCCGCCTCGCCATCCTATGATACATCGTGCCCAATGGAGTCATTGGCCCAGATCCAGAAAGGATGTGCCCATTAATGGAGTTACCCCTCCCCCCACGCTAAAAGCCCTCCGCAGGTGCCTGGACCTGTTCTCTTATTACTCGCAGCGGGTCCCTCGCTTCTCAGACAAGGTCCGCCCACTGGCCCAAGCCACAACTTTTCCCCTCCCACCTGAGGTGCAGGCAGCCTTCACCTGCATCAGGCAAGACATCGCAGACGCCACGATGCAGGCTGTGGATGAGGACTCCCCCTTCCAGGTGGAGAGCGATGCCTCTGAGGTGGCCCTCATTGCTACCCTCAACCAAGGGGGAGGCGCCCCATCACCTTCTTCTCCAGGACCCTCCATGGCTCCAAGCTAGGGCACTCCACCATTGAAAAGGAGGCCCAGGCGATTGTGGGAGCGGTCCGCCACTGGCGCAACTACCTGGCCAGCAGGAGATTCCCCCTCCTCATGGACCAGCAGCCCGTGGCATTCATGTTTATCACTACCCACTAGAGCAAGATCAAGAACAACAAGATCCTGCGCTGGAGAGTCAAGCTGGCAACCTACAGCTATGACATCCAGTACCGCCCCGGGAAGTTTAACAACTCCCCCGATGCCCTCTCTTGGACCTGTGCGTCTATGCATGAAGACAGGTTGCAGGCATTGCATGAGTCCCTCTGCCATCCGGGTGTCACCCAGTTGTACCATTTCGTTAAGTCCCGAAATCTGCCGTACACCATCAGGGATGTCAGGGACATGACCGAGGCCTGTCAGGTCTGTGCGGAGTGCAAAGCCCACTTCTTCCATCCCCCCCAGGCCCACGTTATAAAAGCTACTCGGCCTTTCGAGTGTCTCGGCATGGACTTCAAAGGGCCCCTGCCTTCCATGAACCTAAGCATCTACTTCCTCACGGTAGTTGGCAAGTACTCACGCTTCCCTTTCACTATCCCTTGTCTGGACACCTCCATGGCAACCGTCATTGGGACCTTGGGGCAGATTTTCACCATGTTTGGCTACCCCGCCTTCATCCACACCGACTGGGGGGGTCTAGTTTCACGAGCGACAAGCTGTGCCAGTACCTGATGGCGAGGGGCATGGTGACCAGTTGCATGACAAACTATAACCTGAGAGGCAATGGGCAAGTGGAACGCGAGAATGGGGTGGTCTGGAAGGCAGTCCTCCTGGCTCTTAGGTCAAAAGGGTGGACCATTTAGTACTGGCAGGACGCCCTGCCCGAGGTGCTCCATGCCATTCGGTCACTGCGGTGCACGGCTACCAATGAGACCCCTCACAAATGCCCATTCTCATTCCCCAGGAGGTCGGTGACTGGAATGTCACTCCCAGCATGGCTCACGTCCCCGGGACTGGTGCTTCTGCGTAAGCATGTACAGACACACAAGGGCAAAGCCCTGGTAGAACAGGTTTTCCTCCTTCATGCAAACCATAACCACACTTACGTTAGGTTCAGCAGTGGCAGGGAGGACACCATTTCAACCACCTGGCACCAGCAGGAGCACCCACCACACCACGCCACCCTCCAACTCAGGACAACACTGACCGGTCATACATTCCCATCCCCAGGCAGCTATGGGGCACGCAGGGCCTCTTTGACCACCAGGGGCCCACTTCAGCCTTAGGAGACGAACCCACTCCCCAACCCATCCAATACGACTCGCATACACCAACCCCGGACCCCCCGGTCATCCCTCCGCGCGGTGCCACACAAACACCCCTACCACCAGCCCCCCCCACTTCCACTCTGACCAGTGACCAGGAGCCAGACCTACGACGGTCACAGAGACCCCAGCAGCCGCTGAGTCGTCTCAACCTGTAAATATTGTATGTACATAGTGGGTGCGATTCTTTGCTACTGCCCCCCCCTCACCCTGGAACAATTTTAAAGGGGGTGAATGTGGTGGTACACCACTGGCCTTCTGCAGGGGGCAACCTCTGTACCTGCAGGAATGTAAGGGGATAGGACAACATCTGGCCGGCTGTCAAACAGTCGGCCTGAATGTATCAAGCCCCAACCGGTTGGATGTCAATCACCCTCCAGGATATAAGCTTGCGCCGGCCTCCTGAGGCTTCACTCAGAATTACTGCAGCCACAGCCACCTTGGCTCTGTGGAAGTCTTTGTGGATTAAAGCCTGTTGTACAGTCTTTATCTTTGTGTTGTCTGATTCTGGCTAACAGTGCCCCACAGAAGGGGATATGTAAGTGGGATCCAGTAGCAGGAGCCATGTGGTATGAGTCAGCGAAGGAGGCTCCAGTGTCTTCTCCTGCGGGTAGTAGTCTGTGTTGGGAGTCAGCAGTCGAGGTTTCAGGAGGTCTGGTGAGTAGGAGGTCGGGACCCAAGTTGGAGAGGGAGGCCATTGCATTGGGAGTACCATCAAAATCTGATCAGAGTTGTTCATAATGTTTTTAAATCTGCACTATTTAGTGAAAACTTCTAATCTGTTTAGTTACTTTTAATCTGTTTGTTTACTTCCTAAAAATCTGCATCTTTATTTAGAGCATATAGGTACCTCATTGGTACCAATATAGGGTTATGATCACTACTGGCTAGCCAGTAGACCTCTGTAAATAGCACTACTGTGCTATTTTATCATGTCTCCATATGTTTTACTTACGCAGATAATAGGATGATTTTTTAAAATTCACTTTCTTTATTCTTTCTCTGTTTAATAGGACTTGTATGGAGGGAAGGGGTGGAGGGAGGGTTTCTCTTGGTGTTTTGCATTTGGTATGATTGTTAAATATATTTAAAGTAATAAATATTACAAAAAACAAATATAATGAAATATATTTCCCTGATACAGTATTATGTTTGGTAGGTTTCTCTCAGGAATGGGATTTCCTTACAATTCAAACTGTCGCTGTTTTGAACGATACAGTTAACTCTCTGGGAAACCTTCAACAGGCTCACAAAGGAAAAACATGAAGCCCATCAAGAAGAATGGGAGAGGTTAACTTCATGGTTTCATTAAGTTGATTTTTTATGTTTTTAAATCTGTGATATTTAGTGAAAACTATACTTATTTTAATACCCTTCGCTGTAACTGGATTCTGAACTTCCTAACGCAAAGTTTACAATCTGTCCAGGTCAGTAGCAGAATGTTGAGCACTTTCACGCTGAGCGCTGGTGCACCTCAGGGCTGTTTTCATGCTATTAGCTCATGACTGCCTCGCCAGATTCAGCTCCATGATCCCATCTATCTATATTGTTCAAGCACAAGATATTGGCCCAACCAAATAAATACTGAACATTTTTGGAATTAAGAATGTGCTTACTATGGCTAAGGCCAGGTTTTGCCAGAGGAGGAAGGATATGGAGGTGGACGAACGGAGTCATTATTTGGAGAGAGCAAGAAATGATTGAAAGGTGGAGCATGGTGACCCTTGGGTCAGATTCATGATCCACCTAGTGTGGAAGGACTGGTTCTGTGCTTGGTGTGGTGAGGCAGTGGATCTATCAGACTTGAGTATATTTGGTTGTGCCAATATCTGGGTGCATCTAAAACCTAGCTTCAGAACCAAAATGGTTGTTCGTGCCCCATTTGGATGCCATGAAATTTCAAGGAAGTTAGATGGTTATGAAAGAAATAATAATTATCAACCAATATAGAGGGTCAGACAGATGGAATCATGTAAATTTCTTGAGGAGTAAATAGGATATAGGAGTTCTCTTAAGACAGAAATCAAGAGCACAAAGAAGACATCGGCTAGTTCTGGCAGACAAAGTAAAGGAGAATCTGAAGAGATCCTATAAGTATATTATGGCAAAAGAGTAACTAGAGAGACATACAGCCTCTTAAAGATCAATATCTTGTCTGAGTCTGGAGTGGCACAAAAGAGAAAGCTCATTCATGAATATTTATTTTCTGTATTTACTGTGGAGAAAGACATGGATGTGAGGGAACTCATGGAATTAAATAGTGATGCCTTGAAGAAAGTCCACATTATAGAAGAGGAGGTACTGAGGGCCTTAAAACTCATAAATAGCTGGAGCTTGATCAAGTACATCCTAGGTCATTCTGTGAAGCTCGGAAAGAAATTGCAGGAGCCCTGGCAGGGATAATTACATCATCGTTAGCCACAAGTGGGGTGTCAGAAGGCTAATGTTGTGCCTTTACTGCAGAAGGCTGCAAGAACAAGCTTGGGAACAAAAGACCACTGACCCTAACGTCAGTGGTGGATCAGTTTCAGAGGGGATTTTTTTTTAAAATTAAGATGTACATACAGCACAGTAACAGGTCATTTTGGCCCATAAGCCTGTGCCACCCAATTACATCCAATTGACCTACAACCCCAGTGCTTTTTTTTAAATGGTGGCAGGAAACTGGACCCCCCCCCCTGAGGAAACCCTCACAAATCTGGGGAGAGTGTACAAACTCCTTACAGACAGTGCAGGATTCAAACCCTGGTCCCAATCGCTGGTACTGTAGCAACATGTTTTGCTAACTGCTATGCTAGCCATGCCGCCCCGGGATTCTGAGAAATGAGGTCTGTCAGCACCTGAAAAGGCAAGGACTGGATAGTTAGCATGCCTTTGTGCATTGGAAATAATGCCTCACTCATTTTGAAGGGCAGTAAACGTTGTCGCCATGGTCTTTGGCAAGCCTCGACAAGGTACCGTATGATCCAATTAGTTAGATTGCATGGGATCCAAAACGAATTAGCCAATTGGATGCAATATTGCCTGTGATCTTGTAATGGATAAATATTGGAAGGAATTTTGTTAAGATTTAGAGTAAGGTTACATACACACATTTTAAAACAGATCGTATTTGAAAGACTGAAGAATTAATATTTAGTAACATTGCTGAAAGAATGGAAAATGCTAAGCACATTTCACAAGTAGGTGCTAATTGAAATGATGTCATGAAATGAATGGACTGGAGACACTGGCTGTTGGAAGCTCTTTTCAAGGGTTTTGACAGGGTGCACAGAAAGGTCACACCTGGGTTTTGTTTACTTAAGGCAACAGCTTGACCAAGAGACTAACTCCTATTGTTTGCTGGAGAAGGTGGGAGTTTTGCAGTTAAGAGAGTCTGGCAGTTACAGTTGGAGAGAGAGAGACACACACACAAGTTAACAAGCTCTCTCAGCTTGTGTGTGTGACACTGAAAAGAGACTGAACAGTGTAAGCCAGGAACCGATGAAAAGCTCCAGAGCAGTGGATAGCTGGAAGTGCTATCTTTCTGGGGTTTCTCTTGGAATGAGAGGAACAAAAGGTCCTCTGTGGTAGCCTGAAAGAAAGAGGTTACCATCTGGAAAACCCTGATGGGGCAAGTTTCATCAGCGAGACATTGAGGTGACTAATAGTGGTACCTCAGTTGTGGAAATCCTGGAACAACAAATCTCTCTGCAAACCCTTCAAGAACCTTCTTGAGTGGTAAACATTTACCTTTTCGGCACCAAAGCCTGGTGAACTTTATACACGTTAAATTTTGTGCACAGTATAAGAATTTCCTGCATCCAGAGAACTTGGAAAAAGGAGAAGTGAGATTGAACTGAACCAAATAACTTTTCTTAAATTTACACACACATTACAAACACGTGCGCTTAGAATTAGAAGGGGGTTAATTTGGGTTCATTAAATATAGAGACAAGTTAAAGTTTGATTCTGTTTTCATGTTTAAAGTTGATTAAAAATAACTTTTGTTTTAAAAACCACTTGTCTTGATGAATGTCTATTGCCGCTGGGTTTTGGGGTCCTTTGGGCTCGTAACAATCTGGATGAGAATGTTGGTGGCATTGTGAATTTGCTGATGACACTAAAATTGGTGGTAGATCATATGGCCTGTAAAAAATATTGAAGTACAAACATTATAAAAACTGAGAGTAAAATATCAAACTTTACAAGAAAATTCATGTTCATTACTTTAAAATCTATCTTTAAACATTCATGTGAATGATTCACAATTTGCACTGTTATGTACACGATAGCAGTGATAAAAATGAGCCCAGATGGTAATTAACAATTATATATCACCTACTCTAATTTAACTAACTCAGTGGTTCTCAGCCTTTTTCTTTCCACTCACATACCACTTTAAGTAATCCCTATGCTATTGATGCTCTGTGATTAGTAAGGGATTGCTTAAGGTGGGATGTGAATATGAAGGGAAGGTTGAGAATCACTGCTCTAGACCCAATTGTTATGGAACTGTCCACATAACAAGTCAATTAGGTGCGATTAAAACAGTGGTTTTCAAACTTTTTCTTCTCACCCACGTACCACCTGAATCAATCCCTTACTAATCACAGAGCACCGATGACATAGGGAATACCTAAAGTTTTATGTGAGTGGAAAGAAAGAGATGAGAACCACTGCTGACTTATTTATATTTAACTAAACTTATACACAATTATCTAACTTAAACTTTAACTATGCACAAATATGTTTGTGTCTATGGAATACCCCAAGCAACTACAGATCAAGGCTTAATTCTGGGAAGGCAGCTCCAAGTTCAAAGTTCAGAAATTCAGTGATGACACATGGGCTTGAGATTGATGCGACACACAGGCTTTAAAATGGTTGAGGCCCGCAGGCCTTAGATGATTGTTAAGACACATTGGGTTTTAAATGGTTGAGGCACTCACACCTTAGATCACACATGTCAAACTCTGGCCCGCGGGCCAAATTTGGCCCGCGATATAATTATATTTGGCCCGCAAGATCATTTCAAAAATGTATTAGAGGTGGCCCACTGGCCGCCGCGCCAGTATAGCGCATGCACAGTAATACAACAAATCCCAGAATGCATTGGCATCAGCCTGCTAATCACCCCCACCTCCTCTGTTTACGTTGCAGGGTCTCACCATGGACTCTGGTTTTGGGGCCTGGCCGGTGTCAGGGGAAGCCAAGGCCGCTTCCCAGCGCCCGGAACCGGAGGCCTCAGGCCTGACCTCGCCAGGACCGTTGCCCACTCCCCCTCCCTGCCGCAGGCCGACCCGCAACTCATGGTGACGGGGCCGCTGATCCACCGAGATGCCGCCCTGCAGCGAGAGCCGATGCCCCCGCACTGTCGTTGTCCAACCCGATTTCCCGCAAACCCCGCCCTCCCGCACACAGGCCTGAGTAAGTATTATGAACTTTAATCTCAGGATAAAATGATCTTCCAATAGTTTCATGTCACAGTGATAAATATATTCCTGGTTAAAAATGGTCCTGCACCTGGATACAAGCTCATTAGGCATAAAACTTGAAAAGTGTGTAAATCAAAGGATATCTGTACCAATGGAAAAAGGGCATGGCAAATAACCCTGCTAGAGTTCATGCCCACAATTTGATTGTTTCAGGAATCATGTTATTCTCCCACATTCTCAATAGCCCTCAGATTTTACTATTCGACAGCACACTAGCAACATTTGACAAATCCTCTATAG
Organism: Narcine bancroftii; assembly: GCF_036971445.1. Taxonomy (NCBI): domain Eukaryota; kingdom Metazoa; phylum Chordata; class Chondrichthyes; order Torpediniformes; family Narcinidae; genus Narcine; species Narcine bancroftii. Next base: position 145,326,117 of record NC_091471.1, on the reverse strand, counting down.
AGAAATATTATTTATTGAATATTTTATTTCTCATTTGTTAATGCTTCTGGAAAGAGTTTATCCAAAACTAATATTAAACATTTATTTTAATAAGAAAAAGTTTAACATTACATATGTTGAAAGAAGAGAAAACATGCAGATGTTGTTGAAAATTTTCAATAAATATTTAGTTCGGCCCTCAACTTAGTCCAAGTTTTTAATTTTGGCCCTCCGTGAATTTGAGTTTGACACCCCTGCCTTAGATGAATGGCGAGACAGGCAGGCTTTAAGTGGTTGAAGCACACAAGCCTTGGATGAAATTAGCAGTTCCTGAAGTGGGTGAAAGGACCAGGGGTAACAGAATGTCGATTACTCATGACATCCTGTTTGCGGTGCTTCAAAGAAATGTCCTTTTTAGATGAATGTCTTCAACAATTAGAACCATTTTTGTGGGTCAGTAGAAATAAGAGTGCAATTTTTCTTCTGCAAACTTTAAAAGCCCTTTTTGTGGGTCAGTAGAAGTGGTTTCTCATTCCCCAGTAAGCAGGGGTGCAGTGCTAATTTTTTAGGTGCTGGAGCTCACCAAGAATGGCACAAGGAGTTGCCTGGAGTTGCCCCAAAAGATGCTGGAGCTGCCCCCTGAGGTGCCAGAGTGAGCTCCAGCAGCACCCTTGGCTCTGACAGTGTTGTCTATGACCACACAATGAGACTGAATGGGTTTCTCAGTCCCACAAAGGAGGTCAAAGAGATGTTGGTCACATGGCACCCCTGTTTTGGAGACTCTGCCTTGCTGCTCTTCCAATGTATCTATTTTCAGAACAGATGTCTTCAGTCTGCCAGCACAGTTTCAAACACTTCCAATCCTGCAGGTAGCTTGTAAATCTGTTCTCTTAAAGGGAGAGTCCCACACAAATATAATGAACTGAAAAATGGGGGGAATGTCACAGCACTCATTTTTTAAAAATAAGTCAAAAGAGTTTGCTGTTAATGGTTTGGAAACTCCCCCAAAAACATAACCTTTTGTCTAAACTTCACATTTTGAGTCTTTTCTGAAGAGGCTACAATTGCTTGCCATTGATTTCCTTTAATTATGATGAACGTTTTGGAGAAAGGAATGATCACTGACAGCAACCTTGGGATTTCTGCAGTCAACTGAGGATGTAGAGAAAATTCCTAAGTTACCGTCAATTTCATGGTCTAGTAACAGTAGGAGAAGGCCACTCCAATATAAAACCTAAGACCCAAGGACCTCGCTGCCACGTCCCAGCTTGCTTGTCCACGGCATACAAACCATGGGTGCAAAGGGTGGGGCCAGTACTGCGCACACTGCACTCCACCTAAAAGCTCCTTTGTGCAGGGCCGAGGACATGTCCATGTCCTCCCCCTCCACGTCCTCCCCCTCCACGTCCTCCCCCTCAAAAGATGCTCATAAACTCAAGCTAGCATGCTGGAACATCAGAACCATGCTAGGCAAGGCTGACAGCCACCGACCTGAACGTTGGTCTGCCCTCATCGCACATGAACTCCTCAGACTTGACATCGACATAGCCGTTCTCAGTGAAGTCCACCTTGCAGATGTAGGCAGCCTCCAAGAATGCGGCGCAGGCTACACACTCTACTGGTCTGGCAAGCCTATGGATGAACGACGCCTATCTGGTGAAGGCTTCATGGTCAAGAACTCCATTGCCTCCAAATTCGAAAACCTCCCAACAGGCCACTCGGTCCAGATCATGTCCATGCGACTCCCCCTTCAAAACAAGCGTCGCATCACCCTCATCAGTGTCTATGCTCCAACCCTCCAGGCGGAACCAGCAGAAAAGGACAAGTTCTACACTGATCTGCGCAACCTCATTCAACGCACCCCTACAACCGACAAGGTTGTCATCCTTGGCGACTTCAACGCTCGTGTCGGCAAAGACTCAGAAACCTGGCCAGGAATCCTGGGCAAGCATGGTGTCGGCAAGTGCAACCACAACGGGCACCTCCTGTTGGAGCTCTGCGCAGAACAGCGGCTTGTCATTACAAACACCCTTTTTCAGCAGAGGGACAGCCTGAAGACTACCTGGATGCATCCCCGATCGAAACACTGGCACCTCCTGAACTACGTCCTGGTGCGAGAAAGAGACAAATGAGATGTGCTCCACAGCAGGGTTGTGCCCAGCGCGGAATGCCACACTGACCACTGGCTGGTTCGCTGCAAGCTCAACCTTCACTTCAAGCCAAAGTCCAGGAACAGAAAAGCCCCCAGAAAGAGGTTCAATGTTGGAAACTTGCAGTCAGACAAAGTGAGAGGAAACTTCCAGGCAAACCTCAAAGCAAAGCTCGAGGATGCAATCCGCCTCACGGACTTGTCCCCTGAAACCCTTTGGGATCAGCTGAAGACTGCCATACTGCAATCCATTGAAGAGGTACTGGGCTTCTCCTCCAGGAAAAACAAGGACTGGTTCGACGAAAACAACCAGGAAATCCAGGAGCTGCTGGCAGAGAAGCGAGCTGCCCACCAGGCTCACCTTGCAAAGCCGTCCTGGCCAGAGAAGAAACGAGCCTTCCGTCGTGCATGCAGCCATCTTCAGCGCAAACTTCGGGAGATCCAAAATGAGTGGTGGACTAGCCTTGCCAAACAAACCCAGCTCAGTGCGGACATTGGCGACTTCAGGGGTTTTTACGAGGCTCTAAAGGCTGTGTACGGCCCCTCACCCCAAGTCCAAAGCCTGCTGCGCAGCTCAGACGGCAAAGTCCTCCTCAGCGACAAGATCTCCATCCTCAACCGATGGTCAGAACACTTCCAATCTCTTTTCAGTGCCAACTGCTCAGTCCAAGAATCCGCCCTGCTCCAGCTCCCTCAACAGCCCCAAAGGCTAGAGCTGGATGAGGTCCTCACCCGGGAAGAGACATATAAGGCAATTGAACAACTGAAAAGTGGCAAAGCAGCAGATATGGATGGAATCCCCCCAGAGGTCTGGAAGGCTGGCGGCAAAACTCTGCATGTCAAACTGCATGAGTTTTTCAAGCTCTGCTGGGACTAAGGAAAGCTGCCTCAGGACCTTCGTGATGCCATCATCATCACCCTGTACAAAAACAAAGGCGAGAAATCTGACTGCTCAAACTACAGGGGAATCACGCTGCTCTTCATTGCAGGCAAAATCTTCGCTAGGATTCTCCTAAATAGAATAATACCTAGTGTCGCCAAGAATGTTCTCCCAGAATCACAGTGCGGCTTTCGCGCAAACAGAGGAACTACTGACATGGTCTTTGCCCTCAGACAACTCCAAGAAAAGTGCAGAGAACAAAACAAAGGACTCTACATCACCTTTGTTGACCTCACCAAAGCCTTCGACACCATGAGTACGAAAGGGCTTTGGCAAATACTAGAGCGCCTCGGATGCCCCACAAAGTTCCTCAACATGGTTATCCAACTGCACGAAAACCAACAAGGTCGGGTCAAACCCTTCTCCATTAACAATGGCGTGAAGCAAGGCTGCGTTCTCACACCAACCCTCTTTTCAATCTTCTTCAGCATGATGCTGAAACAAGCCATGAAAGACCTCAACAATGAAGAAGCTGTTTACATCCGGTACCGCACAGATGACAGTCTCTTTAATCTGAGGCGCCTGCAAGCTCACACCAAGACACAAGAGCAACTTGTCCGTGAACTACTCTTTGCAGTCGATGCCGCTTTAGTTGCCCATTCAGAGCCAGCTCTTCAGCGCTTGACATCCTGTTTTGCGGAAACTGCCAAAATGTTTGGCCTGGAAGTCAGCCTGAAGAAAACGGAGGTCCTCCATCAGCCAGCTCCCCACCATGACTACCAGCCCCCCCACATCTCAATCGGGCACACAAAACTCAAAACGGTCAACCAGTTTACCTATCACGGTTGCACCATTTCATCGGATGCAAGGATCGATAACGAGATAGACAACAGACTCGCCAAGGCAAATAGCGCCTTTAGAAGACTACACAAAAGAGTCTGGAAAAACAACCAACTGAAAATACTCACAAAGATAAGCGTATACAGAGCCGTTGTCATACCCACACTCCTGTTCGGCTCCGAATCATGGGTCCTCTACCGGCATCACCTACGGCTCCTAGAACGCTTCCACCAGCGTTGCCTCCGCTCCATCCTCAACATTCATTGGAGCGACTTCATCACCAACATTGAAGTACTCGAGATGGCAGAGGCCGACAGCATCAAATTCACGCTGCCTAAGATCCAACTGCGCTGGGTAGGTCACGTCTCCAGAATGGAGGACCATCGCCTTTCCAAGATGGTGTTATATGGCGAGCTCTCCACTGGCCACTGAGACAGAGGTGCACCAAAGAGGTACAAGGACTGCCTAAAGAAAGCTCTTGGTGCCTGCCACATTGACCATCGCCAGTGGGCTGATATCGCCTTAAACCGTGCATCTTGGCGCCTCAAAGTTCGGCGGGCAGCAACCTCCTTTGAAGAAGACCGCAGAGCCCACCTCACTGTCAAAACACAAAGGAGGAAAAACCCAACACCCAACCCCAACCCCAACCCACCAATTTTCCCTTGCAACCGCTGCAACCGTGTCTGCCTGTCCCGCATCATACTTGTCAGCCACAAACGAGCCTGCAGCTGACGTGGACATTACCCCTTCATAAATCTTCGTCCGCGAAGCCAAGCCAAAGAAAAACCCTTTTCATTACTGGAAAAATAGGACCATTGAGTTAATTCCTGATGTTTTTCTACATGACTGGAACTAACAAGTATTAGATGTGGGATCGAGCAATGATTCAGATTTAGCTGACAGCCTAACAGTGCATTACTATTTATCCAACAGTAATCACAAAATGATTGAGTTTAGTGTTGTAATAGAATGGGAGAAATGCACAAGAGTGATGAGACTTTGAGATGGTGGTTAGGCTGACCAGTAAACCTACTACTAAAAAAGATCAGAAATAGGTGCTCATAAAATAATTATGTGGAAGAGAATCAGAATCAATGGGACAACTGCCAAACAAAGTAGCCATGGGCGACTGGAGAATATTATGGACCACATAAAATGAAATAGAACATGTTTATAACAAATATAAAATGAATTAAAAATACTGTAACTAGACTGGGAGATGTACAAAAAACAAAGTGGCAAAACAACTTTAAATTATATAAAAATGGAGAATTAAAAGAAACTGGAAATAAATATCCAAATTAACATTTAAAAATACACAACTGTATTGTGAGAAAATTAGTAATTAGAAGCAGTGTGGATCCCCAGAAAACTGAGAAAACTGATATTGTAAATCAAAAATAAGAAAATGGATGATGTGTTGAATATTATCAATAATTGCCATAGAGGAAGGTATACCGAGGAAAGTAAGAACGAATCAAGTGTTTAGATAACATTGTGAGAAATTAATGTCCTCAGAAGTGCCTAATCTCCCTTAACCAGATGTTTTCCATCAGATGGATCCAAAGGGCAGGAATAAGTTGGTTTATAATCTCCTTGTAAATCCTTGTAAGTTAGTTGTTTGAAGGTTAAAAGGATTGAGAATTTAATAGGATAGAGAAATAATGATTATTTTTTGCTAATTATAAATCTGGGAGGAGGGCTGTAAAATGGGACCATGTTCATAGTGCAGGTACGGAGAGCTTTTTGACAACAAATGTTTAGTACCAGATGTGCTAAAGCATTTGCCCCTTCTGGTTCCCATACTCTTGAAGAGGAGAAAAATTAGAGTTGACTCTTTCATAGTTGTACAATGTGGGAGCAGGCCCGACGACCCAACTTTCCCACCCTACCCAAATTGCCTCACCCCCACTAGTCCCACTTGCCTGTGTTTGGCCCATATCCCTCTAAACCTGTTCTATCCGGGTATCCATTCAAATGTTTCTTAATCATTGCAATAGGACCTGCCTCAAGTGCCTCCTCCAACAGCTTGCTCCATACACCCATCACCTATTGTGAAAAAAAAAAGTTACCCCTCAGGTTCCTGTTAAATCTCTCCCCCCTCACCTTAAACTTATGTCGATTGCTCTACTCTGAGCAAAACCAGCAGAAGGTCTTCCCACAATCCCTTCTTCAATGCGGATATGGTAGGAGCTTACCAGGCGTTGGGCCTACCGTTTCGGGCAAGGAGTCAGAGGAGGAGGCGGTGAATCGGAGCTCGGGCGACTGTTGAGAGGAGGAGGAGCTTGGAGAGGTCGAGGGTTTAATTGCTCAAGGGCCAATAAAAGGAGGGTAGGTATTAGGGAGTGGCCAGCGAGAAGCGGCCAAATGAGTGAGTGGCCCGGTGAAGGAGTGGGGCTTCGAGGCTTTGGCTCGAGAGGCTTCGGTGAGCAGAGGTTGAGGATGAGCATATCTAAATTGAGGTAAGATGTTCACATTTAATTTAATATATATATTTTTATATTTACTCTGGTAAGGAACAAGGAAAAGGAGGAAGGCAGTGTGAGGGCAGTTTTCTGCTCCCTTGAAGTCATGGAGTCTTCTAACCTCCCAGATGTCCACATGTGCACTGTGTGCTGAGCTGCAGTGTCTAAAGGACTGAGTCAGGGTCCTAGAGCTGCAGCTCGATGACTTCGCTTTGATCAGGGGCCATCATAGATAGAAGTTATAGTCAGGTGGGGCAGTGGAGGGGCAGTGGGTTACTGTTAGGAGGAAGAAAAAGAAAGTTCGGGCTCCAGGGAGAGCATCTGAGCCTGAAATCCTCAGAAATCGGTACTCCTCTTTGAGTACTGAGGAAGGGGATAGTCAGGCTAAGGTAGGCAGAGGTGTAGGGTCATCCTCTATAGCCCAGAAAGGAAGTAATAGGAAGAATAGGGTGATAGTTATAGGGGACTCTCTGGTGAGGCAGACGGACAGAGGTTTTTGTGGAAGAGATAAAGAAAACCGGATGGTGGTTTGCCTCTCTGGTGCCAGGGTCTGGGATGTGGCTTCACGAGTCCAGAACATCCTAAAGGGGGAAGGGAAAGACCCTGAGGTCGTGATCCACATCGGTACCAATGACATTGGTAGGAAGGAAAAAGTGGTCCTGCAAAATGAATATCAGGAGTTAGGCTGGGAGCTCAGAAGGACCACTAGGGGTGCAATCTCCGGATTACTTCCTGTACCACACGATAGTGAGGGCAAAAATAGTCAGGTGGAGACTGAATGTGTGGCTGAAGGGGTGGAGTAAAAGACAGGGTTTTAAGTTCTTGGACCACCAGGACCGTTTCTGGGGGAGATGGGACCTGTACTGTAAGGATGAGTTACATCTAAATACCAGAGATACCAGTCTCCTGGCAGGGGCATTTGCTAGGGTTTTAAACTAGTAAGGTTGGGGACAAGGGTTCATGTCAGGGAGGAGAACAAGAAGAGTCTTTAGGCAAAGAAAAAAGGGTCTTTCACACAATCTGGAGGTACAAAAGCAGCAGGTAATAAATAGTGGCCATAGTAATGATTGTAGAGAAGATGAGAGGAAGAAAGTTAAATGTGGAAGATCTCTGAGATGCATTTATTTCAATGCAAGGAGTGTGGTAAATAAAATGGATGAACTAATGGTGTGGACTGACATGTGGCGTTATGATGTGATAGCAATTAGTGAGACTTGGTTGAAGGAAAGTTGTGACTGGCAGTTACATGTTCAGGGATTTTGCTGCTTTAGACGTGACAGAATTGGCGGGGTACAAGGGGGAGGTATGGCATTGCTGGTCAGGGAATATATTACAGCAGTGCTGAGGCAAGATAGACTGGAGGACTCATCGCAGGAGGCTCTGTGGGTTGAACTAAAAAATAAGAAAGGTGAGGCTACAAATATAGGGGTATATTATAGGCCGCCAAGAGGATAGGGAACTGGAAAAGCAAATGTGCAGGGAAATAGCTGAGATGTGTAGTAAAAATAGGGTTGTGATAGTTGGGGATTTCAATTTTCCTAATATTGATTGGGAAACACAATCAGTGAAAGGGCAGGATGGCTTAGACTTTGTTCAGTGTGTTCAGGATTGCTTTTTACAGCAGTATGTCGAAGTGCCTACTCGAGGGGAGGCAGTGTTAGATCTATTGTTACGGAATGGAATAGGGCAGGTGACAGAAGTGTGCATTGGTGAGAACTTTTGATCCAGTGATCATGGGTCCATTAGCTTCAACTTAAATATGGAAAGGGATAGGTCAGGTCTTGAAGGTCTTCAAGTGGGGGAAGACTAGATTTGAAAAAATGAGAAGGGATTTGCAGAAAATTGTATGGGCAGATCTTTTTTCTGGAAAGGATGTAGAGGATATTTGGAGGGTATTTAAAGAAGAGATATTGAGAGTACAGGATCTTTACGTGCCAGTCAGATCGAAAGGCAAGGCCAAAAGTTCAAGGGAACCATGGATTTCTGGAAAAATTAGGAAATTGGTTCAGGATAAGAGGGGGGCATATACTAAATTTAAGAAGCAAAAAATGGATAAGATGTATGATTATTATGTAGATTGCAGAAAAAACCTTAAGAAGGAAATTAGAAAGGCAAAAAGAAGGTATGAGGTGTCAATAGCTGATAAGGTAAAAGTGAATCAAAAGGGTTTTTACAGATATGTGAATAGTAAAAGGAGGGTTAAGGACCGCTGGAAAATGAGAGCAGTGAACTGTGTGAAGAACCGTATCAGATGGGAGAGATATTAAACTATTTTTTTCTCATCTGTGTTCATGAAGGAAAAATTGGACTATGTGAGATAAGTGAAGCAAATGGCTTAGTTATGGAAAAGATAGGGATTAGTAAAGAGAGGGTTTTGGAGCTTCTAGGGTCAGTAAAAGTGGTTAAATCTCCTGGTCCTGATGGGATTTTCCCCAGGACGTTAAGGGAGGCCAAGGAGAAAATAGCAGAGGCACTGTCAGTGATTTTTCAACGATCACTGGAGGAGGGTGTGGTGTCGTGGGATTGGAGGGTTGCTAATGTAGTTCCGTTGTTTAAAAAAGACATGAGGTGTCGGCCAAATAATTATAGGCCTGTAAGCTTGACTTCGGTGGTAGAGAGAGTTATGGAGGGTATTCTTAGAGATGGCGTGTATAAAGATCTGGATAGGCAGGGATTGATCAGAAGCACCCAGCATGGCTTTGTGAAGGGGAAGTCATGTTTGATGAACCTTGTTGAGTTTTTTTAAGAAGTGACAAGGTGGATGAAGGTAGTGACAAGGTGGATGAAGGTAGGACAGTTGATGTAGTCTATCTGGATTTTAGCAAAGCTTTTGATAAGGTTCCACATGAAAGGTTAGTAAGGAAGGTTCAGTCATTAGGGATTAATAGAGAAATAGTAAGATGGGTTCAGAGGTGTCTGGAGGAGAGACAGCAGAGGGTCATGGTGGACAACTGTCTGTCAGGATGGAAGCCTGTGACGAGCGGCTTGCCTCAAGGATCGATGCTAGGTCCCCTGTTGTTCATAATTTATATTAATGATTTGGATGATGGGGTGGTTAACTGAGTAAGTAAATACGCAGACGATACGAAAATTGGGGGAGTGGTGGATAGCAAGCAAGGCTTTCAGGAATTATATTGGGATTTGGTTTATCTGGAAAATTGGGCTGAAAGATGGCAGATGGAATTTAATGTAAAGAAGTGTGAGGTGCTTCATTTCGGAAAAAATAATCAAAATAGGGCATATGTAGTGAAGGGGAGAACATTGGGGAATGCACAAGAACAAAGAGATCTTGGAGTTATGGTGCAGCGTTCCTTGAAGGTGGATTCCCATGTTGACAGGGTGGTTAAGAAGGCATTTGGTATGTTAGCCTTCATAAATCATAGCATAGAGTATAGGAGCTGGGAAGTGATGCTGCAACTGTTTAAGGCGTTGTTCAGGCCAGGTTTGGAGTATTGTGTTCAGTTCTGGTCTCCAAATTATAGGAAGGATATAAATAAGGTGGAGAGGATGCAAAGAAGATTTACCAGGATGTTGCCTGGCTTAAAATATCTAGAGTACAGAGAAAGATTGAAGAGGTTAGGACTTTATTCATTGGAACGTAGATGGTTGAGAGGGGACTTGATAAAATTATGAAGGGAATAGATAGATTAGATGCAAGTAGACTCTTCCCCCTGAGAGCAGGGGAGGTTGAAACAAGAGGACACAAGTTGAGGGTAAGGGGGAAAAATTTTAGGAGAAACATTAGAGGATGTTTCTTCACTCAGAGAGTGGTGGCTGAATGGAATAATCTTCCGGAGGAAATAGTTGAGGCAGTCAATTCTTTCAATAAAGAGGAGTCTGGATATATACATGGATAGGAAGGGGTTGGAGGGTTATGGGCGGAGAATAGGTGGAAGGATCTAATGGAGTTGTTTGAATGAACCGGCGTGGACTTGAAGGGTCGAGGTGGCCTGTTTCCATGCCATAAACTGTTATATGTTATATGGTTATATATGGTGTACACCTGGCAGTCTGGACCATTCCAACTGCCTTCTCAGATATGTTAAAAGGAAGAAATTGGTTAGGGCCAAAATTGGGCCCTTGAAAACAGAGAAAGGTGAAATTATCAATGCGGACATGGAGATGGCTGAGGAATTTAACAATTACTTTGCATCTGTTTTTACCAAGGATGATATAGGTTATGATCAGAATAGGGGTAAGGGTCAAGCAGTATCTAGGGACTTGGTGAAATTACCGAAGGAAACCGAGAATCTGATAGATATTCAGATCCAGAAGCAGGTGGTTGTGAGCAAATTGTTAGAACTGAGGCCTGATAAGTCCCCTGGGCCTGATGGGCTGCATCCCAGTGTGCTTAGAGAGGTTGCTCTGGAAATTGTGGAAGCATTAGTTGACATTTTGCAAAGTTATTTAGATTCCGGGGAAATGCCTGCAGACTGGAGAGTGGCTGATGTTGTACCACTTTTTAAGAAGGGAGGGAGAGAGAATACGGGAAATTATAGACTGGTCAGCATGATGTTGGTGGTGGGGAAGATATTGGAATCCATCATTAAAGGAGAAATAGCAGAACACTTAGGAAGGAATAATAGTATCTGTGCTAGTCAGCATGGGTTCCTTAAAGGAAAATCTTGCTTGATTAATCTCCTGGAATTTTTTGAGGATGTAACAAGGAGGGTGGACTCAGGAGAGCCAGTGGATGTGGTGTACTTGGACTTTCAGAAAGCCTTCGATAAAGTTCCACACAGGAGGATAGTTTCAAAAATCAAGGAGCATGGTATCGGGAGTTAGGGTGCTGTCATGGATAGATAATTGGTTGAGAAATAGGAAACAAAGGGCTGAGATAAACAGGTCATTTTCTGGATGGCAGCATGTGACAAGTGGGGTCCCGCAGGGGTCAGTGTTGGGCCCTCAGTTGTTTATCATTTATGCAAATGATTTGGATGAGGGGATAAATAACTACATATGCAAATTCACAGATGACACTAAACTGGGTGGTAGTGTAAAGAGCGAGGAGGATGTCAGGAAATTGCAAGGGGACTTGGACAGGTTAGGGGAGTGGGCTGAAAAATGGCAGATGAAGTTTAATGTGAGTTAATGCGAGGTTGTCCATTTTGGAGGCAGAAACAAGAGAACGGAATATTATTTAAATGATGTTAAGCTAGGGAGTGAGGTAATGCAAAGGGATCTGGGTATACTTGTTCACCTGTCATTGAAAACTAGCATTCAGGTTCAGCAAGCGGTGAAGAAGATGAACAGTATGTTGGTTTTCATAAAGAGGGGATTGGAGTATAGGAGAAGCCCTCCTGCAGTTGTACAGGGCCCTGGTGAGACCTCATCTGGAATATTGTGTCCAGTTCTGGTCCCCATATTTAACAAGGATATACTTGCTATAGAGGGAGTGCAGCGCAAATTTATATGGCAGGATTGTTAAACGCAGATAGGTTAGAAAGACTGGGATTATATGCGATTGAGTTTAGAAGAATGAGGGGAGACATGATTGAGGTATTTAGGATTATCAAAGGAAATCAGAGCACTTGTTCCCAATGATGGGTGAGACTAGGACTAGAAGGCATAGTTTAAAAATACAGGGAAAGCCATTTAACACAGAAATTAGCAGGAATTTTTTTACCTAGAGAGTTGTAGGTCTGTGGAATACATTGCCACAGAGGGTAGTGGGGGTGGATTCGTTGGATAGTTTTAAGAAAGAATTGGATAAGGCTCTTGTGGGCAGGGAAGTTAAGGGTTATGGGGATAAGGCTGGGATTGGTTATGAAAGGGAAAGATCAGCCATGATCTGATAAATGGCGGTGCTGGCTCAAAGGGCCAATTGGCCTACTCCAGCACCTATTATCTATAGTCTCCCAATAATAGGAGGGCCAACAGGACAGGGACCATTATCAGTAACTTATGGGCAAAGGTGGTTAATTTTAAATTCTTTAATTGATACAGGGAAGGTTGGCAGTATGAAGTCACAAATGACTTTTTTTTAGACATACAGCATTGTTTCATGCCATTTCAGCTCACAAGACCATGCTGCCCAATTTACACCCCATTAACCTACACCCCTGGTATGTTTTGAATGGTGAGAGGAAACCAAAGCCCCCGAAGGAAACCCACACAGACACGGGGAGAACATACAAACTCCTTACTGACAGCGCTAGATTCAAACCTGGGTAGCTGACGCTGTAACAGGATCGCACTGGACATCTGATTGACAATGCTGACCTAGTAGCACAGGTACTGTCAGATGGCTGACAGAAATTTCAAAAAATTAAACCACATCAGTTATAGAAATTATAATGATCATATTTATTCTTCTTCTTTTAAAACAATTTTCAATTGTACTTTAATAAAGTAGCAAACAACGACTGAGTTTGACATGAGGATGTTAGAATTTATATTTAGAAGCATAAAGTTAGAAAAGCTGTTCATTCCTTTTCTAAGAATTGAAAAACATAATCTTTAGCAAAACATTGACCTCAGCTGAGGAACTGACCAACAATAGTGCAAGTAGCTCCTGTAATTACCCTCCCACTTTGAATGTGTTTTTCCTTTATAGCAGTATTCTGTCTTATTCAGTGTTGTGACAGAAATGCTCTTTAAAATTTAGAATTGGGAATGTATCAATAATATCAATGTATATTTAGAATTCAAAGATTGTTGAAGAGCGAATAATTACACAAACCTAATCTTGTGTCTTAATGCCAATCTCCTTCAGTTGAAATAGCATACAATGTAAAGTACAAATAAATAACTTTTAGAACTAATCCCCAGTCATAGACATTGCAGTTTTTCTGTGCCTCATCTTGGCTCCATTGTCTAACACTCTTTGAAGGACCCAAATGATTAAACTCACAGCTGTTAAAGATCGGCTGCTCTGTAACAGAAATGGAACAAATAAACAAAATCAATAATGAATTTTTAAGGTGTTCTCAATATTTTACCCTGCACTTCATAATCGATCACCAACAATTTATTTTTAATTTCCTTGGAAAGAAGACTTCATGGATTATCATGGGCCATTTTAAAACATTGCCATCATTTGCTATTAGCATCAGATAGGTCAACCTAGTGAACATTAGGTGGCTAAAGTTTGAACAAATTACAGTGCCACTAGTAAGACATTTTTAATCTATTTACTGTTGAAATTATGATTAAGATAGACTAGTCGGCCATTAGACAGACATTAAGTCATCAGTATCCATTCAAACTTTGTCTTAACGTTCTTTAATTTTCTGATCAACCTCATTTGAATAACATGAATTTGGAAAGTAAAATATTTCTACTATTTCTGAAGACTGGCTATTGCTATTTTTAATGTGTTTCTCAGTATTGTTAGGTAATAAAATCCTGACCAAAACCTAATGGTAGGTAATAATAGGTTAACAGAAAAGCAAGAATAGAATTTTAACATCCATAATCTATAAATGGGAGAGTGCCAGAGAGAGGTGATGTTTAAACCCACACTGAACTCCAACTGGTTTAACTTGCATGAAATCCATTGAACTTTGAATATAATAAGTAAGTAGTTTCACAACAATGCTTGTGAACAAAGATGGAGGGCAACATTTTGCTGCCCCTCCCTCACCACCAACACCATCACCCCCATTTTCTCTTTCCCTGTGACTACCTATTTCTTGCTATCTTCAAATATCTCCTTGATTTCTTAATCTTCCCTCAACCACTACACTCACTAGCACTTTCTCTATTACCCGGCCATTACTGTGGCCTCTTTCCCTCCTTTCAGCTGCCCTTCCTGTTCAGATAAGTTGCTGTCAGATGTGTCATTCTCATGCGTTATCATTTCTTGGTGTCTATGTCACTGGTATTAGCTTTAATACCTCAATCAGATCACTCCTAATGGTTCAAAATCTTATTTTTATTATCTATCCTTAATTTTAAACTTTCTAAGGCAGAAAGGGAGAGGAATGGATAATTAGGGACAAAAAATGGTAAACCATGCAAAGAAAACTCTCACAATTGGATCTCCCAAATTTGAATTAAGAAGAAAGGGAGGGGTTAAATGCTCCCTTTACTCAAATTGAGATAGAAGAAGCATTGGCCTCCTTGCAAATTAATAAATCCCCAGAAGAGGATGGATTTCCACCAGAATTTTATAAACAATTTAATGATCTATTAATACCTGTTTATGGAGGTATTACATCAGGCAGTAGTGACTCTTCCAGAGTCCTTTTCAAAAGCAGTTATTAGGGTGATTCCCAAAAAAGGGGGATCCATTGAAACCGTCGTCTTATGGGCCCATATCACTTTTGAATATGGGCTATAAGATTATTGCCAAAACCTTGGCAAATAGATTGCCAACTTATTTGCCTAAATTAATAAACACCGATCAAACTGGCTTTGTGCAGGGGAGGCAAACAGCGAACAATGTATGCAGATTGCTCAGTATTGTACATCTGATGCAAACAAGAGATGACTTGAGTGTCACTGTGAATCTAGATGAGGAGAAAGCCTTTGGCAGACTGGAGGGGAATTTTTATTCAAAGTGCTGGAAAAACATTTATTAATTGGGTTACAGCTCTATATTCTGAGCCTAAAGTTAAAGTAATAACTAATGGACAAATTTAATCAGCATTCCCACTGTCCAGATCTAGTAGGCAAGGTTTTCCATTATCTCCAGTTCTTTTCCTCCGAGCTATTGAACCATTAGCGGAATCTATCCATCTAGATCGTTTCAGGATCAATTAGGAAGAACATAAAATCAATTTATTTGCTGGTGATGTTCTGATATATTTGACAGAACCAGTTAACTCATTACAAAATTTGCCGTCTAGATTGGAAGATTTTGGGATTATATTGGGTTATAAAGTCAGTTTGGACAAGAGAAAAGTTATGCCACTTATAGGTGAGAATTATGAACAAATTAAGAGAAATTTTCAATTTAAGTGGCACTTAATGGGATTAAATATTTAGGTATTAAGGTAGATAACAACATGCAGAATTTAAACAAGTTGAATTATCTTCCCTTGCTTCAGAAAATTGAGCAAAAATCTTAATAACTGGGTGGCCCTCCCAATAACTTTGGTTGGAAGTGTCAACTGTATTAAAGTGAAAGTGCTGCCTAGACTACAATTATTTTCAAAGTTTTCCTGCTCCTATACCTCAGAGATTCTTTCAAATAAATGCATCAGGAAGTTTCTGTGGAAAGGTAAGGCTTCCAGAGTCTCTATTGATAAATTAACTGGAATTATGAATTGGGAGGATTAACATTCCTGGATTTCAAAAAATATTTTTGGGCAATCCAGTTGAAGTTTGTCACTCTTCACTTTAATGGAGGAGACAAATCTTCATGCATAAAATTGGAGTTGCACAAGGTTAGCAAGAGGATTAGCAGAAAACTATATATATATATATTTCAATGGAATTGTAAATTATTATCTGGCCCTAAAGAAGCCCCCCTATTACAGCATATAATTACAAGATGGAATAAAATTAATGTTCAAATTGGGGACAAGGGGGGGAGGGGTCTTTCACTTAAAACACCCCTGGTTCAAAATATGTTAATTCCATTAATGATTGATAATAAAATCCTGGACACTATGTCCCAGAGAGGGGTCAAGTGTATTGAGGATTGTTATGAGCAGGGACAATTTTAGACATTTGAGAAAATTAGGAATAAATATGGAGTTTTAAATACATCTTTTTTCTGCTATCTTCATTTAAGATCTTATTGAGGGGAAAAATTAGGACAAGCACTAACCTTACCGCAGTGTAGCGAAATAGAGACTCTGGTTCGAAAGGGGAGCATAAAAAAATTTATTTCAAAAATGTTTTCCGTACTTCAGACAGGAACCCCTAAACAAGGGCTTGATAAATCAAGACAAAGGTGGGAATCTGATCTGGGTATAGAAATGGATCCATTTTGCTGGTCCAAATTGAGTTGGGACTGCATGATTAATACCATTAATGTAAGGTCTTGGCTGGTGTAATATAACTTCTTACTCCACAAATCAGAAATATCAGACCAATGTTTTCGATGTGGTCAAGAAAAAGGTATTTTCTTGCATTCAACCTGGTCATGCCCTAAAGTGAGGCCTTTCTGGGAAGATTTGGGTAATCTGCAAAAAAAATTACTGGAATTCAATACCCTCATGTACCTGAATTATTTTTATTGGGGAATTTAGAAGATGCAAGACCTAAAATTAGGTTGTTGAAATATCAATTAAAATTCATTAATCTCACTTTAACAGTGGCCAGGAAATGTGCAGCAGCTATTTGGAAATTGGATTCCCAACTAGGATTAGCCCTCGTGAAGACAGAAATGCACAATTGTGTTCCCCTGGAGAAGATCACCTATAACCCCAGAAACAGGTACAATGTATTTTCAAGAATATGGAATTCATACCTAAGGTACATTGAGGTAAATCGTTAATGATTCCCCCCTCCTGTCTCTTCACCCCTCCCCCCCTCCCCAATGCTTGTAGTGCTGAGGTCCCTAAATAAATCAGGTTATTTGTCCTTTGATGGGAGTGGGGTTTTCTTTTCTTTTCTTACTTTTTCTTCTTGTTTCTTGGGGGGGGGGGAGAATTGGAGGGTTCCTCTTATTTTGTTCTTCTTTCTCTCTATTATCTTTTATTACCTTTTTCTCCCTTTGGTTCAACATGGACATTAAATTTGCAATTTTGTAGTATTATTGTAATTTTTCTTTCTTTATTATTGAATCGCATGCTGACTCTTTTTTCTCACTTTAAGATCGACATGTGGATCGATTATTTTGTTAATATTGATATTGATGATTTTTCTTTTTGATTATTCTTCATTTTGATTGCATGCTGATTGAAAATGCACAAAATAAAATATTTTTAAAAAGCCGAGTAATTAAATTGAATATTTTCACCTGTTCTCATTGAGGAAGACATTGCTGCCAAGATCATGGCATAAGAGGTGGTAAATGAGATAGAGCAGAAGCTAAGCTTAGAAAAAAGGGAATGTTGACAGTATCACAGTCAGATAAATTACTACATCCAGATGGGATTCCAGATGGAACCCAAAGAGAAAAATCAAAATCTAGTGTCGACATAATAAATTATACAGATAACTGAAGGGATCAAGGTGAAGACTGTTCCAGGGGAGCCAAGTGTAAGATATGAGCAGATAGAGAACATCAAAGCTGGAGTGATGGTGTGTTCAAGGAAACTGTCAGGAGCAGAGAGACAAATGGTGCAAATAAAAGATGAAATGGTAGACTCAAACATCTTTGGAAAAGAGAATTTGGGTTGGTTGGGGATATTGAGAGATATAAAAGAGTGATTGGAAATGGTCATGGCTATCATTAGGACAATGGAAAGGGGAAAAAAAGTGGTTATAAATCAGAGAGTAAACAAGTGGGGAAGGAGTAAAAGTGAACAGATGGGTGGTGAACTTGGATGCAAGGGCAAGGTGAATTGAGAAGAATATTAATATCATTCTGGATAATTATATATTTGACAAATATATAGTGTGTATGTGAGTATATATATATATATATATACACATATATATATATATACGTACATACATATATACACATATACATACATACATATATATATACACACACATATATATACACATATACATATATATACATATATACATATATAACTCCACCTAAAAGCTCCTTAGCGCAGGCCCGAGGACAGGTCCACGTCCTCCCCCTCCACGTCCTCCCCCTCCACGTCCTCCCCCTCCACGTCCTCCCCCTCCACGTCCTCCCCCTCCACGTCCTCCCCCTCCACGTCCTCCCCCTCCACGTCCTCCCCCTCCACGTCCTCCCCCTCCACGTCCTCCCCCTCCACGTCCTCCCCCTCCACGTCCTCCCCCTCCACGTCCTCCCCCTCCACGTCCTCCCCCTCCACGTCCTCCCCCTCCACGTCCTCCCCCTCCACGTCCTCCCCCTCCACGTCCTCCCCCTCCACGTCCTCCCCCTCCACGTCCTCCCCCTCCACGTCCTCCCCCTCCACGTCCTCCCCCTCCACGTCCTCCCCCTCCACGTCCTCCCCCTCCACGTCCTCCCCCTCCACGTCCTCCCCCTCCACGTCCTCCCCCTCCACGTCCTCCCCCTCCACGTCCTCCCCCTCCACGTCCTCCCCCTCCACGTCCTCCCCCTCCACGTCCTCCCCCTCCACGTCCTCCCCCTCCACGTCCTCCCCCTCCACGTCCTCCCCCTCCACGTCCTCCCCCTCCACGTCCTCCCCCTCCACGTCCTCCCCCTCCACGTCCTCCCCCTCCACGTCCTCCCCCTCCACGTCCTCCCCCTCCACGTCCTCCCCCTCCACGTCCTCCCCCTCCACGTCCTCCCCCTCCACGTCCTCCCCCTCCACGTCCTCCCCCTCCACGTCCTCCCCCTCCACGTCCTCCCCCTCCACGTCCTCCCCCTCCACGTCCTCCCCCTCCACGTCCTCCCCCTCCACGTCCTCCCCCTCCACGTCCTCCCCCTCCACGTCCTCCCCCTCAAAAGATGCTCACAAACTCAAGCTAGCATGCTGGAACATCAGAACCATGCTAGACAAGGCTGACAGCCACCGACCTGAACGTCGGTCTGCCCTCATTGCACATGAACTCCTCAGACTTGACATCGACATAGCCGCTCTCAGTGAAGTCCGCCTGGCAGATGTAGGCAGCCTCCAAGAACGCGGCGCGGGCTACACACTCTACTGGTCTGGCAAGCCTTCGGATGAACGACGCCTATCTGGTGTAGGCTTCATGGTCAAGAGCTTCATTGCCTCCAAACTCGAAAACCTTCCGACAGGCCTCTCGGACCGAATCATGTCCATGCGACTCCCACTTCAAAACAAGCGTCACATCACCCTCATCAGTGTCTATGCTCCAACCCTCCAGGCGGAACCAGCAGAAAAGAACAAGTTCTACACCGACCTGCGCAACCTCATCCAACGTACCCCTACAGCCGACAAGGTTGTCATCCTGGGCGACTTCAACGCTTGTGTCGGCAAAGACTCAGAAACCTGGCCAGGAATCCTGGGCAAGCATGGCGTCGGCAAGTGCAACGACAATGGGCGCCTCCTGTTGGAGCTCTGCGCAGAACAGCGACTTGTCATTACAAACACCCTTTTTCAGCAGAGGGACAGCCTTAAGACCACCTGGATGCATCCCCGATCCAAACACTGGCACCTCCTGGACTACATCCTGGTGCGAGAAAGTGACAAACAAGATGTGCTCCACACCAGGGTCATGCCTAG